>NW_012102399.1:583619-687615 GCF_000951045.1 Mandrillus leucophaeus
GTGAACCCGGGAGGCGGAGCTTGCAGTGAGCTGAGATCTGGCCACTGCACTCCAGCCTGGGCGACAGAGTGAGACTCCGTCTCAAAAAAAAAAAAAAAACAAAAAAACAAACTTACAATTCTGTTGATCTTTTGTATGGTTTCTCACATCTCAATTTTGTTCAGTTCAGCTCTGATTTTGGTAATGTCTTTTTCTGCTAGCTTTGAGGTTGATAAGCTCTTGTCTTTCTAGTTCCCCTAAGAATGATGTTAGGTTATTGATCTTTCTAACTTTTTGATGTGGGTGTTTAGCACTATAAACTTTCCTCTTAACATCCCTTTACCTGTGTCCCAGAGAGTCTCATATTTTGTATATTTGTTTTCATTAGTTTCAAAGAATTTCTTGATTTTGTCTTAATTTTTTAACTCAGAAGTCATTCAGTAACAGATTGTTTAATTTCCATGTAACTGTATGTTTTTTTGAGAACTTGATTTCTATTTTTATTGTGCTGTGGTTCGAGAGTGTGGTTGGTATGATTTCTGTTTTTCTGAATTTGTTGAGTTACCTGTTGTCAAGATTACTAGTCATCCCAAGAAAATATTTTTATTTCATCAAGTTATTTGTTTTGTGCACTGTGCCCAATGAAAGCTACAGCATACATTTAAAATTATCTGTCCTGAACTATCTCAACTCTTTTCTCGTAACACCAACATAAAGCTATAAAACAGATTAATAAAATCTATCTTCTAAGAAGAAATCATAATTAAAACTGAAGATACATTACTATCAAAACCATTCTGATTGAACATGAAATTCACATAACTTCCTTTTCTTATTTCTTCTAGCTCATTGAAAGGGAAGAAGGTATTCCAAAAATATTAAGGAAGACACAAATTGATTAGATGTGGAGTCTGAAGAATGAATTATTTCAGATGATTCTCAAATATCTGCCCTGAATAATTGGGGGAATGTAATTTCTGTGATGAATAAAGACCAATGACATTCTGATTCGATTTCCATTCTAGAAAAGTCAAAGCTATAGGGACATAGAACAGATCAGTGGTTGCCAGGGGCTAGAGGTGGGAGAAGAGGTTTGATGTAAAGGGCAGCATGAGGTAATCTTTAGAAATAATGAAACTATTCTATGTATTGATTGTGGTGGTGTTTATATGTTTCTATGTAATGGTCAAAACACATACAATTGTACATTAAAAAGAGTAAATTGTACTATATGTAAAAGAAAACTGAAATAAAGTAAAAATAAGCAGTGCTTGGCAATGAATTATTTTAAGCGGAGGTATAGCTTTACAATTAGATGAATGTCAGAATTATTACAGAAGAAAATAACTAATTAATAGAACACTGGAATAGAAATTAAACTAGAGCAAAGAAAATAAGATTGTTCCAGACTAGAAACAAGAAGAAAGTGAAAATATTAATTTAAAAGTGAAAGACATATAGTGAAGGTGATATCACCTAGCACCTCCTCAGGTGTCCTGTGTTTGAAAATTACTTCTGCTTTTCTACTTTTATACTTCATCAAAAAGTCATTTCCAGAGAGCGGCTGGTCTCATTTGGTCTTGTTCTGATTATCTGGTTAGCAGAATTTTCACTGTTGAGTATAGAAAGATGTACATGAGAAATGTAATCTAAGGCAGACAGCTCAGACAAATTTGATAGGATACACAGTTTAGAAAACAAAATAACATTTACTGCATTCTGGCCTTCCACTCTACTGAATGAATCAGGCTTGCTGAATTTGTTAAAGTACCTAGACCTGTAACAACGAAGTCAAGAAGGAGACTATGGTCTTGGAGCACATTCCCTGTATATACCACTGTCAGTGAGAGTTAGAAAACTGACCCTGTTCTTCCTCTGCAGGACTCAAACACTCTGCCTCCCACTCCCACTCTCCTCTCCCCTCAGCACTCACAGCCTTGCTATCACTGAATTTGGAACATCAAGATTAATGGCATTGTATCCCTTTTTCCCTGCTGGTTGAGAACTAATCCTAATTCAGCTCTGGTCTCTGTCTCTTCTGACCAAGCACTTTTCTCCATTTCTTGCCTCTGGTTTTATGACAAAACTCTTTCAAGGAACCTATGCATAGCAGTCCTCTGTTGTTGTTTGTTTGTTTGTTTGTTTGTTTGTTTGTTTGTTTCTTCCTATTCTCTCTTAACTCCACTAAGTTAATTTCTACCACCACCACTGCAAAGAAGCCATTATCAACTTCAGCAATGTATTAGTGAAGGTTCTCTAGAGGGACAGAACTAATGGAATATATATAGGGGATTTTATTAAGTATTAACTCACACTATCACAAGGCCCCACAATAGTCCGTCTGCAGACTGAGGAGCTAAGAGTGCCAGTCTTAGTTCCAAAACTGAAGAATTTGGAGTCTTATGTTCGAGGGCAGAAAGCATCCAGCACGGGAGGAAGATGTAGTCTGGGAGGCTAAGCCAGTCTCTCTTTTTACATTTTTCTGCCTGCTTGTATTCCAGCCACACTGGCAGCTGATTAGATTGTGCCCAACTGGATTAAGTAAGGGTGGGTCTGCCTTTCCCAACCCACTAACTCAATAATTGGGGGAATGTAATTTCTGTGGGGAAGGTAACCTCTTTTGGTAACACCCTCACAGACACACCCAGGATCAATACTTTGTATCCTTTAATCCAGTCAAGTTGACACTATTAACCATCATAAGCAATGACCTTCATTTTACTAAATCCTATAGTCACTCCTCAGACTTCATCCTGTTTTATCAGTCAACAATAATTGACATAGTTAATTATTCTCTCCTCAAATTTGGTTTTTAAATATAGCTTCCAAAACATCACACCCATGTGGATTTCTTCCTACATTTTTGTCCACTCCCTGACAAAGTCTTCATCTCTGATTTCTAAATTTTGGAATGTTCTGAGGCTCAATCCTTGAACTAATCCTCTATTCAGTCATTGGAATGATAGTGCCGTCTACTTTATGGCTTCCGAGACCATATATTTTTACTGACAACTTGTAAATTTATGCCTTTTACCTGGACTCCCCATGAATGATAAACCCATATTTTCAAGAACTTTGACATCTTTACTTAGTTGTTTAATTGTACCTCAAGCTTAACACATTTAAAACTCATCTACGGTATTCTCCTAGAACTGTTTCTCCTACTGTCTTCCCATCTTAGTTAATGGCAACTGCACTCTTCCAGTTAAAAATCTTGTCACTCTTGACAAATCTTTCTCTCAACTCCATATCTATTCTGATAACAAATCCTATGGTCCTGAATTCCAAAAATGTTCAGAATTTTATCATATCTCAATTTCATCTGTTAACTTAGTTCAAACCACCAGTACCTCTCACCAGTATTATGTCAGTTAGACTTCTACAAATCTTCCTGTTTCAGTGCTATCATCCTTCAGTAGATTCTCATTTAGCACCACAGTGGTCCTTTTATAACCTAATTCCTATCATGTCACTCCCCTGCCAAAACTCTCCAACGGACTTTCATCTCAGAATAAAAGCCAGTCCTTAAAATGGTCTTCAGGCCCTAAATAATCTGGGAGCCATTACCTGTCTGAATATGTCAGCTCCTACACTTTCCCTCATTCACACGGCCACAGTCACCAAACTCCTTGCTATGTCTTTTATAGTCTAGATCTGCTTTACATATGCTGTTGAGTTTACACATTCTGTTTCCTCACTGGAGTTTTTCCCACAGTCTGATGGTTAGTTTCCTCACTTCATTTGGATCTTCATTCAAAAGTCACTTTTTCAATACAGTCTTCTTTGGCTACTCAAGTGAAAATTTAAGCAAACAATCATGTTTCATCGGTTCTCTCGGCTTTATGTTTTCCCCTTAGCATATATATTTGGCGTCATTATATGGTTTATTGTCTATCTGTCACAGCAGAATTTAAAATTCATAGGAATAGATTTATTTTTAGTCTTTTTTTATTCATTTCTGTAGTACCAGGACCCAAGACAGACAGTTCTTGGCACATAATAACACTCAACATTCGTTGAATGAATGAATAAATGTGTGAATAAACTTGGTATCTAGTTTACAAATAAAACAAATAAGTATGACATTTTATTCTAATAGTGATTTTATACAAAAGCTTTACAAATGGTTCATTATTATTGAAATCTTTTAAGCAGTTACTATGTGTGGCAGATAGAAAATTAGGACTTTAGAAAGTCAGAAACTAGAGCTGTACACATGTATATATGGGCTTTCATGAAGAGAAAAAGCCCACATCTCAATGGTTTAACTTCAGAAGTTTATTTCTCACTCATGTAAATCCAATGTGGGTCAGTGCGGGTTCTTGAATACTCATTGGCTCAGGAATCCAGGCTCCCTTTACTCTGGGATGTAATCATCTCAACATGAGGCTTTCACGATTTTCATGACTCTTAGAACCTGAGAAGAGACAACATGGAGTTTCCTAACCAGATCTTAAATTCCTCAACCTGTACGTGACAGCTATCACATTTCATTGGCTAGAACTAGTCTTAGAGCTTTACCGTGCAGCCAAGATAAGAGTTCATTAGTTAAAATACATTCATGAATAAAATAATATGTAAACTTCAAATGGTATATGTTCAGGAAATAATCTATAAGAAAAAAATTTTAAAAATTTCAAACTATACCAGGGAGTATAAGGAAGTAAACATTGAATTTAATTACTGCAGTAAATTGAACATAATTACTGCAGTAAATCAGTGAGGAGTAAAATTTTTAATTGGACCTTCATGATGAAAGTAAAAATGTGCCAAGTGAAAAGATAGTTTAGAAATTATTCCAAACAGAATTACTTTAATATTCTACTTTATTTGGCTTTTGTGCTAGCCAAATTACATTTTAATGTTTCTGACCAATGGTTAGAGACTCTGAACATGATTGAAAATGTAATAATCTTATTTGTTTGTTCCCCCTAGATTAACACAACTGTGAATAGATTATGAGTATTCATTTCAAATATACGGGTGTAGCTTAGTAACCCTCCAAATGTAGATTTATACAAGTTTCTCTAAATTTTAAGAACTCTTCTTAACATGTTCTCTAAAAATATGCATAAGCCTGGGCAACATAGCAAGACCTCATCACTACAAAAAAATGTAAAATGTTAGTCAGACATGATGGTGTGCACTTGTAATCCAAGCTACTCAGGAGGCTGAGGTGAGAAAATTGCTTGAACCCAGAAGGTCGAGGTTGCAGTGAGCTGTGATCGTACCAGCGCACTCAAGCCTGGACGAGAGGACAAGACGTTGTCTAAAATTAAATTAAATTAAATTAAATTAAATTAATGCATAAAATCTGCAATTATTGGCAATAAAAACTTAAAAATAGTTGGAGATTCTTATGATGAAAGTAATTTAACTGTTATAATAACAATGACAACTAGTATTATGTGAAATTTAGCTAGTACATAATAATTCTATTCCCTATAAAAAGTTTATTGCCAAATTGGCATATAAAGTTGTTAAAGTTATTCAAATTGGATACAACTGGTAAATCTGAATCTAAATATCTCATTGTATCATGTGAGGCTAAATTATCAATATGCCATGCTATAATGAATAAGGATCTATCACAGAGTACATCCAAAGATTTCATTATAGCTCAATCTGACTTCTAATGTATTTCTATCGCATATCAAAATAATAGACTTACAGAAGGTGTTCTATAGTTGAAAAATGCAGAGAAAAATATGTAACCATTCATTTCATTTTTAACTATTTCTCGTAATGTTTACAAATTTCTCAAGTATTAAAATATTATTGTCTTCTTAATTGCAAATTATCAAGTAAAGATTTTAATATAATTCTTTTAGTGTAGAATAGGCACTCATCATCCTACTCCACATATTTCTACAGACATGAAAAAATTTTTGCTTTGCTTCCCAGAATAAAAAAAATTATTACAAAAACATTTCCAGTTCTTCTGTCTTGCCCATCAATGTATCTTTTTTTAAATCTATAATTAGGGTTAGAGCAGAAATTATAATTAAGAGAAGGATCTCTGTCAGTCTTCCATTTCTAAACACTGATTTTAGATTGGCTTTAAATCTTAATCATTGACAGAAACTTGAGGCCGGAAGGTATACTGTTATTAATTACTAATATGTTAATAAAGTAAGGTCTTACTTTTAATGAAGATGGAGAAAAAATATGTTTTAGCACTTTAAATTTTGTTTTTAGGCTGAGTGCAGCGGCTCACACCTGTAACCTCAGCACTTTCGGAGGCCGAGGCAGGGAGATCACCTGAGTTCAGGAGTTCAAGAACAGCCTGGCCAACATGGTGAAACCCTGTCTCTACTAAAAATACAAAAATTAGCTAGGCGAGGTGACCCATGCCTGCAATCCCAGCTACGTGGGAGGCTGAGGCAGGAGAATTGCTTGAACCCAGAGGCAGAGGTTGCAGTGAGCCAGTATCACTCCACTACATGCCAGCCTGGAACACAAAAGCAAATAATAATAATAATAATAATAATATTAATAATTGTTTTTAGTAGTCTTAGATACTACCATAAAACATATTACCTATGTCTTAAGCTGATTTTTGTTGCAAAGAACGTGCATATTTGCTATAAAGTTATTTTCCTGCCTAAGATCACGCTCAAATTGTCCCTATGAAAATAAAGTGTTCATTATAACATGTGAAAAGTAGGTTAGATTTGCATTTCACTGATCATTAGTGATGCTGAGCATCTTTTCACGTCTTTTGACCATTTGTATATCTTCTTTTGAGAATTGTCTATTCATGTCCTTAATCCACTTTTTGATGGTACTTTTTTTTCTTGATAATTTGTTTGAGTTTGTTGGTCAGATGTATAGATGGTGAAGATTTTCTCCCACTCTGAGAGTTGCTTTTTTACTATGTTGACTGTTCCTATTGCCGTGCAAAAGCTCTTTAGTTTAATTAAGTTCCAGCTATTTATCTTTGTTTTTATTGCATTTGCTTTTGGGCTCTTGGTCATGAAATCCTTGCTGAAGCCAGCATCTAGAAGGGTTTTTCTGATGTTATCTTCTCAAATTTTTATAGTTTCAGGTCTTAAATTTAAGTCCTTGATCCATCTTGAATTGATTTTTGTATAAGGTGGGAGATGAGGATCCAGTTTTATTCTCCTACATGTGACTTTCCAGTTATCTCAGCACCATTTGTTGAATAGGGTTTCTTTTCTACACTTTATGTAAGTATTTGGATGCAGCATAACCTTACTCCTGCAAGAATAGCCATAATAACAAAAACTAAAAATAATACGTCTTGGGGTGGATGCAGTGAAAAGGGAACACTTCTACACTGCTGGTAGGAATGTAAACTAGTACAACCACTATAGAAAACAGTGTAGAGAGTCCTTAAATAACTAAAAGTAGAACTACCATTTGTTCCAGCAATTCCACTACTGGGTATCTACCCAGAGGAACATAAGTCATTATACAAAAAAGATACTTGCACAAGCATGTTTATAGCAGCACAATTCACAATTGCAAAAACATGCAACCAACCCAAATTCCCATCAATCAATGAGTGGATAAAGAAACTGTGAGATATGTGTGTTTGTGTGTATATATAAAATATATAGAGTATATATATGTATATCTATGTATGTTATAGATATAGTATATATATAATATATAATGGAATACTACTTGGCCATAAAAAAGAGTGAATTAATGGCATTCACAACAACCTGGATGAGATTGGTGACTATTATACTAAGTGAAGATAGAAAAACCAAACATCATATGTTCTCACTCATAAGTGGGAGCTAAGCTATGAGGATGAAAAGGCATAAAAATGACACAGTAGATTTTAGGGACTCAGGGGGAAAGAGTGGGAAGGGGGTGAGGGACAAAAGACCACAAATAGTGTGCAGTGTCTACTGTTTGGGTGATGGGTCCACCAAAATCTCACAAATCACCACTAAAGAACTTACTAATGTAACCAAACACTATCTGCTCCTCAATAACCTATGGAAATAAAAAAGTTAAAAAAAAAATAGTATAGACAGTCTTTTAACCTGTTTAGTCAAAAGGTCACAATAAATTCTTCTGAATATCATATTTAAATGTCTAGATTCCAGAGAAAAATAGAATAGACATTTTAACTTACCTTTCTGCTAACTAATCCATACTACATTTCTCCAGTTGATTGTCAGGTATTTGTATTATTTTGAAGAAAATGTGTGTTCAGTATAAAAGATACTCTTTCAGTAAATTTAACATGCAAAATAAATAATATTCTTTGTGTTGGTTACTGAAGATTAGATTTAAAATGTCTGAGCACTGGAATCATGCATTCATATAATTTATCTTCTAGTGCTACCTTTTTTCTCCAAATGAATTTAGTAACAAAGTTCTCTTGCTTCTTTTTTAATAATATATCTTTGATTTGAGTGCTATGTTCATGCCTGTAATTCCAGCATTTCGGGAGGCTGAGGCAGGCAGATCCTTTGAGCCCAGGAGTTTAAGATCATTTTGGGCAACATAGTGAGACCCTATCTCTACAAAGCTTTTTAAAAAATTAGCTGAGTGTGGTGGTACACACCTGTAACCCAGCTACTCGGGAGGCTGAGGCAGGAGAATCACTTGACCCTGGGAGGTCAAGGCTGCTGTGAGCCATGATCATGCCACTGCCCTCCAGCCTGGGTGATAGAGCAACGCATTGTCTCAAATAATGATGATGATGATAATAATAATAATAGCAACAATGTTTGTTTGGTTTGATCCAGTCTTTCTTTTATTTTTGAGTTTCAGCACCAATCTTTTCTTACTAGAACACTATAACCTGCAAAATGGACCTCAGATACTTTAAGTGTGATAATCATGCTAAAACATATGGTTACTCTTCTTTTTAATATCCTTTACTGGCTCCTCACAGCCTTCATTCCTGAAAGTAGGAAGGCCTTTCAGTTTTTGAGGTTAGTTTTGAAACTCTCATAACCATCTGGAGAGCTATGAGGACTCATAGTGAGTCCTTATACAAAGGAATATGTGTAACTAGTTAGTACTTATTCTAAACTCCACACTGCAGAATCAAGGAATTAAGAAAAACAAATCTTTTATTTTCTGAGTTATATAGTTTAACTCACCTGGGTAGAAAATAGATGAATTAAGGAAAATAATCTGGAAATAAAAATGTCTATATTTTGCTTTTATTATTCAGCTGTGGTTCCTCTAAGAATATCCTGTATAGTTTTCGGGAAAGAGATCCTAACATCGCTAACTTCTCTTCCAAATCTTATCTTCTATAACGTAGTAATTATATGAACGTTACATCCTTATATTTTAGTTAGTTAGACCTCAAAATTGTGTATTTTAAATGATACCTAAGATATGGAAAAAGTAATATAAAAGGACCTTAAATTGGTTATCCTCAAGAAGTTTGCAAGCTTTCTAAAGTATATGCCTCAATAAAAAAAACGATTCAAGGTGGAAGAGAATCAAGTCCTTGACTGTGAGGAAGACTACTCTTGGAGCTAAGATAGAATTGCATGTACGGCCTCCAGGAAGAAATGCAACCTCAGTCCTTGAAGGATGCCTAGGCTACAGACAGTTGAGGAAAATAGAGCCGGGGTTATGGCAGGTGGAAAGAAGCAAAGGCACAATGTTGCAATGTTGTAATGTTGTAATGACCATTAGAAGACCTGACTAATCAGAGAGGAGTCAGCCTTCTGTGTAGTAGGTAATAAATTTGAGTGGTGTGATGCTTAATTTTATATGTCAGTTTAACTGGGGCATAGGATGCCTAGCTATTTTGTTAAACATTGCTGGGTATGTCTTTTTTTTTTTTTTTTTTTTCAGAGTCTCGCTCTGTTGCCCAGACTGGAGTGCAAGTGGCACAGTCTCGCTCACTGCAACCTCCGCCTCCTGGATTCAAGCTATTGTCCTGCCTCAGTCTCCTGAGTAGCTGAGATTACAGGCACCTGACACCATGCCCAGCTAATTTTTTGTATTTTTAGTAGAGACGGAGTTTCACTATGTTGGCCAGGCTGGTCTTGAACTCCTGACCTTGTGATACGCATGCCTCGGCCTCCCAAAGTGCTGAGATGGGTGTGTCTTTGAAGGAGTTTCTGGATGAGATTAGCATTTGAATCAGTAGTAATCAGCTGAGTAAAGAAGATCTGTTCTCATTAATGTGAGTGACATGATCCCATTCATTGAGGCCCAAATTAACACAAAGACATAAAGGAAGAGAAAATTGACACTCTCTTTGTGCCTGACTGTTCAACTGGGACATCAGTTTTCTCCTACACTCTAAGACTGCCACCAGTTCTCCTGGTTCTCAGGACTTTGAACTCAGACAGACTGGAATTTAAATCTCTGGCTCTCATAGGTCTCAAACTTACTCTCTGCAGATCCTAGAAACTTCTCAACCTCCATAATTGTGTTAGTTAATTCCTTAAAATAAATAAATATAAATGGATATGTGTGTGGTGTGTGTGATGTGTGTGTGTGTGTGTGTTCATTGGTTTTCTTTCTCTGAAAAAAACCCTAATACAAGTGTAGAGGTGGAGCTAAGATTGATACAAATGACACTATTGATACGAATGAGATGAAGACATATAATCAAACTAAAGTGAGGAAGATTATGCTGAGAAGTCTTTCAGAGAAAAGTCAAGAGTTAAAAGCACATTAGTGGTGGCAAGAATTTTATTAAAAATGAGAAATAAATGAAATCTCAAAACAGTAGAGCCGTCCAAATGAAAAGTTTTTTTTTATCAGTAGCAGATCAACTGTGTGATGTTTCAGTGTATTCTCCACATCCACAGTTCTTTCAATGTACACATGTAATTAATTTATCTGTTTTGTACAACTTATTCTTGCCAATGTTTATTTTAGACTGTAAACCTAAAATAGAATAGGGTTTATAGTATTTAACCTGTTGTACATATAAAATGAGTACACAGAACATTTTTGTGTGATTATGTGAAATTCTGAAACATGAAATTTTGAAATAGTTCAGGAATTTTTCTCATATTCAGTGTATATATCTGTTTATTCGCTCAGTAATATTTACCAGGCCCAACTTCCCTGTTAACACTGTTTTGCTTCCACAGTCAAAACAACAAGTATGGAAGCAGCAAAGCAGTGAGGCTCTGTAAATACAATTAATTGTGAGTCAGGATCTGGGTGCTGGGTGAACAATTAGGCACTTAAGTGGTGTATGTCGAATGAAAACAAGAGACCTCACATGTTTCAGATTTTCATAGGTCAAACAATTTCACCTGTGAAGTCATCAGAAAGGCAGTTAAGGTATTTATAAATAGTTCCAATTCAGCTTAAATATTATAATCATTTGACAAAAAATTAATAAGATCTTTGTAAAGTAATAAAGTAAATAAATAGCAATCAGAATTGTAGGAGTTTGACTAGACTCTCCGGAAGTTGCTTCTCCTAAAGTTTCTCTGCCTGCGCTTCCAATTTTATTTCAAAGTTATCCAAAGAATAGTATCCATCTGTCTGGATCATAGGAGATCCTGTATTTGAACTCCAGAGAAGCACACATGTATTTACACTTTGTGTATTTTATGGAGATATCTTATGCAGATACTCTGTAATAAGCTATTAATATGTCTCTCATTAGGAAATATGCATAACTGTATATATAATTACCATATTGTTTATTTTAAGTTGGATATGTTTGAATTTAGGCAGCATTAATCTATAGAATACAAATTAAATATTAGATATAAAGTAGAATTGAAAAATTAAATAATTTTTAAAGCAGCATAGTTTATATTAAAAAGGATAAAAGTATGCATGTACTTATGAAACACATCATGTATTAAAATTGGTTTTCCCCATTTAACCTGCAAATATTCTATTGTAACTCTTAATCAATAAACAAAACTCTTTGTAATTGGGTATTTTGCCTCGATCTTTAGTACTTTAATTTATTAAACATGCATGCAGTAACAACTACATGCCAGTACTATTAAATTATTTTTATGCCTCTCTAACATCCATCCTCACTTATTCCAGTAACAGTAAACCAAATGTCTTTAGGATTCACCTCTCTCCTATTTTTGACCTATTGTTAATAACCATTTTCTCAATCTCTCTTTTTAAATTGCAGCTATCAATCTGTGTTATTGATTTTTTAATTTGCATTATTTTGCCTCTATATTTTCCTCATAGCATTATTATGAAAAAGTGTTGTTGTTCATCTCTGCATTTAAAAATAATAGGGGCTGGGCATGGTGGCCCACGCCAAATCCCAGCACTTTGGGAGGCCAAGGAGGGCAAAGATGAGGTCAGGAGTTGGAGACCAGCCTGGTTAACATGGAGAAGTCCCATCTCTACTAAAAATACCAAATTAGCTGGGTGTGGTGGTGCATGTCTGTAATCTCAGCTACTCAGGAGGCTGAGGCAGGAAAAATGCTTGAATCTAGGAGGTGGAGTTTGCAGTGAGTTGAGATCACCCCACTGCATTGCAACCTGGGTCACAGAACAAAACTCCGTCTCAAATATGAATAAATAAATAAAAATAAAAATAAAGGGGAGCAATCATATCAGTAGTTTTTAGAAATCAAAGAGATTCAAAAATTCTCATAATATAAATGTTAATAATGAAAGAGAGCACACACGGAGCTCAGCAGAGACTAGGTATATTCATTAGAGAGAAAAAAAAAAGGAAAATACAATCTAGACGTTGCCTGTTTAGTGAGTGAAACCAAGTTTAATCCACTAATTCTCATTCAACTCAGGGGAGTTTAAATGTTTTCAATAATGGTTGGAATGAAAGAAAATGGGAGATTTGGTTAAGTGGAAAAAAAATTGCCAACTACCACTCAAGCTACAAATAGTTGTCTTCATGCCTTTTACTCTTTTTAAGAAACATTTTGAAAAGTCCAAATTACTCAAAATCATTCTATCCACCTTGGAAATGATCAAGTAGAGGTCAATTTGCCCAGACCATGTAACAATCTAAAGAAAGTTTGGACGCTGTCTTTGAGCACAGTAAAAGGGAATCAGAGAAAAGTCCGGAATAGAATAGCTTTAATACAGGCCACGTGTAATGGAGGGAGAGCTGTTTCAGAAAAAAATTGAGAAGTGATTACAATTTCCTTGCATTTAATGTTTTTTTGGTGTGTGATCTCTGACCTCTACTTTACCCAACATACGTTTCTAGAGGGCCTATTAAATTAAAAAAATAAACATTAAAAATCCACCAAATGCTGGAAGAAGCAAAGACAAAATATGTAGATATCCTGTCGAAAAGAGCCTAACATTGAAAAATGGGGCCTCCATTCTATTTATTCATTGATTCATTGACTAAATACCTAGTTGCCAAAGATTCAGAAATAAAGGAAAATGTATTTTAAGGTTCTTACCATGAGAAAATTCAATTAGTAGGAGCCCTCCAGGGGTAAAAAGGTATGTAGAAGAAAGTTTTAGAGATAAGAAAACATACCAGAGAGTGATAGTAGATGGAACCAGAATTTCTGTCCAGTGGGAGGAGAATGATCAATTAAGGTGCCGAATTTAGTGAGGCAGTGATGAAATAACATGGATGCTTAAGCAGCAGCAACAGCTTAGGGCTTTGTAAAAATAAAGCAATTGTCAGCTGCCCTCCAACTGGAATCCGTGTGACAGTATAAGCCTTATTAGCACCTATTTCGAAGAAAAGGAAAAAATCCATTTTTTAAGTTTCAAATCTACAATTGCCACACAATTTTCATTTTCTAACTAGAAATTTTTTTTACAAAAATAGACTTCTTCAATTTCCTGTTAACCATGTGTTTATTTACACATCCTACAAAAACTTGATAAAAGATAGAAATAAATACAAATGGATGATGGAAAATAGAAACAAAATCTTGACACAATATAAAGGGTTTAATTAAAGATAATTTATTGAAGAGACTGCTTACATATGTGAAAGCACACTTAAGGGGACAATAATGAACGGTGAACACCCAAGGGCCAGAACAGTGAAATGTTATTACCAACTGTAATCCTAAAGGGCAAGAAGAAGGAATGTGTCCTCAGGAGTTTGGAAAGGACTGGATCCATGAAAAGGAGCCTCTGGATAGCACTTGTTACCATTGTGAAATGCAGTCCTTGCGGAAATCCCAGCCAGTCAGAGACAGTGTGAAGTAACTACCCACATCTTGCTCATTGCCTGCTCATTCCTCATGCCAGCACTTCCCATTAGCCAAACCCAACCAGAAGCCAGAATGCAAGGGAGTTTACCTGCTGCAATGAATAGAAGGCAGCCACTTGTGTTGTAGAGAAAAATAAAGAAAGACAGAAAACTGATCTGGGAATACAAAGCACGACAGAGATTAGCCAACACACAAGGAATAACAGACTTTAGCTTCAGCTTTCTTTCATCTGTGAATTTGTAATCTTTCATACTGGCTACACTGAACTACATTTCCCAGAATTTCATTTTGTGTATGTTTCCAGTTAGAGTGGCCCAGGAGAGAATTCTCTGGGAAGATATAGAGAACAGATATCACATTAGATGCCTACTACGTGGCCATCATACTGGGTAAAGTATAAATAAGGTTACAGAAATTAAACTTCACATTTGGAAAATAGGATACCCCACAGCAATTGTCAAACCCTGCTGGATAGGAACCCAGGAGGTGGAGCTTGCAGTAAGCTGCGATCACGCCACTGCACTCCGGTCTGGGTGACAGAGAGAGACTCCGTCTCAAAAAAACATAAATAACAATAATGGGGAACAATTATGTCAATGGTTTTTAGAAATCAAAGAGATTCAAAGATTCTCATAATCTAATTTTAATAATGAAAGAGAGCACACATGGAGCACAGCAGAGAGTAAGCATATTCGTTAGAGAATAAACAAAGGAAAACGTAACCTAGATGTTGCCTGTTTGAGTGAAGCCAAGTTTAATCCACTATTTCTCATCCAACTCAAGGGAGTTTAAGTGTTTTAAATAACGATTGGAATGAAAGAAATTCCATTCCTCACCAGTGGAGAAAATTCTTTGACTCTCCTATCAGCTACTTGACTATAGTTGGCATTACAGCTTGGGGTCCCTCTTAGAGACTGCACTGCTTTTATAGCACTCTTTCTGCTTATGCAGATTGGGGATCCTTTAGAGGTGACCTGATCACAGCTTATGTTAACTAAGCTTGTGGTTTCTCTAGTAATTTAATTGCCTCAAAAACTTAATAGGAATTCAGTTCCCTTGCTTCTGATCACTAGCATATTTAAGTAAACACAAACCATATTCTCTCAAGATATAGTTTATAAATCTGGTAAGTCAGATATTTAATTTTCGATCTCTGACCTGTGCCATCTGCCTGTCTTGTGAAACAACAGGCTTGGGTGAGAAGTCAACCCCACTCATATCATCTTTGGACTATTTTGGCACCTATCACAGACTGAGAAATCTGCTTCCTTCAGTTGGTAAAAAATAATCAGTAGACTTTGTTTCTTTTTTAAATTTGAGATCCCAAACTATACAACTCTCAGTCAACTTACATTGCAAGCTGCAAGCAGAGAGAACTTCGCAAGTAGGCTAACCTATCTTCACTTTCTCTACATAAAAATATTAATAAAACACATTATTAATATCTTCTAGATCTTATGTAGCTCATTGTCTGTCTTCCAATGTATGGCAGGCAACAGTTTATTACATATTATTCCCTGGAATAATCTTATGCCAACATTTCAGCCTCTAACATTCGTGTCCTCACTCTTGTATTATTTCTAATAAACCAAACTGATATATTTGTAGCTCTATCCCATACAGCACCCACTTCTGATTTTAGAAATACAAAGGGAAATTTAGCAAAAAACACATCTAAAATAATTTAAAGTTGCTTTTCAGAAGCAAGACTCAGAAAAAGAAAAATCTAGTTGTCTTTTTTTTTAACCTCAAATAAAACATTAAATAAAATAATATATCTCTCTACATAAATTCAACCTAACAGGAGCCAACACAGCCCCCAAAATCAGACTTAAACATATATAAGAATATAAATTTTGTCCCAACTTGTAAGACTGATTGCAGTGATGATAGACAATAGTGGTATTGTCTAGGGGAGTGGTTCTCAACTGGGACCTCCCCCTGCAGTGGTCATTTGGCAATGTCTGTAGACATTTTTGTTGGTAATGACTGGGAGTGAGGATATGCTACTGATATCTACTGAATGAAAATCAGAAACTCTGCTAAATATTCCATAATGCACAGGAGAGTTGCCTCCTCACCATGCCCACAGCAAAGTATTATCCAGCTAAAATGTCAATTAGTGCTAAGGGTGACAAATTCCAGTCTAGACTCCTCTATTAAAAAAAAAAACAAAAAACAAAAAAAAAAAAAACAAAAAAAACACACTAAACTAAACGCGTGGGTAGGAGCTATAAAACCATAAACATGGCACCCCTAACCTCCACACTGAGCAAACAGAGGGTGGATATCTTGGGACAGCAGAACATACAAATAGAAGGTATGATTCTGGCAATAGAGCCCTTAGCATGGAAGCAGAAGTAGAAATACTTCTACAACATTTGGAGGTATTCATATGGCTGCCTATATGGCTGGCCTTGTAAGCCTTGTGGACATCACAAATAATACCGGTCCCAGAATCTGCCAAAGTTTCCTTCAACATTCATATATTAATTCGTTTGATTAGATGAGGGGCACTGAATTAACATAAAATTCCATCAGTTCAACATAGGCAAAAAAAAAATACTCCACGCATATGCTCCACCGATGGTAGATCAGTTACTTACTAGAGACTGATTAGTAAAGTAATAAAGGGGAAGAAAAACAATTATTTTGATGGATAGATGAACTCCAGAGTATATATACTAATTTAGTTATTTAATTTTCATTACACTTATGAAAAACTAGAATTTAATACTATGCATATTTCTTTGGGGAGTTTCATTTTTAATTAGATATGACTTGAGCTCACTCTTTTCCCACTGCTGAAATAATATACAAACTCAGTGTGTGTGTGTGTGTGTGCGCGCGCGTGTGTGCGTGTGTGCATGCTCACAGAGAAGTAGGCTTCTGTATAAACAATTTCTATCTCTTCACACATACACCCAGACGTATCTTCAGTGCAACACAATTACATAAGACAAAACAAAGGGACATAAGAAATTATTCCAAGGAAATTTATCTATTAAACTAAACATTTTTCTCCTCTCTCCTAGAGTTTGGTTTTAATTTTGTTTACATGATTTTAAATCTTCTTTTACATGAAAAATAAACTTTAAGTTATGATTTAAGAAACAATATACAGGTGATAATTCTAGATATAAACTATTGTTCCTAGAGTACTTTTTCAGAGACAAAGGGAAGTCCTTATTTTTCTTTCAAGACAGAGTAGAGACAGGAAAGTCTTTTTAAAAGAACAATTTGTTTATTTTAATAGAATCCAGGTGGGATGCAAAATGGCCAACTAAAGTTGCTTACTAAAATAATGTTAAGCATTCTGAACCTAAATACACTCTCCTAGATTTTAAAATGAAGGTTTTTTTTTTAAAGAAAAAGCAAATGAAAGTTTAAAAGATATAGAATGACATCAGTAAATCTCAAAAACATAATTCAATAAAGCAAGTTTCAGGTTTTATGTAATTAAATGTCATTTATATACTTTTTTTTTTCAAAAAAGCCATACTACATATGCTATTGGCTACACACACACAAACACACACAGATACCTTAAAAGGACTGAAGGGATGGATATCAAATTAATGATCAAAGACAGATACAAATGGGGCAGGAAAGAGCAGGGAAGAAGCTGGGACAGGAATGTCACTGGGGAAAAATGGAGCGTCATCTTTATTTGTAATATTTTACTTTATTTATTAAAAAGATTTTAAATAGATTATGATGAAAGGTTAATTCTCTGTGAAGTGTGCAAAGATGTTTGCCATATTGTTTTTTGAGTTTACTATGCTTTTAAATTTTACAAAATAAAAATTATAATTAAAAATTAAGGAGGAGAGAGTGTCTGAGATATAAATATAAATATTCAAAGATCAACAAAAATGATCGTAATCATAGCATAGTTGAAGGTCCATACAACCACACATATTCATGGGTGAACTACGGAATGTTAAAGACAGAGGACCAAGAATTGAAGCAAGTGATATACGCAAGATGGTTTATAAGAAATAGACCTTGTGAACTATGGCAGCAAATCTATTTTCTTGAATTTAATAGGAAGGCGCAAAAGAAAGGTAGGAGGAAAGTTATCAAAAAATATGTATTATGAAGTTTGCACAAGGAACAATATGGAAGAAGGCTTGAGGAAAAATAAGAGCTGAGGCTGGTAATCTTAAATAGCTATTGCATTAGTCTAAGCAAGGAATAACAAAGTGTTTATGTAAGAGAGTGTCAGTCGAATAGGAAGGAAGAAATTGATGTCTCTTAACTAAGGGCACAGCAGTGGAATAGAGGGGAAGAAATTTATAAAATTTAATTGACAGAAATTGGTGAATATATTGTGACAAAGACAAAAGCACCCAGGATGCCTTTGTTTCAGGTTAGGGCAAATTGGTGAACATTGGAAAAAGAGATAAAGACTAAGAAATATAAAATATAATTGGTTTTGTGGAGAAGAGCACACTGACTTTTTTGAATTTGGGAAAACTAATATTTTTTTCCTCATTGGCTGTTAGTCCATTCTTTTTTTATTCTCATGGTTCCCTTTTATGAGGTTGTTAATTACATTGTCCACATATCTCTAACACTCTTCTAACAGATTTCCTCACCTCTAATTTCCACAATCCCCATGCCAATTGACACATCACAGTCAGATTACTTTTCCTAAACTCCTCCCTTTTACTCAATCAAGGTTGAATTCATAGTACATGGAAAGTTCCTAAGGAGAAAGAGCACTAGAGCATATTACATTTGCAGAACTAAAACAAGCCCAGTGGAGACTGTGTGGACATTTTGGGGAGAAGATTCCCAGATGACACGAGAAAAAAATATGTTGAGTTTTGTTCAAAATTTCAGATGTATCCTAAAGATGGTGGTAAGAAATTGGAAACTAGGGAGTAAGCCACATGACTTATGTAGTTGGAAATATGACCTAATATAAGCAGAGAAACATTTTCCAATATAACTTTTTCCATGCAGCCTTCATAAAAAAATATAATTATAAAAAGATTACCTAGATAGAAGATAGAAAAAGGAAACCTAACATATGCATATTGGATATCTCTGAATAAGAAAACAGATACAATTTAAAATGTATATTTAAAAAATACCAGAATACATTTTCCTGAAATGAAGACAAATTTGAATCTGCATGTAGAGGGAGTGCATCTAATCAGAAAAAAAATGGTACAGGATAATCTTGCCAAAGCATGTCTTCTTGAAGTCATTGCACTTCAAGAATAAAGACATATAGGCATCCAGACAGTAAGGGAAAGTCAGTCATAAGAGGGCGATATGGTTCTGATTTGTGTCCCTGCCCAAATACCATGTCAAATTGGAAAAGGCGCCTGGGCCTGATGGGAGGTGACTGGATTATGGGGGTAGATTTCCCCATTGCTGTTCTAGTGATAGTGAGTGAGTTTTCTTGAGATCTGATGGTTTAAAAGTGTGTGGCACCTCTCCATTAGCGCACGCTCTCTCTCTCTCTCTCCTGCCTCCTTGTGAAGACATGCTTGCTTCTCCTTTGCCTTCTGCCATGATTCTAAGTTTCCCGAGGCCTCCCAGTCATGCTTCCTGTTAATCCTGTGGAACTGTGAGTCAATTAAACTTCTTTTCTTCATAAATTACCCCTTCTTGGGTAGTATTTTTTTTTATTTTTGTGGTTTTGGGGGCTGTTTTGGGAATGGAATCCCACTCTGTCAGCCAGGCTGGAAAGCAGTGAATGGAGTACCCATGATTTATTTTTTAAAAAGAAAAGGCTAGTGGATCATAAAAATCTCTTTAACAAAAAGATAAATCAAAAATTTCAAAGCTCTAATATTGATAAATCATTTTTAAAAATTATGTAGTAGTGATCATGGGATCCAATTAAATAAGGCTAAGTAACGGGGGATTATGGTTACACCACAAAATGTAAATCTTATAGACCCTGACCTTACAAAAATTACTTAAACTTTTTGTTTGCTTGTTTGTTTGTTTGTTTTATTTTTTCAGATGGAGTCTCACTCAGTCACCCAGGCTGGAGTGCAGTGGCTCGATCTCGGCTCACTGCAAGCTCCGCCTCCCGGGTTCACGCCATTCTCCTGCCTCAGCCTCCCAAGTAGCTGGGACTACAGACACCCGCCACCTCGCCCGGCTAGTTTTTTGCATTTTTAGTAGAGACGGGGTTTCACCATGTTAGCCAGGATAGTCTCGATCTCCTGACCTCGTGATCCGCCCGCCTCAGCCTCCCAAAGTGCTGGGATTACAGGCGTGAGCCACCGCGCCCGGCGCAACTCTTTTCAAAGAATGATTCTTTTTTGCATCTATTGACTTGCTGTTCTTTTTTTTTTTTTAAATGGGGAAATTAACACGGGTATACTTTCTTTCCCCCATCCTGGCTTTATTCTAACTTCTAATTACCTTGCATTTATCAGGCACACAAACACACACATACACACACACTTCAGAAACCACACCATGATTTTTAGAGGTGATGTAGACGATATCCACATTAAGGAAGAGGTACATAGTCCTACCTTATCATCTCTCAGATTCCCTTGCCTAAATCCCAGGTAGTGCTTTGCTTTATTTTGAAGATTGGTTTCAGTTCCTTGTGCTTGTAGGAAAGCTAGATGCTGATACACAAACAATGAAGCCTATTAACACCTTTGTCAAATAACAAAGTCATCTGCCTCAATGACTTCCTTACACAGAAGAGAAATCAGGCAGACCTTGAAGGTTAAAACTATTTCTTTACTTTTTGCTAAGTCACCCTCTGCTCGCTGATCTTCAAATTCTGAAGCTAGACATTTGTTTTCCTTCTTTCTACAAACAAAATCAAAGTGGGGCTGCTTTGTTCTTCCAGGTACACTTACAATGGTTTTTAATATTTTTGTTGTAGCGTTTTAAAGTATCAATTTTCTACATGGACTGCTCCACAGAGTACAGAAAGTTATTTCCCTAGACTCTGTTCTATAAGTAATCCAGAATTTTGATCAAATGTGTTAACCGTTTGTGTTCCTTCCACTTCAGGTGCAATAAATTACAGTTGGAGTTTCAAATTAACATGTAAGATATCAAGTTTAATTAATTTTGTTGATTTTGAGATAAAAGTCAAAGCTTGAAGAAAATTAGAAAGAAGCCTATTGAAGAAAAATTAAGAAACATAAATGTATGGACCTTCATAAGGTCAAAATAAACCTAAGAGATTTTCTGGAACAGATCATAATTTTAACACAGAGGGGATAAGCTATTTAATTTGCTTTTTATAAAGTTACTCAGTTACCCATGTTGTATCTCTGTGACAAATACAAACTGCTTAATATCTATTTGCTTGTTTCTAAGCATAGTAAATTGTTATCACATTGATAGAAATTAATGACATTGTTTAAAATTTATTTAAAAATGACCATATAATTTTATTATCATTATGCTGGTTTCCTCTCTCCAGTCTGACATTGTGTTCATTTGTACTCTCAAGTAAACATCTTATGAAGGGAATTGCCTGAATATCACCAAAAGTATTTTTAAGATTTAATATAGACTTAAGTTCATCAATTAAGGAAGCCAAACATTCTCAGGCAATATATAACATATTCATGGATCATCTTGTGTTTGCTACCTCAACTGAAAAATCAATTGAAGGTATTTAAGAGGAATGAGTGTGTTGTACCTATGCTTCATGGCATACAAAAGCACTCTTGCAAGATGTGCTTCCCTAAAAAAATAAAATATTATCTTGATTTTTAAATATATATCCAACTCAATAAAATGACAGCAAATTATTTACATATTGATTTATCTATGAAAATTTAATCCCAATTATCTTGAGAATACAGATTCAATTATTTCTATTTCAGATCTTTTTTATTTATTTTGCATGAAGAGTAGCATCTTTAATCCAAACACTTAATTGCCAATTCTGTCCTCATACACACCCAGTTCTACTTTCAAAACAGACATACAAGCAGGAAAAGTACATCCCTTGACTGCATCATACGGGAAAATAATCTATTCTCAGTATTGAATATGTAAAAAAGGATGGCAGGACATAAAAAATAGGAAACTTCCTGATTCTTCTTGCATAGGATGGATTATTTTATTTAAGCTAAATTTCCTAAACTTAGCCCCTACAGTATTTGGTCTACATCAGTTGTTCCAAGACTTTCACATTTCATGGAGCAAGAAGTTATTAAAATTGAATAAATTCAGAGCCTGGCATAGTCAATATTTAATTTTGTTAGGTAGGAATATTAAAAAGTCATTATGCCACTAAAGATGGAATATTTTAATGCCAAAAAGATAGGATGGACATAACTTTAGATTAAATTTAGAAACAGTTTATAATTTTATACTAACATGTATACAACGCTATATTCAATTTTCTTCATTTCACTCCACACTCTTGAACATTCATCACAGGTGAAATCCACCCATTGTATAGTATTGGAAATCACTATTATACACAGCACAGCATTCACCCCACACCATCTTGTATGGATAATTTTTAAATCAATTTTGTTTTACTTATCAAACTTATTCTGCTTTGTATCACTCACAACAGGGGTTCCCAACCCCTAAGCCACAGGCCTGTACCAGTCTGTGTCCTGTTAGGAGCTGGGCCACACGGGAGGAGATGAGTGGCAGGTGAGTGAGCATTACAGCCTGAGCTCCGCCTTGTCAGATCAGTGGTGGCATTAGATTCTCATAGGAGCGTGAACCCTGCTGTGAACTGAGCATGCAAAGGCTCTAGGTTGCACACACCTTGTGAGATTCTACTAAGGCCTGGTGATCTGAGATGGAAGAATTTCATCTCAAAACCATCTGCTCCCCGCCACCCCACCGTCCATGAGAAAATTGTCTTCCATGAAACCAGTCTCTGATGACCAAAGGTTGGGAACTGCTGTCCCGCAACACTTTGTCAAATAATTCGCTCATTTGTATATACCAATACAAAATACCAGAATAAAATGACTAGTGGGTTACACCAATTAGATTTTTGTATACTTTTCTTTCTTACTAAGATGAGTAAATCAAATTTATTCTTAAGTAAGAATTTTCTAAATAAAGCTAAAAGATTTTAGTACATTATCACCAAAAAGGAATTTTAGTATAAAGAAATTATATTATATGGAGCAAGAGTGTTCATTTTTTTAAAAAATTCTTATCAGTTTAACTGCTTACTGAAGTCCCCCAATCATGTCTAATAAAAGAATTTGCCTAAAGTTACTTAATTATATTCTGTATGACTGTAGAGCTTCTGTTTTAATTGTTTGTTGTGTTAAAAAGCAAATAATGACTAACTCTAACCTGTTAAGTAATTCACCTCATTCGTCTACCATCTGTATATTAGATATTAATACCTGAAAGAATGCCAAGTTTTTATGAAATAGGCTTTTAAATGTAAAGTCATTCAGTTTTATAAAGTAAATTTATATTAAAGTATATTTTAATCTTAGTATATAATCTTATATATAATTATATATGCTTATAATTTATAATCTTAATATATATTAAGATTATAAACTGATACATTTTTTAGTATTTTGGGTCCTTGTACTTTTCATTTGCACTGCTACAACCTAGGATATTAAGTATGCACTTAATAAGTGTCAAATATTTTATGTAACTCAGAAGAATATTTCGCTAGAGTTGATGACAAGCTCTTATCTCTGACATGTTTTGGAAATTAATATTGAAAGTCCAGTTATCTTATTATATTGCCTTCAGGATAGTTGTGATTTTTCTAACTTTATCTTTGAACTTATATAGAGGTTAGATTCTCAAGTCAAAAATCAGTAAACTCAATGAGTTTTAAGTTTTGCTATTAAACATTTAGTCAACTCGTTTTATCCAAAATTTTTAAAATTTTTTCTTAAAATTATGGAAAAGACAGTAACTTAGTCAAATACTCATGAAAGCTCACTATTCTAATAAATATGTTACCCATGAATTTAACATTTTCCCCACATTCCAATGTCATCACATGCAACTTGTACAACTGTTTACCATGACTGATAATCATGTCATGGCTTGTACTGCACATGCTTACATATAAATTATTTTTGTATCATTTTACCTTTAAGTATCCAGTTTTGTCAGCACTCTCACAAATTGTAAACAAAAATTCAACTTCTTTATTTCCCAATTTTTCATGTACATTTTACAGTTTTATTATTACGTGATTAGATGAACTAATATAAAACAAACTTGGTAGTACCCATAAATGAATTCTCCTCATACCCACATCATTACCAGTGCCTAATTTTGTTGGAATGCTGACCCTCTTTGCATGCATGAACTCAAGGAAGTTTGAATACTTTTCCTTATGGACTGGTTGCTTTCACAAACTATTGATTAACAAATAATGTGCTATATAAAGTTACAGGGTATACAGTAAGTACTTTATACAATAAGAAGTACATATTCATGGTATCTTAAGTTAAACAAAATTAAACTGCCATTCTCCTCAGTCAAAAACTTTCAAGTATTAACAACATTATATGGTTCAACCTAACAATTTTCTAAACATCCCATTGGTACCATAGAGCAGGGATATGTAATTAGTGTATATTAAGTGTTCTTTATTTGATTCTCAAGTTTGCTACCTAAAGTTTAAAATGGAACTTCTTTCATTAGCCTGTAAATTACCCTCATTGGCCCTCCTTGAAGAGAAAATCCCAGTTTGTTTAAACTAAGTCAAAAACTTCATAAGCATCTCCATCCATGACAATAGAGTTGTAAAACTTTAGGCATCTATAAAACACGCTCACTTCTTTCGTGAATACTTACAGGGCTCAGTTAGAAACTGTAGCATGATTCAGATGGTAAGTTCCATGCATATAATAATATGACCTGAGTAAACCATTAAAATATGATAATATAATGAAAGTGAAAAAACACATACCTTCTAATACAGAGTGCTTCATCACTTTTTGCAAAAGAAATATGAAAAATGAATTCTGAAATACTACAATTTGTTGTCATTTAAAGTGACATTTTACTTTTTTGCATGGTTTTAAGTTAGTCATTTGGGAGTTTATTCCATCAGTTCTCCTAAACAGAACCCGTACTAATTTTAACAAAGAAGCATATAGAACTTAAGAGTCTATTGGATTTGCTTTCAATATTATTTTAATTGACAATATAATACAGTAATTGTAGAGGAACTTAACTTTTTTCCACGTTCTTCACAGTATGTTCTATTTTATTTCAAAAGTATATTTTCTACAAATTGTACATTGCCATGTCCTACAAAACCAAAGATTGTTTACTTTCAGAAACTTTAAACACTGCTTTAAATGCATAGAGTTCTCCACAAAAATGAGATTAGCAGCTTCAGTATTGCAGTGTAGCAATATTATCAAAATTATTACAGAAATCAATAATACTTTCATTTCTAGAACTAATCTGATGGTAAGATCTTGTTTATATAGATATTAAACAAATGCATTATTCACATTTTGTAATGATTTTTAGAGAAGAAAAGACTTTTTTAATTATCATATGGAAGTGGTGTAATAAATGAGTATAATTTTTATTAACAGAAAGTTAATTTACATAAAACAAATGCTCATTGAATTATTGAATATGATAATATCTACATGCCTATTCCTGTTTGTCATATTTTGTGCCTTTGGCGACATCAGAATTATAACAATTTGATTTATGCATTAAATTTAATGCATAATATGACAACATACAGATATGTATGCCTTATAATGTATAATTTAAACATGATTGCTATATATTTCACCTATTCTTTCATGGCTTTACCGATTTTCTCTTGCAGCCAGAAATCACGATTAAAATGCAGGTTGCCAGATATGAATGTCTGTTTGAATTAATGAATATTTTCATAAAAATACTCCTACTATAAATGTTTTAAAAACCTTGTCATAACACTCACCAAACTTACACATGACAGCTAGCATGTGTTACTGCATTTTCATCTTAAATATTTGATGATTGCCTCTTTAAATCCAAGATTCATAACCCAAAGGCTTTCATTTTCTTACACCATGTGTAATTCAAAAGACATTTATTAGTACAGTCCTCTTTTTATGCATCAACAAAATGTATCTGAAGGAAGCAATATATGAACTTCCCAGAATTTTGGACATTTTTTAAGGTATTAATTATACATAACAATATTTTATAATATGTATACACTATTTATACTCTTTCTCCCTCTCCCTCCCAATGGAATAAAGATAGTATTTACAATAAAGATGATTCTGGTTAAACATTAAAAACTACAATACAACTGGAATCTCTTTTATGTTACATTAAAAATGTGTAAACATTTCCTAACCTACTCACACTTTCAGGAAATGATTTTCGTACACAGCTGCAATTTATGAGGTTCTGAGAAACACCAATGCTCTTCTAATAACTCTTTGACAATGAAGTCCGTTTTTAAGTCATAAATTTAAATTTAAAATGGATATTTTAAAAGGTAAATATGGGTAACAGGTACAGGATCATCATTTTTAGTATTTAGGAAGGAATCCAACTAATGATCATCAGAACAATCCCTTAGTAGGTTGCGACTGAGGATTGCCCACAGATGGGTCACTCTCACTTGACCTTGGGTGTGCAAGGAAGGTAGTTCACCATGGTAACCTTGGTCTTGATGCTTTCCATACAGTAAATCATTTCAGTCTCTTCATGTAATTCTTTTATTGGCTGTGCAATTGAAATGTCATGCTTCACGAACAGAGAAGCTAGTAATTTCTTATGGGTGATTAAACCACCTTTCTAATGTATGGACATGGATGAAGTTGTATGCAACTAGTTTAACACACCCTGAGTTCATCATAATTTTCCTCTGTTTTTGTGTTTTATTTTTATATATCCTGTTTTAACGCAAACTGAGTTCATCATAATTTTCCTCTGTGTGTGTGTGTGTTTGTGTGTGTTTTTTACATATCCTTGTAAACACATTTTACCCTAACTTATTTTTTAATATTTAAATATTTGTAATGTATCAGTATACGATCAAATATCTGGTATTGTTTGATGAGTTACATGATGGTATTTCTACCTACAGAAAATATATGTGTTTATGTGCTTAAATATAAGGCAAAGCTCCTTAAATAACACCGAAATTTTCAAAGGCAGGCAAGTTTTAAAAGGACAGTTTGGGCCTTAAGCCAAAACTGACATTTCACCTTTAATTATGTGAAAATCAAAAGAATGTATTTTAATGACAAATTATGAGAAAATCATGAAAACCATACTTTCTTTAGAAAGCAAGAGTTATAAAATTGTTTTTCTTTCTTTATGAACTGTTCATGTCAATATCTGTAGACAATCATTCACTTATGCTTTTATAATAAAATTCTGTGTTTTTGAAGTGCAATCCATTCTATTACATGACTTTCACAATCACACCTGTCAAGATCCCAGACCCTCAGCCCTCACATTTGTTGAAAATCTTGGCACTTCACTAACAGTATATCTATTCATAACAATTTCTGCCATAATCCTGGGAGATTTTAAAAGCCACATGGACAAGTCATCCCAAATTCTGGCCTCCCAATTTCTTCAACGCCTCATCTCCAGTGACTGTCTCTTTGGCCATCCACTCTCCCAAACAAACACTGGACTTTGGCATCCCTGAAACTCTTCAAATCTTAGTTTTGTTACTTTAAGTGTTCTGAATTCTGATTACTATCAGCATTTTTTTTTTTTTTGAGACGGAATCTCGTTCTGTCTGCACAATCTCGACTCACTGCAACCTCCGCCTCCCAGGTTCAAGCAGTTTCTCTGTCTCAGCCTCCTTAGTAGCTGGGATTACAGCACCCACCACCACGCTTGGCTAATTTTTGTATTTTTAGTAGAGACAGGGTTTCACCATGTTGGCCAGGCTGGTCTTGAACTCCTGACCTCGTGATCCACCTGCCTCGGCCTCCCAAAGTTCTGGGATTACAGGTGTGAGCCACCGCGCCTGGCCACTATCAGCTTTTAAAATTATTTTATTATTATTATTTAATTACACTAACTACAACCTTAAAACGTATTAAACTGAAAACTCCAATTTGTCGATTCCTCTACTATCTTTCCACAATTAGTCTCTAGAACTTCACCTCCATCCTTACCTGGTTACATTATGAGACCTTGTTCGAATCATTGCATTTATATTATCTAATTCCTGTTACTCTCTGCATTTACATACATCTCACCCACTTTAAAGACCCCAAATTTGGATGGCCCCAGTAGTCTTCTTTCTCCAGTCCTGACTTCAGGCATCTGAGCCCTGCTAGAAAAAACCACACCACAGGTAATAGTGACACCTTTACATTAATTAATAATCACCCATCTTAAAGAAATACTTAAGACTTCCTGGCAATTTTACCATATTTATTGGTAACTTTTCTGTTCTCCATGATAATTTCTGCCCTCCTACATTATCTACAAACTACCAGACTTTCACAGCAACCTCATTCCCAGTATATTGCTTCACTTTCTACTACACAGAGTAAACAGATGCAATGAGAGGAAAATTTCCTGCCATCAAACTTATGAACATACTTGCATTTGCCGTAGTCTCATATTATTTCCTTTTTAAAATAGGTGGTTTCCTGCAGCCAGTTCGAGATCCATTTCCCTCCCACTTTCCCATGTTCCTCAGTATCAGTGACCCCTCCTCTAACTCTATTTTTCAGTTTTGTTTTCCATCAACTCTATTTTCCTCCTTCCCTGTATTTTTTCACCAACATGTATATCACAATTTAGTATTATATTTATTTAAATGATTTTGAATTAATATCTGCCTCCACCAACACTGTTAACACCATAAGGTCACCATTATGATACATATAGGAGCTCAATAAATCTTTGATAATAAATAACAACAGTAGAAAGCCCTTGTACAGCATGTACAATACGTCAAGCACTGCATATATTAACTGACTTAATACAACCTTATCTTCATTTTATGGATGAGAAATCTCAGGCACAAAGAAACAACAGAGAAGTTGACAGACACACTGTTATGAGAGTTTTGTTCCAGAATTTATGATCTAATAACTATATTCAATTGTTTATGAATTAGTAAAGTAAAATTATCAGAACATAGCACCCAAAAAGACAAATACATTACATCTGTAAGATTTAGTCTATACTTTTATAATGCACAGTATAACTCTGAAGAGGCAAAGGCGAAGATTAATAAACGTTCAGGGCTTTTTCCATTTCTTGGCAGTTTGAATTTGAAGTGTGGAAAAGGGTATTGGTGATTTTATATTCATCTTTGGTTCCTTAATTTCATTCTGCTGCTTCTTAGCAGATGAACAACATTCTAAGGTCGGGTTAATATTAATGATGAATAAAGAAGGAAGAAAAAATACAATTCTAGAATATAGGACATTGGTTTGTTTGGGAATTATAGCAAATTACCTTGGGTCTACATGATTCCTCTGGGCAAGAACAAAGGAACATGAGGAGATGAGGGCTGACTCTGGCTATTGAGATATAAAGAAAATGCTGGAAAGGAAGAGTGTCATAATGGTAGCGGCAGTGGGGGAACATTTATAGAGAAAGAGAAAATCGGTTAAATAATATCCTTCTTCCAATTCTGGCTTAGCTCCACTAAATTCTTTAGAGCTGAATCTACATAGCCTTCAAAATATAAGGAAGAATCACACTCATTATATTTCATTTTTCACCAACACTCCATAAAGTATTGAAGAACTGAATATAATATCTGATTCAATAATCAAGAGAAGAGGAAGCAATTTTCAACAAAGCCATCCTCCATGGGAAAAGAAACACACTTGAGAGAATATAAGAAGGCTTTCAACTCAGTGGGAAGGGAATGTGAAAGCACTTCATTGAAGCTCATTGTAGCCTGTGCACAGTTTGCCTGCCAAGAAATGCTCATTCAAAATAGAGAAATAAATTCCCATTCACTAATAAACACAGTCAAATTCAAAGTTCCTTTACAAAGTTAAAGTCTATAAATATCTCATAAGTGGGTTATGTCTTAATGTATTTCCTCCAAATTATATTTTATCACAAGGCTTTCTAAGTTATTCTATTCTTTGGCTTCAGTTGTTCATGGCACGATCATGTGGTCCTTAAATTATTCAGATTTCCATAGAAGAAGATCATCATTCTCCATCCACTGAGATTCTGTAATGTGAGGATGTTTAATTTTGCAAGTTTTGTGCATATGGATAAACAGGGCGCAAGAAGATTGATTACGCAGAGTGTTAGCCATCAGGACCCAATCCTCCTGTCAGCCAAGGCTTAAGTGTTGTCTCTTGACTTGAACGTTGACCCAGGAGTCAGGAAAATAGCCCAGGGCTTGTATTTTCCAATAATGTACTGGAGACCTATGACAAGTTCACAGCCAAGTAGTAAAGCACTTCTTAACTCACAGGACCATCAAACAGGATTAAGTGCTTTGAAATCCATGGATAACAGGTGCTCCAAGGACTGAAGAGCTCACCAGGTCGCCTCTTTCCCTCCCGGTCACTCATCTCCTCGCCCCCACACTAGGAGAATATTGATGAAAGGCATCACAGAAGATGCCCATAGCAACAAAGATTAACGCAGAGGAAGCTATCAATTTCTCATATACAGATTTTGTGCTGTGATGTTGAAAATTGTACAGTGATCTTTAAAAACATTCACCTTTTATTATTTGTTATAATTTCCAAAATCCTTAGAAGACTTATATTAAATAATAAAATTTTATTTTACAGTTGCAGATTTGCTTTCAAATTAAAATCATTTCTCATAATATGTTGTTAGCCAATTTCAGAAAGTTTTAAAAAAATGTTTGATAAAGAAGTAAAATCACCCAGTAAGCTAGTAGTACAGCTAAATAAGGACTGGAGATTATCTAAAATAACATTGCGATGAAAAGAAAACAATTTTGACCTTAAGCAATGGTACACTAGTTAATAAAAGTTCTCTGATTTATAAAATTCAATTACTTAAAAATCCATAAAAGATTATTACAAAATAATTTAATTTTTTAATTTAGAAAAGGATATCAAAGATTTCCTTGAAATAAAGCAAGGCAGTAAAATATTATTCAATATGAAAAAATTACTTCACTGATTTTAGAAATTCACACTTACTTGGCGTTGTAAAACAGGGTATACTTGCACTGTACTGAATCTCCAGTTGTACAGTTTTCTAAATCAATGGCCTTCAAAATATTATTTTCAATCCTTACAATTATTTTAAAATAAATTCTCATCTCTCTTTTCCTCATGACAGTCCTAAGTGGTCTCTGTAGAGGTTCCAGGAGTCTGTAAACCTCAGTTTCAAAACGTCTGTATTAAACGAAGACTCCACTCTCTTCCACTCCAACTGACCTGGGTTTTGGTGAAATAATAGCTCATCGAACACTTGTTTTTCTCATGGATACCATAAGAGACAGGGGGACAATAAAATTGTGATTTTTGTGATATAGTAAAATATTTTACGACTAGCTTATTTTTTAAAGAAAATGTAAAAATACTCTAGTAGAGTACATTGTACATAATTGAATTTTTTAAGACATGTCAAAAAAGTGTAGCAAGCCCTTGCCAAAAAAAAAAGAAAAAAGATTCCTATTGACCTTTCCATCTCACTATAAAATTAATTTGTATTGCTTGTAGGAGGAAAAATACAGGAGCAGAAATCACCTAAGAAAAGTATATAAACATAGGAATAAATGCCTTTAAATGTGAGCCAAACTAATTTGCATATTTTTCCCTACATTTAGCTGAAAGGAAACGTAAATAATTCCAACTTGGGCTTAATGCACAGATATAATGTTCAACGGTCAGCTAGAGCAGCTGAGAAACTCTGACATACAAGAAATAGAAAGGCTATGCCATCTAGACAGCATGGTGGAGAGTGCTAGGTACAACTCCCAGTACTGACTGCACAGATCCATATATTGTTGACATTCTTTCTCTCTGGATACTCCCTGGATTCCAGTCCAGTCCCCAGGATGAGTGATCATTCTTCACTCTTAAAGTTATAGAAAAATAAGAAAAGAATTCACGTTTATTTTTTATTTTCACCAAACCCATCAAGAGTAATGACAATTGAAAACTTCAGAGTTTATAAAACAAACTTTTTTATTACGCCAGATAAGTACTTGAAAAAATTAAATTATTTTGTAATAATCTTTTATGGATTTTTAAGTAATTGAATTTTATAAATCAGATAACTTCTGTTAATTAATGTACCATTGGTTAAGTTCAAAATTGTTTTTAATGTTACCCAAGCTTATTTACATATTTTTCTCAAAATGTACCTAGAAAAAATGTATATTCATTCAACTTGACTATAAAATTCAGATATAATGTAAGATGGGCAGTAAATTGAGAATTCAGCCCAAGTAAATAAAAGGAAAGAAATTCTATGAAATGCCCAGATATGTGCCCATATGTAAAAAAAAATAAAAATAAAAATACCCTTTATTTTGAACAGAATAATTAACTTTATACTCTTTTGTTTTCTTGATAAGGAAATCTCTTGGATCTTTTTGTAACTATTTTCTGTTTATTTTCATGTTTACTATATACCTAAGTAAGTTCCATTGCTTTCTTATAAGTTAACAGACCTTGTATATGACTGGAAAAACTAACTCATATGATAGCTCATAGTAAATACCTATTAAGAGCTCCCATGACAATGCCCATAACAGTACAACCCACAGAATTATCTTGTTTTGTGCAATGAAGGCTTTCAGGAAAGCACTGTGTCAGTTCATAAAATCCTTCCTCCAATTCTTCCCCAACTCCTGACAGCCAAAAACATTGCCGCTAAATAGATCTGTCTGAGGTGCAACTCTAGTCCTCTTCCCTGTCTCAAAGCCATTTCCTGGCTCCCCACTGCCTGTTTACCAAATGCAAGACACTGCACTTATGAGTTTGAGTGTATAAGTTTCTTTAATCTTTATAACAACTCCAGCAGGTTATACTAATATTATCTCCATTTTACAGAAGAATATAATTTTCCAAAGTTGTATAGCCAGTAAGTGGTAGATTCCTATCGTAGACTAACAGACACCAAAGTTTATGTTTTTAACTATCACTCAAAACCTTTTCAACATGCTAGAACCTACTTCCCTAAGTTTATATCCCAAGATGCCTTTTCATAAACCCTTTACTCAGGCAGGATTGGTTTGTCTGCTGCATAACTCATAACTCAAGTCTACAAATGTCCCAACCATGCATAAATGAGACGAGAACATTTTTTTCTGTCTGATATTTTCATCTTCCTTATAACATTGCTGAAAGATTATTTTAGAATCATTGACTTCCTTGAGAACTGAAAAGCGATTTTTGCGCGAGACATTAGGAAGCTTCCCCAAGAAATCGTTATTTTCTAGGAATATGTATTTAGCATTTTCCTGCTCCCTGCAATGTTATGCTATGCATCAGATAAAATAAGATGATATTAGTCATAAAATTAAATATTTTACACATGTTATTTAAAAGTTAGTCCAGCACAGGTTGATCAGATTTCCAGAGATGAAGTACAGTACTGTTTATGCCAAAAATGGTTCAAATTAAGAGCAAATGTAAACAAATTGTGACCTAATGTCATATTTGAAAACGTGTTATCCAGCAAAAGAAACTACCATCAGAGTGAACAGGCAACCTACAGAATGGGAGAAAATTTTTGCAATCTACTCATCTGACAAAGGGCTAATATCCAGAACCTACAAAGAACTCAAACAAATTTACAAGAAAAAAACAAACAACCCCATCAAAAAGTGGGCAAAGGATATGAACAGACATTTCTCAAAAGAAGACATTCATACAGCCAACAGACACATGAAAAAATGCTCATCATCACTGGCCATCAGAGAAATGCAAATCAAAACCACAATGAGATACCATCTCACACCAGTTAGAATGGCGATCATTAAAAAGTCAGGAAACAACAGGTGCTGGAGAGGATGTGGAGAAACAGGAACACTTTTACACTGTTGGTGGGATTGTAAACTAGTTCCAACGTTATGGAAAACAGTATGGCGATTCCTCAAGGATCTAGAACTAGATGTACTATATGACCCAGCCATCCCATTACTGGGTATATACTCAAAGGACTATAAATCATGCTGCTATAAAGACACATGCACACGTATGTTTATTGCGGCACTATTCACAATAGCAAAGACTTGGAATCAACCCAAATGTCCATCAGTGACAGATTGGATTAAGAAAATGTGGCACATATACACCATGGAATACTATGCAGCCATAAAAAAGGATGAGTTTGTGTCCTTTGTAGGGACATGGATGCAGCTGGAAACCATCATTCTTAGCAAACTATCACAAGAACAGAAAACCAAACACCGCATGTTTTCACTCATAGGTGGGAACTGAACAATGAGATCACTTGGACTCGGGAAGGGGAACATCACACACCAGAGCCTATTATGGGGAGGGGGGAGGGGGGAGGGATTGCATTGGGAGTTATACCTGATGTAAATGACTAGTTGATGGGTGCTGACGAGTTGATGGCTGCAGCACACCAACATGGCACAAGTATACATATGTAACAAACCTGCACATTATGCACATGTACCCTAGAACTCAAAGTATAATAAAAAAAAAAAAAAAAAGGAAAACGTGTTATCATTATCATTTGTTGAATAATTCAAAAGTTTAGGTACAAAAATTTAAATACTGAATGACATTCCTTTTCACCTTATTAACAAAATGAATGCAAATGAAATCATGCAACATGATTGACTGAGTGCAATCTGAGAAAACAATGTTCATGATCCATACTTTGGGACTAAGGTATGGATTACCTTAGGATCAGGGCAAGGTAATACCTTGGGATGTTAGCTAACATTTTCTGAGTATTTTTTATGTGCTCAGATTATATGAACTATCTCTACTTTAATCTTTGTAAGACCTCCTATGAGAGGTGTTGTTGCAACTGTTATTGTATTGCAAAGGTATGATTGTTATTACCCTTATTTTGTAGATGCAGATGCTTAGAAGAGGTGAAGTAACTTGTCCAAAGTGATAAAACTCATAAGGGGTAGGATTTAAACCCAGATATCCTAAATCCAGAGCCTATACCCTTCATATCATGATAGAGCACCTACCTTATCCTGTATGTGCTTTGAATTGTAAGGCCACATCTAAAGACATTTAGAGCAGGCATAAGATGGTTAGGGTTAGTTCTCTGCTCCAATATCTAATTTTGAAGATAAGCAGACCTGTTAAATATCTGCATTAGTCTCTTATGGTTACTGTAACATATTGCCACATACTTGGTGACATAAAACAAAAGAAAGGTACTCTCTCACAGTTCTGGAGGTCAGAATCCCAAAGCCAGCATCACTGAGGAGAAACCAAGGTGTTGCCAGGGCTATGCTACCTCCAAAAGTTCTAGGGGAGATTCCATTTCCTGCCTCTTCCAGCTTCTGGTGACTACAAGCATTCCTTGATTTGCGGCTGTATCACTCTAATCTCCAAAGTCAGCATCTCCAGTCTTTCTATGCTCCATCTTCACATCACCTCCTCCTCTGTGTGTGTGTCTTCTCTTCCGCCTGTGTCAATCTTTCTATGCTGCATCTTCACATCACTTCCTCCTCTGTGTGTGTGTATCTTCTCCTCTGCCTGTGTCAGTTCCCCCTCTGCCTCTCTCTTACAAGGTTACCTGTGATTGCATTTAGGGCACATCTGATAATTCAGGATAATCTTCCTATTTCAACATTCTTAGTTTAATCACAGCTACAAAGAACCTTTTTCCAAATAAGAATATTTAAAGGTTTCAGGGATTCAAATTTTACATCTTTGGGAATAATTATTCAGCACTACATTACCAATGTATGAATATAATGCCAAAGGACATGTGGCTAAAAGGCAAAATACCATTTTGGAATTTTTTCAAGTGAGGAATTTTTTGGATCTGTTTCCCACTCAGTGTCTCTTCAGCAGTTTGTGCCATGATTTCTATGTCTGCCTTTGCTCATCCTATGCTAGGCCTGATCCTGAACTAGGCGCCATCCTATAATAGGCCTGAGCCTCTACTCTACCAGGCCTGATTCCATACTAGGCCTACAATAACTGATGCTCATTTCAATCAACAATCATTCGGAGAATAACAAACAGCAACTATTGTTTTCTATGATACTATGTAAGTATAGAGTGAAACCTCTAGGTAAAATTGTGAAATAAAAACCAGACAATTTAGTGTACAGCTTTCTACTATGCCTGTCCTGGGTTACATGAGCATGAAAGTTGTTAGTGTCATTTTGGCATTTGGATATAGTGACCACATAGTGCGAGGAAGGAAAATGTAGAAATTGGTAGATATAAAGAGCTGGACTGTATTAAATGTATACCCTGAGCATAACATATTCTCACTGAAGGAGTAATGTGGGAAAAAACAACTGCTTAGAAACACAAGAATACAACAAGAACCTTGATTCTAATAATACTCATGATGGGCTTGCACCTTAGATTATTTTGGGATTCAGATACACACAAATGGCATGGCATGGGAGCTCCCACACAAGCTATTGATATTTCTGAGACATGCGACAGAAATAAGATAAACTCTCGGGATAACTACACACAAAGCCTTGAAGACAAGCAAGCTAAAATAGCAAACCACTATAAGAAACACTCAATATGACCAATAGTTATCAAATGCAAAAGACAGAAAGTTGGACTCTAGAAATTACAGAAAATTTAATAATATCATAGGGGTTGTATAAAGTGAAAAAGATTTAAAGTGAGTGAAGCATAAAGAGGAAGTGCTACATGTTTCCATATTTTAAAAACAAACATTAAAAAAGAAGTGAAATAGAATGGTTCTAATTTTTAAGAACTGAAATATGGAGTGATTTTAATTAAAAATCTTAGTAGGTAAAACAGCCTATATAGAAGCAGCTAAAAAGAAAGTCAACTGAAAAATAAATCAGAAAATTACTTGGAACGCAACAAGACAGGAAAAGAAATAACTTTTTAAAAAAAACAGTAGTGAAGCTAAGAGGCATGAAAAATAAAACTATGGTTCCAATACACATTTAATAGGAGTTTTAGTATAAAAGAATAGAGAAAATTGAAAGATGCATATTAAATAAAACCTTAAAATTTTATGAATAGTTGAAAAAAAGCACAACTTTGCTTTAAGCTAAATAAATAAACCCACATTGAGACCTATTGCAGTAAAACTGTAAAACAAAGAATTTTAAAAAAAAAAAATCAAAGGAAATCATAAAAAAAAGGTTACCTATGAGAACATATTTTGTTCTCACTTTTGCATGATTCACAAATAAGACTGCCAGTAAGCAACAATAAAAATCAGAAATCAACAGAATTATATCTTTGATGTGCTAAGATAAAATAAACCTCAAAGCAAACGTCAATATCCAATCTATCATCCAAAAGTGAGAACAAAATACATGTAATTTTAGAAATGCAAACATGAATTTCAGACTTTTAATACAGGTGTTTATGTTAAAATTCCATGTATAGTCACTAAAAATGTCAATAATATTTAACTTTTAAGTCAGTAGACAGGTAATAAGGAGAAAATAATATTTTCAGTCTAATTGGTGGCAATTAAGGATTATAAAAAGTAGTAAATTCATAACCTTAAATTAGAATAAATAAAAAATTATAGGAAAGGAAAAATTCACACTCAAGCTAGAAAATTTTTAAGAACATTTTCTCAATAATCAAAAAATAAGAAGGCAATAAATTAGTAGAAATATAAACATTTTGAATAAGGTAATTAAGCTCACTCCAATGGACCAGGGTAGTACTCAATACCCAACAATTAATCAATACTTTTTCTTGCATTTACATATGACACATTTCTAAATATTGATCGTGTACTACATCAAACAACCTAACCATAAAATTCCAAAGAGTCATGGGCATGCGTCATGTTTCACAGAAATACAATATACATCATGCCTCTGTATATAATAAAATTCCACTGAAATCAAAAGGGAAAAAAAGCAAACCAAAACAAACATTTGTAAATTAACAAAGATATTTCTAAATAACACATCATTCAAGAAAGGAATAATAATAAATATTTAAAATTACAAATCTTTGAAACGATAAAAACACTACTTGTCAAAACTTTTGGGAAAGCTCTTGTTATTTAGGGGAAAATATATACCTTTAGACAATAATATTAGAAAAGAAATGCAGAAAAGGAAAAAAGACTAAAAATCAATCAACTAAGTAACCAAATTTCAAGAGTTAAAAGAAAAAAACTCTAAGAATGTAAAATAAATCAAATAGGGCCGGGTGCAATGGCTCATGCCTGTAATTCCAGCACCTTGAGAGGCTAAGGCAGGTGGATCACCTGAGGTCAGAAGTTAGGGACCAGACTGACCAACATGGTGAAAACCCATCTCTAATAAAAATACAAAGCTTAGCTGGGCGTGGTGGCAGGCACCTGTAATCCCAGCTACTCGGGAGGTTGAGACAGGAGAATCACTTGAACCTAGGAGGCAGAGTTTGCTGTGCACCAAGATTGCGCCACTGCACTCTCAAAAAAAAAAGAAAAAAAAAAAAAAGAAATCAAATCAACGAAATGGGCAAACATTAATAAAATGAGAAATAAAAAAATAATGTAGTCCAACAAAGCCTGTGGCCAGTTCTTTAAGAGCAAGCTCCATATGTACGTACCTGAAAGAAGGTATTTGCAATTAATACCAATAAGAACAGATATAAATCTGGAATATACTCTACATATAAGGCAAATCAATAAGAAAATGGACAAAACATGTATATAGACAATTCACAAAAGAGAGACATTCAGACCCAACAAAATACACCCTTGCCTGAAGACGAGAAGGAAGACAGCAGTAGTAGCAATTTGTTTGAGCCTCACTTATAATTTAAAATTATGTCTAATTAAAAAATGAATCAAAATGCCAAGTGGCAGACAGATCCAGAAAGACAGGGCTCAAAAATTATTCACTGGATTTAGTCATCTAGAGGTCGAGGGAGCTCTTTTCCAGAGCACCAGGGAAGCTAAAATCAGACTTCAGTACATTGAGAAATGAATGAGAAACAGGAAAACAGAGACAGAATAGTAAGTAATGACTTTGCTCAGTGGCGTAGATGATACAGGATGAGAAGAGATAGCTGAAGCTGGATGCATGCTCAAAGTAAAGTTGCTTTTTTTTTTCTTCACTTGATTTTTTCACTGTGACTGAACCATGAGCTCCTTACTAAACTAAGAAGTAGCCACAAGAGAGGAAAGTGTCCTGAAAATAAGAAAGAAAAGAAATGATGATGCAATCAATTGCACCCATGCAAAGTGTAGCCTTGAGCAAAAGAGTAACAAGAACGCCTTAATTTTTAAATTAATGTGTATAGTAGGATACATGGCATGCATAAATTTAAAAATATTGAGTAATATAAGAAAGCAGAAGCCAGGTGTGGTGGTTCACACCTGTAATTCCAGCACTTTGGGAGGCAGAGGCGGGTGGATCACGAGGTCAGGAGCTCAAGACAAGCCTGGCCAAGATGATGAAACCCCATCTCTACTAAAAATACAAAAATTAGCCAGGTGTTGTGGCAGGCGCCTGTAATCCCAGCTACTTGGGAGGCTGAGGCAGGAGAATCGCTTGAATCCAAGAGGCGGAGGTTTCAGTGAGCTGAGATCGTGCCACTGCATTCCAGCCTGGGTGACAGAGAGAGATTCTGTATTTAAAAAAAAAAAAAAAAAAAAAAAAAAAAAAAAGCAGAGTAAGAGGCAGGAAGTCTAACATTGGATAAAGGAGATATGAGATATAGGATTGTGAAGATCTAAGGAAATGTCAGCCCACAACTCTATTTTATTCACATAAAAATTATATAAAGTAAAATTAAACATGGGTCATTATGCGCTTAAGGAGCACCCAGTCTACTAGGAAAAGCAAGATGCAAACAAGGTAACTAAAATGCCATTCATCCCTCTTTCTCAACAGACACATGCTATTTTGTTCTTTTCTTCTTTCATTTTCTAAGGTTATATAGCATTTTCTGATCCTCTTTCTTCCCAATTCTTTAAAGAAGGGACACATGAAAGCAGCAATATTTACCAAAGTGCCAACATTAAGCTTAGTCTCCCTTCAGTACCTTAGCATTGAGAGCTCTAAAGGAACTCATCAGAGTTGGGAAACAGTTCAGACTAAATGCATGAAAGAGATGGGGAGGAGGATAAATCATTAAAATCATCCTGTTTCTCTCATACCAAAACACACTTCACCTTTAGGAAATGTATTACCTACTGATTCTCTACTGTGAAACTGACTTTTTTCACACAGTCAAAATATTTTAAAATGCACAAAATCAGTCTTATAGATCATTTCTCAAAAATCTGTTCTTTGAATACATAACATTAAAACTTAGGTTTCAGAAAGGTAGAAGTTTCAAGTTTCTATTGTTCATATTTCAAGATTCTTCATTGCAAATTGTTTTGATGATAGTTAATTAAGACTATCATTTTTAAAAATTTTATTGAAAACTATTCTACCAAACAGGAGAAGACAGTCAACATTCATTTTAAACACAGTTTATATCAGCCTTTGGTTTCAGCAATAAATGTAAAGAACAATAAAATTCTTAACAATTATGATAAGAACAATATGTCTTTTTCTAAGACAGTAATGGTTTTCCATGCATGTTGCTAGAAGAAGCAAATTTATCATTGTCTTTAATTTTAACAAAACTGTCCTTTATTTTAATGTCTCAGAATTAAAATCATTTGCCAAGACTCTAAAGAGATTATCTCATATATAAGGTTAATCACAACTTTTTTTCATATTTAATTATGTTTCATTCTAAAGAATAAGTATCATTCATTCAATTAACTTCATTTTACAGTTGGCACATTACAGGGAATCACTGAGGCAGAAGAAAATGCAGAAAGGGGGATGGAGGTGGGGAGGCAACCCAGAGTAAACAGTCCTCAGCAATTCCAAGTCAGTTACTCCACTTTTACTTATCAAAATGTCTTCAGTATTTCATTAATATCCTTATTTTTAAGCACCGTAAGAAACACAGGGTGTATGTCTGATACACTCTCACTACTTCTAGACTATACAGTAGCAAAGTGTATAAATTCACTTGGCTGCTATGAGTGACAACTTGAATTTCTTTAATATATAGTTACTTTCTCTGAAATTAAACAATTAATAAGCCAGCAGCTATGTGAATCATAAATTATTCATACTTACTATACCAATGAACATTAATCAATTATAAAGAGATACAGAAATTAAGACCAAGAGAAAGAGTCAACCATAGCCTTTTAATATTGAGACTCTGTTAAACCAGTCTCTTTAAACATATTTGATTTGTATAATAACATCAATATGCACAACTATGCTTGTGCCTGAGTTTCCAAGAAAATAACCAATTTATGAGTATACACATGCTGTCAACCAGTAACAAGCAATACTCATCACAATTCTGTAGTCTTTGAGTAAAAGGGCTTATTAGAGTTCTTTCAAATTATTGTACCTTATCAAATATTTAGTGTTAACTCTCCTGGCTTTCCAAAGAATTTGAAGCATACTGAAAAGCATCATTAGAATTCTTTTGTAGTTTGAATACCAATAACTCTATACCAATACATGTAAAATTATAATGATCACAAAAGCAAAAACATCTACCTGGACAATAGCCCAAGTCAGTCAATTGTAATTCACTGCATCATTAATGGACACAGGTTCAGCAACAAATTCACAACTTACAATCACCTAATGAGATGTTTAACTTGCTTATCCCTAACACATAAGGTTTCTATATTATGCAAGTACCCATTCTGATTAATTTATTTAAAATCAGTCAGGGAAAGATCTATATCTTCTAGTCTACATTTTACCAAGAGTAAAGCAACAGAATAATAAAAAGTATATGGATGGCAAATAGGGACTTAAATGGGGAGGTGGAATTAACCAGAGTAAGAAAATTGGAATAAACATTTGGTTATAGCTATCAATCAAATGTTGGTGTCAAGTATTATCCGGAAATAGAATATAAACTGTTCTTCAGTTGATGCTCTTCAGCAGTAATGAGCCTGTTTCTCAGCCCTCCAAGAAGAGGAAAGGGTCGTTGACGGCTACCATTAGATTTCCTATTTCACTATTCCTTGAAAACTGGAGAAAATGTAGAAGTGATGTTTTTATCATGGGAAATTAAGGGAAAAATGTATTCTACTTTTCTTGTGTCTTTAGTTAGAATTATTTTTATTTTCTGTGCCCTTGAACATGAGTAGAGATATGACACCTGTTCCTTGGACTAATGTGATGTGTATTTAGTTCAAGAAGATAGTCAAAGAAGTACTTTTTAAAAAAAATCTTCAGTGGCAATGTAGCACCTTTTGCTATTTGAGATGGGTGAGGAACAGAACCAGGACAGTTCCACTGGCACTCAGAAAATTTCATGACTAAAACAGTTCTCATTCAGCAGGCATAACAATGCGAAACCTCAAAACCCACATGATCAGTTTGAAAAATCAAAGTACATGGTAGCACTTTCTTATAGAACCAATTGACAGATATCTAAAGAGTTCTTAATCCATATTATCACTATGTTAAGTGCTATGAGAAATGTAGAAAAATATCAAACACAGTTACTATAATGTAAAAATGCCTGAAATTTCATTAGAGGATTAATTTCTAGTAGTACAAAATAATAATACTCTACAAACAAACAAGTTACAGGTGGTAAGTGATGCTATAGATAAAACCACTACTGCTAAAACACGAACAAGGTAGTTCTTCAGTGACCTACACCAATATGGTCATACCTTGTTAGAAGTGCAGAATCAGACCCCACCCCAGACCTAGTGAATCAGAACCTGCATTTTAGCAGATGTCCAGGTCTTGTGATTTGCATGCACATTCAAACTGGAGAATCCCCATCTTAGACATTTTCACTGGAAAGTTATTACCTAAATCAATTGTTAACTTAACTAGCAGGCCAAGAAAGTTAGAGAAAAAGGAGCCAGAGAATTTTAGGCAAGTTATCAGAAGAAAACAAAAGCATAGCATGAGAAAATCTGACACATGTTCCAGGAAGAGTTTAGCTTGCCAATTTTAAAATTATTTTTATTTGTATGATTTTCTGAGACAGGGTCTTGCTCTATTGCCCAGGCTGGAGTGTAGCGGCATGATCTTGGTTCACTGCAATCTCAACCTCCCAGGTTCAAGCAATCCTCCTACCTTAACCTCCCAAGTAGCTGGGACTACAAGTGCACACCACCATGCCCAGCTAATTTTTTTTTTTTTTTTCTGTAGACCTGAGGTTTCACTATGTTGCCCAGGCTTGTCTCAAACTTCTGATCTCAAGCAATCCTCCCTTCTGGGCTTCCCAAAGTGCTGGGATTACAGGCATCAGCCACTCTCCCTGGCCTATAACAGCTGGCCAATTCAGCTAGGGCAGGCGTTTTTTGGAGTGGCAAAAGTAAAGCCTTGAAATATAGAACGGATCTGGGTAGGAAAATTAGGCTGAGGGGATCCAATGAATGTGTATAAACAGATGAGTGCTTTTGTAATAAATATAATTCACTTTTCAGGTTCTACCCTTCAGAACTCATCCGCTTAGCTACTGTAAGCAGTGCTGCTGGTGCCTTAGTTGAGTCCTTCTCCGAAAATTGCCCACAGACAAAGAGAACTGCTTCACCCAAGTTTACACCTCCACCTGGAAGTAATTCACGTCCAATGGCTTGTTGATACAGGGTTACAAATGCCTGTCCTCCTGGACATCTTTGAATAATCATTCCAGTTTTAGAGTTCCCTGGATGAAATGTTAGCTGGTATAAATGCTTCGCTTTTAGATCTCTCTTTTTACCCAGTCTTACTTTTCTCATTCTCTTGCAGGTGTCATTCCAAGACAGCTTCCTAATACATTCTCTGCACACAATTTTGCATATCAGAGTCTGTTTTCCAAAACTTGATCCAATACAATTTTCTTCAAAAACATATAGCATCACTAAAAAGTTTATAATTAGTTCATCTGGACAATTTTATTCTGGTATTGTTCATTAATTACTTTATTAATATGCTTTCACTACTCATCTAACATGTGCATTTCTTTTGTATTTTATTTTAGGTTCAAGAGTACATGTGTAGGTTTGTTACATAGGTAAATTGCATGTCAGAGGGTTTGGTGTAAAAATTATTTTGTCACCAAGATAATAAGCATAGTACAAAATTGGTAGTTTTTTCTTTATTCCCACGCTCTTCTCACCCTCCACACTCAAGTAGGCTCTGGTATCTTTTGTTCCTAGCTTTGTGTGTATATGTACTCAACGTTTAGCTCACACTTATAAGTGAGAACATGCGGTATTTGGTTTTCTGTTTCTGTGTTAGTTCGCTTAGGATAATGACCTGCAGCTCCATCCATGTTGCTGTAAAGGACCTGATCTCATTCTTTTTTACAGTCACATGATATTCTATGGAGTGTATGTACCACATTTTCTTTATCAAATCCACTGTTGATGAGCATTTAGGGTGATTCCATGTCTTTGTTAATTTGAATAATGCTGCAGTGAATATACACATGCATATGTCTTTATGGTAGAATGATTTAATCCCTTTGAGTATATACACAACAATGGGATTTCTGGGTCAAATGGTAATTCTGTTTCAAGCTCTTTGAGAAATCTCCTAACTGCTTTCCACGGTGGCTGAAGTAATTTACACTCTTATCAGCAGTATATAAGTGTTGCCTTTTCTCCACAAGGTTGCCAGCAGCTGTTATTTTTTGAATTTTTAATAATAACCATTCTGACTGGTGTGAGATGGTGTATCACTGTGATTTTGATTTGCATTTCTCTGATTAGTGGTGATGAGCTTATTTTTATATGCTTGTTGGCTGCATGACATGTCTTCTTTTGAAAAGTGTCTGTTCATCTCTTTGCCCATTTTTTAATGGGGTTGTTTTTGCTTGTGAATTTGTTTAAGTTCCTAGTAGATGCTGCATATTAGACCTTTGTCTAATGCAGTTTGCAAACATTTTCTCCAATTCTGTAAGTTGTCTGTTGATAGTTCTATAAGTTACTCTGTTGATAGTTTCTTTTGATGTGCAGAAGCTCTTTACTTTAATTAGGTCCCATTTGCCAATTTTTGGTTTTGCTGCAATTGCTTTTTAGCATCTTCATCCTGCAATCTTTGCCAGGTCCTATGTCCAGAATGGTATTTCCTGGGTTACCTTCCGGGTTTTTTTTTTTTTTTATAGTTTTAGAGTTTACATTTAAGTCTTTAATCCATCTTAAGTTTTATATATGCTGTAAGGAAGAGGCCCAGTTACAATCTTCTACATTAATAATACATTTCTAAAGGTAAAGAATATGTTGTATCTTTTAAGAAAAATTTCAACTAAGATAAATACCGATTTGGATACATGATATGCATTCATCTCATACTTTATGAATTAACAATATCAAATAAACAATATTGTTAATTTATGATGAAATCATATTGTTCATTTATGTTAAAATTTATCTGATATGCATAAGATAAGCAAGTAAAAATGTTAGAAAAACACTTATAAACTGAGAGTTACCTATTTCTAAGACTGATTTTAGCCCTGGGTGTCATCCAAATTACCTCTTTTATGTTTCCCTGTTACAGCACTTGAGGTACAGTAGGTACTCAATAAATGTTGGTTGACTTAGTGAATAAATGAGTAACAATATTTATATAGAACATGGAACCCACAGAGTACTTTACCTGTGTCCTCATTTAATCCTCCCAGGTAACTTGTAGGTAACAGTGTCAGCTATAACAGGAAATTAAGCACACACAGAAACACCTAAGTTTTCAAAAAGCATAAATTCCTAGGTTCACCCAGACATTCTGAATTAGAAACTATGGGTTTTCATTGCTTCTCAAACTTAAATGTGTATTAATTTACAACAAGCCAAGTAATTCTGTAGATCAGTGGTCCACACGATGAGGAGTAAAGTATAGTTAGAAAAGTGACAAGTTAAAAAGCACATCAAGAAATTCTAACGTGTGGTTGCTCAGATTTTATTTTTTCTTCAAGTTATGCCAGACTCTACTTCCAATGACTCTGACTCAGTCCAGAGTCAGGGTACTGACTTTTTAGCCAGGATTGAGAACCACTGCTGTAGATTTTGCTCCAGCATAAATACCTATGAAATGGTAGAAGCAAGACTACACCTGGATCTCATTCTAGTATTTGTCTTTTCAAAATCCCATACTACCTCCCTGAGGGTAAAACAGGGGCTCTGAATTGCCCTGTTTGCAATCAAGTTCTGTTATACTCCAGTTAGCATATGAAATATACAATAGCCACTCTTACAGTTTTTAATTTCTAAAAGTTACATAGTAAAGGGCAGATAAGTGAATCAGAAAGTGAAAATGGGTAAATACGATTTAATTACTGTCAGAATTCACTGGTGAAATTGTTGAATCTTTAACACATCCTTCCCCTAGACATTCCAGAAAATAGTTCTATATAGTTATAAATAGTTATCTGAGCAAACATTTCATCATCTCTGGAAACTGCCACTTTCCAAATTCCTTCTATATTTGGAAAATACACAGTGCCTCTTACCACTCCCCAATTCCCCTGCAAAATTCTTCCTAATAGAACTACTAATAAAATTTTGTACTTATATTTTTACCCTTTTATTGGACTGAAACCCACAAATATTTGCTTGAAAAATTATAGTCACCCATCATGATGAGTGAGAAATATAGGCACAGTTAGCCACATGTGCATGACATCAATTTTTCAACATAATGTAGCAGGCGGTAAAGCGCAAAAAATTCAGCTGAAATCTCAGCCACTAGATGCCGCTGAAGTGTCTGGAGGCCTAGGAAGTGAATTCTCCAGAACTATAAAGGCTTACATCTTGGAAAATAAAATGCTGTTACTATGGTGACCAGCTGAGATTATGGATAATGAGAGTACCATGTTTTCCACTCTCTAAGGAGCTATTGTTCTCCACATATTGCTCTACGCTGAACATTGCTGACCTTCAAAATGTATCAAAATCATTGGTACTTTCCTTTCTAAAATAAAGGAAATTTCATTCAATACTTTTGTGTGAGTGAGAAGCTGTACACATCAATTATTCACACGTACATACACACACAAACACAATATGGAAAGAAACCATTATCCAAGGCATTTTTCTTATTTAGTACAGAAGTGTGATCGATGGCCTTAACAGTACCTGATGTCGTAGTTTCTACAACTTTGTGTGATTCTGTATTTTTTAAAGTTCTTCATCTATAAAGATAGATGAATTGAAAAAACTAACTGAATACATGTCATCTAGATATGTAATAATATTACATATCTACCTAGCATATTACATATGTATTAGGAATAATTATAACAAAAATAACTTTTCAGAGGAACAGGGTACAAAAAATTTTCTGTTTAATTAGAGGAAACAGACACAAGTAGTTTTCTTTTAAGGACAGCAGTAGACAGGAAAACAGAATCACAGAGAAATAGAAATATTTTACATAAAACAGTTGAAAACAGACATGGAAAAAAGATAAAAGGATAAATTATGCTCACTGTTTACTAACAAGTTATTGATTTTCTCTGAATCTCTAATTTACTATATTCAATAGGAAGTCTGTGAAGTTAAAATTCATACACTTTTAGGAAATTAAATTTAAAGAAAATCATAAATGGATATTGTGAGGTTCTATAAGTCTCTCACCAAAAATATTCTTCCAAAATAATTACTTAAAATTGCATAGCCCAAGGAAATAAAAAGTAATTAATATATCTCAAAATTCAAGCAAGGGAAAAATTAATGACCAGATTTTTCATGTCAGAAGACTTTACATAATAATGAATGAGTGCGAAAAAGTAATAAATATGTCAGTTTTCATAATATATGATGAGTTCTCATTATCCTGGGAAACTACACCAGTCTTTCCTTTTAAAAACTATCCCTGAGCTGCATAAACCTAAAGTGAATTTGATATCCTTGAGTCCAGCTTCCAATGGCTTTAAATGATGCATAGAATTAATAGCTTGGTAAGTGGTTTCTTAACAGTAGTTGCATCTTTCAAAAACAAACAGAACATGGAGCTGATGGGAATATCTGGAAATAAATATCAAGGGATGTTGTTAGAATACTATTATTGGAATCTTGGTTTTTCAAAATACAGGAAATTCTGAAGCACAAGTTTGTGGCCATACCTATCCAATGGTAACTTCCATGAAAATGTAATGGAGACTATAAACAATAGCATTTTATGCCCTATAGTGTATTTTACTCTCTAATTTCCTAGTACTGCCATAACACAGTACCACTAAACTCAACTGCTTAAAGCAACAGACATTTTTTATTTCATATTTCTGGAGGGTAAAAGTCAGAGATCAAATATCATTAGGACCATGCTCTCTCTGAAATGTATGGAATAACCTTTCCTTGCATTCTCTCAGTTTCTGGTGGTTTGCTGGCAATTTTTGACATTCTTTGGCTTGCAACTACATAATTCTAATCTCTACCTTCATCATCACGTGGTGAAATCCTTGTGTGTATCTGTCTTCACATGGACATCTTCTTGCAAAGACACCAGTCATGTTGGATTAGGGCCCCACCCTATTCCAGTATGATCTCATCTTAACTAATTACATCTGCAAACAACCTAACTCTAAATAAGGTCACATTCTGAGATAATGGGGGTTAGAACTTCAATATATTCTTTCAGAGGGGACACAATCAATCCAAAACACCCTTCAATATCAGAAAGTGCTTGGTAGCATATCAAACTTTATAAAACACCACCATTTCCTCCTCTTGGCTGGCAAAGCTTTGTAGGAGATCATGAGATTTATCATCAGCTTTATGATGCTATAATGTAAACATTAGAAATGGAATCCAAACGATGAAAAGCAGGATGGACTAAAGACCTAAAAAGTGCAAAGAATTTTCCTATGGTCCATTAATGACATCCACCTGCAATCAGGTAGAAATGTACCTAAATCAATCAATCTTCATATAGTGACTTTTTTTTTCCAGTTGTCATTGGCAGCTAAACAATTACCCTATGTAGATAGACATGAGTGAAATAGATAATTACTTTTAAGAAACATCTAATGATAATAATAATTTTGGCTTTATATTTTACTTGGGCATATATATCAATCACATGCCACTCTCCTATGTTTCATACAGTTATGTAAATGAGGAAATGAAAACAAATTTTTAGCTTCATAAATCTTCAGATTAACCATAAGAGACTCTGGGGCTTTAATCTGATCAACTATGGGCAGTCTAGTTATGTTTAAGCAATGTGACTTTTTCAGACTTTCATCATGTATTCCTATCATATTCTCTTTCAACACTATCCCAAAAAAGAGAACACCAAGGACCTCCAAAGTTTCAAAAGATCAAAAATGTGCTCACTCATCCATTGATTCATTTATCCTTTCGTCCTCATCCTTGAGGACCTACCAAATTCCAGGCATTGTGATGGGTCCTGAGTTTAAATGCTCCCCAAGCCTGGCAATAAAACTAAACTGCGGTAGTATGCATGCTCTATCTTAGCTAGACTATCAAGCTTTCCCAAATACATACTGAATATATAGTAAATTCCTTGAATTTGAATTTAAAGAAGAATGCAAAGGGCATTGCAAAATACATATTTTGTACATTACACTTTGATTAGTTTTCCTGACAGTGATGCTAATGTAATTTTCTTTTGGTTTTCAATAGAAGCTTTGGATTGATTTTGCAAGTGTTTTTATGAAGAAGCAAATATGTAGCCACAATTCTGGCAGCCTAATGGCAATCACCTATATGTCCCATCAATGCCACAAATTAAACATTTTCAACACTAAACATACTTATTTGTATGCTGCTGATTTATCTTATTGATACCATCACCTTTCCATCACCCAGGCTCAAAAACAATCTTTTCTCCTTTTTTTTTTTTTTTTTTAACATTCTCTTTGTAAGTCTTCTCATTCAGTTTCTCATTTTAATTGCACATTTTTTAAAATTCTATTCCCTTTCCTTTATGTCCACAGACACTACTCTCATTTCCTTTCTTAAACACTGGCATTCTAAATGTTCTTCCAACTTGTGTTTACAGCATATTTATCTCATTGAAGCACAAATCTGATCATGATATAACCTCAAATAAAAATCATATGTTTCTCCCCTTGGCACAGAAGATAAAGCTCTTTGTCTAACATTCAAAGCCCTCCATAATTGGTCTCCTATCTCCATTTCCTATCTTCTGAATGCTCATCATATCCAGAACACTATTTTCAAACTAAAATAGCTGCTGTTAACCTGAGCATTCCTAACCCATGACATTACTGACACTGGTTCCTCAGTGAGAATGCTTTTATCTCATATCCAAATTCTGTTATTCAATCATAATGCTTTTTTTATTAATTATATGAAATGGGTGACTGAGTTGATTCATTGCAACTAAATGATACACTTCCAAGTCTTTCAAAACTCATACTTAGGTTTAATATATCAAACATATCTTAAGGAAATACGACATTTTCAAAATTCCATAAATTGTTACCTAATATACTCCTTTCTGTATAACAAAAGTCATATGAATTTATAACCACTCTACTCTGAAATATTCCATAACAGAATTATCCAAGAAAGTACAGCAAAGAAAGAGTAAAACCATCTGTTAACAATTATATTTCTAATTGTCATTTTGTTCACATAACTCTATATGCATTAGCCTAGATAATATTTGCATATTTAATGTGTTTAATATGATTATAGAAGGTTGGTATGAAGCAAGAGGAAAAAATAAATATCCAGTTACATATTGTTAAGAAATTTGACATTTTAGTTTTGCTAAATAGTCCAGAATTATTGCTATCCAAAATAATTATTTTTACAATGAAGACTAAATATACAAATAGAAATGGTCAAATGTATTCTCATCTAAATGTGACTCTTTCAATCAAAAATGTCTTTAAATTTTGTTTTATTTCTTATGATGTTTGAACTTATAAAGAAGTCTTTATTAATTAAGGATGATTTGGTAGGCAATTTTGTTTGATAACATTACATTAACATGCAAAGAGGTGTTTTATAATTTAACATTTTTGACACTACAGTGTGGGAAAAAGATAAATGTTTTTCTCCGGAAACAATCTTTTAAGACTTCTAGTCCCCATGGCAAATAAATGTACTTTGACATACATGATATGCACCAAATACATAGTAGTGTTTGATAAAATGTAGAATGAATAAACTAAAAATTTACCTGGACTCGTAATTAAGATAGGCATATCTGTAATGCAGATACTTAACAGGAGTTAACAGGACAAGTTCAGGGCAGCTGGTCTCTTGGATAGATCAGGCAGCAGTAACTTCTGCATGGGCTATTGAGGCAGGGGAGATCCAAGAGTCCAGAAGAGAACAGGAACCCCAGAAACAGCCATGTATATTTAATGGGCCCTTTGTATCTGTTGGCTGCATCTTGAGTTTCACTTCCACATATTCAATTAACCGTGGATCCAAAATATTCATGGTGGCGTAGGGAGGGGCGATGGCTGGCACCTGTAGTCCCAGTTATTAGGGAGACTGAAGTTGGATGTTCACTTGAGCCTAGAAGTTCCAGGATGTAGCACACTATGATCCTGACTGGGAATAGCCACTGCACTCCAGCCTGGCAACATAGTGAGACTCCATCTGGTAAAATTTTTTTAATTAATAAATAAAAATATTGAGTCAAAAAATTAAAATAACTATACAAAAATTTTAAAATAATGCAAATGGAGTAGATCAGGGCAGTATAGCAACAATTTATGTAGCATTTACATTGTGTTAGGTAACATAAGTAATCTGTAGATGATTTAAAGAATATACATATTCTTTAAATTACATAAGTTACATGTAAATACCATGCCATTTTATGTAAGGGAACTGAGACTTCACAAATTTTCATTTCCTGGGTTGGGGTCCTGAGGCCTAAAATCAATCACTGTTGGGTACTAAAGGAAGACTTTATTGGAACTAGATATGTGATTAGGATGACCACACATGCCAGTTTGTTCAGTAATAAGTATTCCAGCTTATACCTGCCATCTTTGTATTTTGTCTGGTCGAGGAAGTATTTCGTTTTCTTGCTTTCAGTTTTTCAGAAAATTGTTTTCAATTGTTGCAATAAATTAAGATGCAATATCTCTTATACTCCAAGTCCACCACACCCTGTCTAGGAGTGCATGAGTCGTATGTATAGTGAATTGAGCTCTAGCAACTTTGCCTGACCCTTTCCAGATACAATGTAGCTAACAACACATTCCAGGACAACATGCAAGTTGGTTACTGATAAACGTGTTCTAAAATGAGTAGCTAAAGCCTCCCTCTCAGTCTCTGGAGCTGGTGAGAGAAGTATTTGATGTTGGGTGATTTAGTAAGCTATCTGCATACCAGACAATTTTTTCCATGTCCTATATTTTGGCCTATGAGATACACTTAACTCCCTTGCCACCAATAGCCTTGGCCTAAAATATATGCAAAACTGCCAGTTAATGTGGTGAGTAAATATTGTAGGAAATCATGAGATATGTTTTTAGAATACAGAGTCAGAGCAGTTACACTGTAGACTGCATAAACATTAGTTGGAGTGCACTTATTTAAATAATTCTGCCATTTATTGTAGGGTGAAAATATATACCTATTTCATTGCTTGCAAATAAATCTTTTTGAGAATGAGCTCAAAAATATGAAAGTTTATGATTAATAAAAAGTATGAAATTTCTGTATCTCAAAAGGTTGATGATGGACATGAAACATCAACTAAATGTTTATGTATATATGTCATTCACTATGGGGCTCTGAGGATATTACTAACTAAACAAAAACCAGAACATACAAATTTACTAAAGAAATAATAACATCTTATTCTGATTAGAAGTTGTTTTAAGGAGACCATGCATAAGATTACAGATTTACAAAGAAATTAAAGGAGGTGCAGTTTCACGCTTTCATGTGAAGCATGACTTTTCATTTAGATCAAATGACTGTTCTTCTAAGTTTATTTATTTTCAAACCAAGTTTTATTATGTACAATTTAAAAAGCAATACCTGTTTATATGTTGGACTCAATATTAGAATAACTTTGGTTATTAGAATAACCAAAGTTATTCTAATATTTATATCCTGTTTGTAGATATAATATTTATATCCTGTTTGTAGATATAATATTTATATCCTGTTTGTAGATATAAATATATCCTGTTTATGAATATAAATGTATTCTGTTTGTGGATATTAATATATCCTGCTTGTGAATATTTATGTCCTGTTTGTGGATTCAGAATATATCTACTTATATCCTGTTTGTATATAAGTGTTACCAAATGCTTCCCGTAAAATATAGATTACTTTCAAAATTAGAATTTTTTCCAACCAATTCACAGAATAAAACTACAGATATTGGAAATGCACTATGCTGTATTGTAAACACAAAATTATTATGAATGCCGTTCTAAATTTACTTTAAAAGTTCAAATAATCAGGTAATTTTTTATTATATTTACATTTTGGTAGAATATATTTATGTAGGAATTAGTACATCTTACACATTCTTCAAAATCATTTATAGACCAATAAGAACAACAAATAAAATCACATTTTATGCATGTTTACAATGTAACTAGAAAATAGTAAATACAGGCTGGGCACAGTGGCTCACGCTTGTAATTCCAGCACTTTGGGAGGCCAAGGCGGGTGGATCATGAGGTCAGGAGTTCGAGACCAGCCTGGCCAACACAGTGAAACCCCATCTCTACTAAAAATACAAAAATGAGCTGGATGTGGTTGTACACACCTGTAATCCCAGTTACTCAGGAGGCTGAGGCAGGAGAATGGCTAGAACCTGGGAGACGGAGATTGCAGTGAGCCAAGATTGCGCCACTGCATTCCAGTCTGGGTGACAGAGCTAGAATCCATCTCAAAAAAAAAAAAAAAAAAAAAAAAAAAAAAAAAAAAGAAAAAGAAAAAAGAAAAAGAAAAAAAAAAAAAAAAGAAAAAGAAAAAAGAAAAAGAAAAAAAAAAGAAAGAAAGAAAGAAAAAGAAAATAGCAAATACTACAAAATTTAATGTGTAACTAAGGAAATACAGCAGAGGAAGGTCTATTAAACAGATACTCAGCCTCATTTTTTTTTTTTTTGAGACAAAGTTTTCTTCTTGTCACCCAAGCTGGAGTGCCATGGAGAATGTCAGCTCACTGAAAGCACTGCTTCCTGGGTTCAAGTGAGTGTCCTGACTCAGCCTTCCAAGTAGCTGGGATTACAGGTACTCACCACCATGCCCAGCTAATTTTTGTATTTTTGGTAGAAGATAGGGTTTTACCATGTTGGCCAGGCTGCTCTCGAACTCCTAACCTCAGGTGATTTGCCTGCCTCAGCCTCCCAAAGTGCTGGGATTACAGGCCTGAGCCACTGAGCCCGGCCTCAGCCTCACTATTAAGCAAAATGGAACAACGAGAAACTCAAAGAAAATGAAATGCCATATGTTTTCATTACTAAGTGGGGGGGGGGGGAAGAGCTCTAGAGCCCCAGAAGATGGAAAAGAAATCATGACCCCAATATCCTTTCCAAAAAGTACATGAAAATTCATCTTACACAAAAAAATGAACAAGATGAAAATATCATATACAATTCCAATTTCCATTTTTAAATAATTATAATGCCCCTATAGAAAATAAAAGCTAGCCACTAAGTCCTGCCTTCAAAATAATTTTAAACTGCCATTTAATACATCAAAATCAATGTAAAAAAATAAATACATGAATAGGAAAAGAACATAAATTTATAATTTAGAAAAAAACTCAAAACTAAGATGTTTGGGGGAAAGGAAAATATAAAAAGAGAGGTTACAGCATTTAGGCAAGAATTAGAAATAAATATTACATTGGAGATTTTTTTAAAAAAAAACTAAACTAGAAAGCACAAAAGCATAACAGGTGAAGCTTTTAGAAAAATGAAAGATGGAAAAGAGAAAAAAATTAAAAACAAAATGCATGAAGAAAGAAAATAAGAATTTGGATATAATGATAAAGGTAGAAAACATGGAAATTCAACAAACATATGACAAATGTCCTGCAAACTAATGGCAATGGAACACAACAATGTTGAAAATCATAGATCAAAAAAAAAAAAAAAAAGTCCCAATAATAAAAATCTTGAAACTACTTAAAGAGGAAAATTGACCTAAAATGGCCAACACCAAACATATTTTTGTAAAACTATTGAACTTTAAAAATATTTTCTTACTGGCAAAAAACAAATCAAGTCTCCTAAAGGGAAAAATCAGATTGCTTTTAGTCTTTTTAAAAAGCAACACTTTATGCTAGATGTCAATGGTGTAACATATTTTAAATACTGAAAAAAATATAATAGAATTCACAAATTTTATACTTATGCCACACTTATCTTTAAGCATAAAATCCTCAGACAACGTGTTTGAAATAATAGAATTGTAAAATATTGTTCCTGTGTCTTTTCTAAGAATACAAAGAGAATGTGCCTCAAGCGACTAGAAAATCTAAAGATTATTAACATAAAGACTAATGGAACCTTGGGTCCTGATCCTACCATTAACATGGTGAGCACCTGAGGAAGGTTCAAATGCAACATCTTGCTCATCATCATTTCAAACAAGACCAAACAGAGCACTGACTTGTTCCTTTGTGTTTTAAGATCTTGAGCTGCTGGGAACCAACTCTTGCGGAGGTTCTGATCTAAGTTACTTGTTCTGTACATATTATCTTTCTTATCCAGCAGCTCCCATTAGGAAGTTCTGGAAGCTGTGTGAGTTATCTCAATTTTGTCCACTAAGCTTCTACAGGAAGTAACTGCGTTATAAACATCTTATGCCACTGTACTTACACTTCAAAAATATGAAATTATTTTATTTCGCAGCAGATTTATTTTCACAGTTGCCATGATTTTCTAATTTACCTTTTCTCTTTCTCTCATTAAAGATCCATTTTCAAAAAGAAGAATGAAAAAGAGGAGGAGAATTAAGAGGAGAAGGAGGAGGAAGGGAAGGCGGAGAAGGAGGTGGAGGGGGAGCAGAAAAAGTAAAGGAGGAGACAGTGAGGAAGACAAGGAAGAAGAAAGAAGAAGGGGAGAAGAAAGACAGAGGGACAGGAGGGGAAGATGGGAAGGGAAGGAGGAGTATGGGAGGGTGACAAAAAACAAGGAGGATAAAGGGGAGGAGGAAATAGAGAAGGATTGGGAAGCAGGATGAGGGAGAGGGAGAAAAAATGAAAAAGAGGAAAAAAAATAAGGGGGAAGAGAAAGAGAAAGAAAAAGAAATCGAAAGAAGAAGAGGAGGGGAAGAATAACAAAGAGAAGGAACTATGAATTCAGTAACTACACAGTGACAATGAGATTAAACCCCAGGGCAATATTAAAGTCAGACACTCCTGTGTAAGTGATAGGGACAATGGGAATTGCATATTAGAGTGACCAGGTTACAAGGCAAAGAGCAGCATGAAGGTAATTTTAATATCCAACAAGAAGACTTTGTGAAAGTGAAAAGGAGACTCAAAAGGCCAGAAGTCTCAGTGATACAGCCAGCTGGGGTTCAGAAAAATAAATTTTTCTATTATGTCTATCGTTTTATTGTTTCTTCAGGTTGATTAGGCCTAGAGACCAGGAATTATATTAGATTGAAAATCACACAAATGAAAACATTTTTGTTTATACTATTCCATGAAAAAGTTAACCAATGACATGAATAACAAGCCAAATAAATGGCTCAACACTAGATTTACCCTACCTTTGGCATTATGAGAAATATACTTGTGAAATAATAACATTTAATTGGTACAGACAGAACTTATCTTGGCATACTCTGCATGTTTGCAGCGTATAGAATACTTAAAATTAACAAATTGCATTTTAGTGTGTTGTATCTGAGAAACGCATCCCTCCACTTCCTTACATTCTGCAGGCAGAACCCACATGGCTTAGTTCATTTTGCGCAGCTCTAACAGAATCCTTGCGACTGGATAGTTTATAATGAACAGCAATTTATTTTCTTATGAGTCTGGAGGCTGAGAAGTCTATGATAAAGGCACTTGAATCTGGCAAGGGTCTACTTGCTGCATCATCACACAGTGGAAGGCAGAAGGGCAAAGAGACAAATGCGGTCCAAATGCGCCCTTTGTAACAACATTAATCGCACCCATACTGGCAAAGCCCTCATGGCCCAATAACCTCCCAAAGATTCCACATCCCAACATACACACAGGGGCAACCAGGTTCAACATGAGTTTTGGAGGCAATAAGCATTCAAACCATAGCACTGTATATGCTTAAGTTTGTCATTTCGTGTATCAAATATGAATTAATGGACTGTTCAAAAGTGAGAATTTTCTGTTCTTTTAGGAAGGCATTAGGTAGTCAAAATCTTTTGTAAGCTCATGTTAAACTATAAAAAATGTATACTTTAAAAAATTTTTCTTTTTTATTTTTATTTTTATTGATAGATAATATTTATACGTATTTATAGAGTACGTGTGATATTTTGTTACTTGAATGAAACGTGTTATGATCAAATCAGTGTATTTAAGACATACATCACCTTGAATATTCATAATTTCTATATATGAAACATTTCAAGTTTTTTCTTCTAGCTATTTTGAAATATGCAAAACATTGATGTTAACTATAGGTATCTTATTCAACTATCAAACATTAGAACTTATTCCTTTCCTCTGAATTAGTATATCCACTATGGAAAACAGTATGGAGATTTTTCAGAAAACTAAAAATAGATCTACCACAGCATATAGCCATCCCACTGCTGGGTATTTATCAAAAAAAAAAAAAAAAAGAAAATCAGTACATCAAAGGGTTGCCTACACCCTCATGTTTATTGTGACACTATTCATAATAGCCTGTATATGGAAATAATCTAAGTGTCCATAAGTGGATAAAGAAAATGTGGTATATATACACAACTGAATGCTATTCAGTCATGTAATTATTTTTAAAATGAAAATAACTAAATGAAATACGCACCTACATAATATTAGCCTATGTGTATACCTATCTATTAACTATTAAAAGTATCATGGTAAATATAACTAATATTTTGCAGAAAAGTGATCGTAAATTTTCAGTACAATTTCTCTTTCCTGGAACTAAAATATTTGCAATAGGAAATATATTCTGTTAATGTTAGATACTATCAGTTAAATTAGCTTTGAAGAAAAAAAATTGCTGAAACTTGGGAAATATTTGGGAACTAAGAGGCACATAGTATAATTTGTAATTTTAAATAAATACAAATGTCTCTTTTTAGAATTTTGTAGGCTTATATTTCCATATACAGAAACTAGAAATTGGGTTAAGTGTAGTATCCCAAATAAAACAAAAATGTTTAACTAATACGCCAAAAGTATAATTATGCATCTATTTGTCCAAGGACATTTTTGCCAAACTTTTGAAAGTTTACAAAAAAGAAGGAAACAATTATACAATGATGCCTTTTCTGAAGGCCAGCTGTTACTTCAAACTTCTATTTATTAAATGGCTTCTATATATTTGTCATAATTCTACATTCTTTGTTACCCAGTTCATCTCAAATCCAAATAAGACTTTTCATTTCAGCTTTTCAAATAGGGTGATTAAGGTGGAAATTTTTAAATGACTTGTCCATGTTCACACAGATTGTAGGTGTCAAAACTGAAATTCCAATGCATATCTGTCAGAGACCAGTTCACACTCTTTTTACTATGCTATAGGAATATGATTTACTTTACAAAAAAGTTCATATTTTAAAAAAATTTCAGATAACTTTTGCTTAAAAGAGTCTCCTCCTTCAGATTTTTCGATAGAATTTACAAGAATTAATTCTAGATAACTTTAGCTGAAAACTCTCGAGACAGAGAAGCATACACTCTTTATGCAAATGAAGGAATAGTGAAGACAATAATGATAGAAGGGAGTTTGAACTCTGGAAGATCCAGGTTATTTTCCAGTGTTGTCCTTTAAAAGAGCAGTATCATCGTTATCAGTGGCTATTGTTAATAAACACACCAGACATCTTGTTACTTACCTACCTTTCACAGTAAAAGAGTATCTTTACCCTGGGCTAGATAGTCATCATATACTAACCATCAATTTCAGCATTTTGTTTTCTTTTATGTGGTGTCCTGAGCCTAGAGAATATACAGGAATTTCTCTGTGGAGTAAGACAAATCTAGATTCAAATCCTCCCTTCTCTCACTTACTACTTAGAGCACAGGACATAGGAGTTATTATTTAGTCATTCTCAGCCTTTGTCCCAGAGTGATGAAATTAATAGGTACCACATAGAGTTATGGTGAAAATTAACATAACTCTGGTATGAAAGGGTTTAGCCAAATCTTGGACTCATAGCAGGCACGCAATAAAATTTAGTCACTTTGCTTTAGGTCTTTTCTCTTTTGTTTTAACCTTAAAATGCTTAGCAAAGTACAATTTTCAAAAAGTTGTAAGTGTAACTCCCAAGCAAATAATAATTGAGCATGTGCCAGAGGTTTCATTCTACCTTTTAATTAATGAGGAATCCAATAAGATGTCAAGACTGGTTCAAAAAAGAACTTAAAAGACACATATATGTTGGCAGTCAATAATACTAGAAATGAGTTTGCCAATGAATGCAAAACTTAATATAAAATTTTTAAAACTTTGGTGTTTTTTCGCATGTTCTCACTCATAGGTGAGAATTGAACAATGAGATCACTTGGACACAGGAAGGGGAACATCACACACCGGGGCCTATTGTGGGGAGAGTGGAAAGGGGAGAGATAGCATTAGGAGAGATAACTAATGTAAATGATGAGTTAATGGGTACAGCACACCAACATGGCACATGTATACATATGTAACAAAGCTGCATGTTGTGCACATGTACCCTAGAACTTATAGTAATAAAACAAAAAAAATTGGTGTTTTCATGTTTGGCAATAAAATGTGATATTTGGGGTTATATTTTTATGGGGTGAAAATCAATTGTTTCTCTACTAGACAAAATGTGTTTGTCTTGCTATGGACAAAAATCATTTGCATTGCTATTTGTTTTCTACAGGCTGACATCTACCCCTACTGAGTTGTAAAATAGCTTAGTCAATAAAAAGTTAATCAAATGTGCACACTCCTTTACAATCAAATAATCCCAGGCATTCCATTAGACAATGCATAGGCCTTTTCTAAAAGAACACCCAGAGTAATCTCTTCGTGCATTCTCAAACCTTGTACATGCTGTATAAAGTAGAAAACTTGGGTTTTGAAAATTCTTAGTTTCTGAACAAATGATTCCTAAGACTCCATTATCTCTACAAATATGCTTTTAACATTATAGGTAAACTATATATGTTTTTTTCTCATGTATTTGTATCTTTCTAAGTCTTGTATTTTGATAGTGTGTCTATTACATTGATTAAAGAACTAGTCCAGATGCATTTCTGGCTCCTCATTAACTAACTGAATGATAACAGGCAAGTCGCTGTTGCTTTCTAAGCCTCAGTTTCCACCTGTGAGAAATGCAGATAGTAAAGACAAATATTTTAATTGTTGTAAGGGTTAAATGAAGTAGCACATGCAAAATTTTATAACCATTTCTGAAATGTGATAATCATTCAGCAAATATTTTTATGTTATTGCAATGACCTTGAAAGTTGAGATATGGAAACAACGTCCATTGAGTGTTTGCTTGTACAGTAGCCAGTAGGTGAAAATGGGAAGAGAAGCAAGTAATAGAAGTTCTAGAAACTGACAATAATGATAAATGTGATGATGAAGTACACTTGAGGACCAGATCAAAATTGTGGTTCAAAAATCAAAAGGAAGTGCATTTACTGTTTTTAGATGAGTAATTTTCTTTCTTTAATTAAATGGTTCCATGCATTTTCACTCGGAAGACTCAGTTATAAAATAGAGATAAAGGTAATTCATTAGGCCAGGCATGGTGGCTCAGTCTGTAATCCCAGCATTTCGGGAGGCCAAGATGGGTGGATCACTTGAGATCACGAGTTCAAGACCAGCCTGGCCAATGTGGTGAAACTCCATCTCTACTAAAAATACAAAACATTAGCCGACTATGGTGGTGCGCACCTGTAATCCCAGCTACTAGAGAGGCTGAAGCAAGAGGATCGCTTGAATCTAGGAGGTGGAGGCTGCAGTGAGCCGAGATTGCACCACTGCACTCCAGCCTGGGTGACAGTGTAAGACATTGTCTCAAAAAAAAAAAGATAATGTACTCAAAGCAAAGAACTTTGCTTCACAGAAATGATAATCACCAAAATAATGTTACTTTTACACTGTTGATTTATTTTAATATAGGTTACATTTGGAGTTTATTAATTTATGGAAAGAAAATTAATTCTAACTCAAGTTCCTTTCTTTTGCTTCTTTTTTAACATATAAAATATCTCACTCCCTTATAGTCAAGAATTCCCAGAGGTTAAATGGTTCAATTTGGAAGGTAATAAGTAACCAGCCCCTCAAGTGAGACTGGTACAGAAGGGATATGCCAAAAATTACTACACGGTTACCTCTATTTCTCTACCATGTGGCCCAGAAACACATTCTGCTACAGCACAGAACCATGTATAACAAGTTAAACTCAGGTCTCTAGGTTTTTATTTTGGTATTTTGTTTTGTTTTGTAATGTTTTGCTTTTTACCCTTCAAAAATAAGGATTAGGAAGAAAAAAAAAACCAGTATAATGTAACCTGATATCTTTGGGAAGAACAGTTACATGTTTATTTTAGGAAAATTATTATGCTAGGATTTCAATTTAAAAGTTCTATAATTGCTTAAAGTTTCATGACATATCAGAATAAGGTTACAAAATGATGTTTTAACCCTCACCCTTTTAAAAATATATATAAAACTTGACAAAACACACTAAATGTTATAAAGTATATCATTGGCAGAGATGACTCATATACATAAGAAAAGTCTCTATTTGCCCTGCAACTCAGAAATGGACAAATATAGAACATATCTTATGTGGGAAACAAAATTTCTATGTCCAAAGCAATGAAATTACTAACGAATAGCCAACATTTTAGTCTCATAAATTAACCAAGCCATATCACATGATGTTTGAATTACAGTTCTTTAATATTTTACTGCATAATTAAGCTGTAAATATGTAGTCTTTATATAATTCCATGGTTTGAAATTTAATTCCAAGTTAGAAAAGATTTTATAGTATATATTATTTAACCAACCACATTTTATTTTTGAAAGTAGTTGTGTTTTAAGCAAAAAAAGAAAAAAAAAAAGAAAAATCTCAAAGCAAACAAAATGGGGCAAAGTTTTGACTTGCTTTGAACATTATACATAATAAATGTTTAGAATAAGTTGTTAGATAAATATGTTAGACACTGAAAAAAATAGAAAATATAGGAAATAAATGTAAAACTTTTATTATAATTTAACCAGAAAAGCTACTGAAACTCTTTTTCTAATTCATTCATTTAATCTACTACTTTTTTGGACACTCAGAGCAAGCAAGCTAAAATGCAAATTAGCTCATAATTTGAAATAAATGCATATTCAAATGCCAAATTGGGGCAAATCAAAGATATAACTGTGGCCTTATGAATCAGAAAAGAAAGAAAATTAGATGGAAGACACATCTTGCCAGTTTTAAAATGTAGTCTTCTAAAGCTAAATTTTCTAATTCTTTGTCTTCTCTGAGCTCCCATAAAAAGATTTTAAAGGGCATTGTGGGCTAACATAAAAAACGTACTACTAGGCTTAAAATTTCTTAAGGATATTATCTGCTTAGGAGATGGAATCGGATACTCAGTTCAGTGAATCTGTAGTCACTTTTCTAAAACAGCAGATTTTGGCTTTGCACTCCATGACAATTTCTTTGTCCAAGCCACACTAAAAATAGGTCTTCGTATAATGGAAATGTTGAGACCTTAACTACAGCAATGTGAGTGAGCACCACTATAATAAGGATTTCTCTTCAACTCTTGGTTTACGTTATATTAACATATGAAAAAGCTATTTAAACATTAAAATTAATACATCATAAAACAATGGTAATACTTCATACAAAATATAGTTTTATTTAAATCACAAATATTCACAATAGCTATGAATATCCCCATTCAAATTGCTATCATGAATATTGTATAAAATGAGAAGAATAAACTAAAAGTAAAATTAGAATACTCCTTTATAAATTATAATATGTCAAGCTAACAAATGGTAGACTTGTCATATTGAGCAACTAAATGTCTAAATGATCATTCAGCACTCATAGTGTAGGAAAAAAAAACATGGGCTTTGTTGCCTCTAAAGCAGTTGCTCGATTTTTCATACTGTCATTCTGCTCTATTAGCAAAGCCTAACACAATTAGGTATGAATATGCAGTAATAACATGCAAATTGTTCCCTCACAATTGCCCTAAGGCAGCAGTCTCAGCCTTTCTAAGCTTGATTCCTTCTATATCATTACAGGCTTGGCATAATTCATCAGAATAAAAAATACCTTAGCCTTATTGCAAGTGGCCAGCTAGTAAAATCACCGCTAGTTGTTAACCGCTCTCCCTCGATGGTTTTGTTAGCGATGCTTGTCCCCAGCTCCCTGCCACTCCTGCACTTGTACATGTTTCCCTTGGGTAATGTTAGACACTACATTTGAGCCTGCCAGAACAATTAACCCTACTGTTAATTAGAATGAAATGTCAGGCGCACAGATGGTACAAGCTGGCACCCTGCCATCCCGCCAACTGCTGCTGAAAGCAGCTACCCTACTGCTGACAGCTGCTCAGCCATGTCCCAAACCAGCAGATGTCAAAACTTTCCAGCTGAGGAAGGTTAAAAAAAGCAAAGAGGAGGAGTTTCTCATCCCAGCAGCGATGATGACTGTTTTAGTGCTATTGTATCTATTACCTGTTGTCATACTGTACCAATCAAGAGGAAGTCTGCAAGCAGAGAGACACAAATTTAAAATAATGATACTAATCATCATAACATAAATAAACACAATATGGCTATAATTCAATACAAGTATAAAAACAGCACTGGCAACAAACAAAATCACTGAACGTTTTCACTAAGTTCACATAAGTTGAGAGGCATATTTTCACATACATTTTTAAACAGAAAAGAATATTTTAACATTCCCAAATCAGGTAATTTAAAAGGCCACAAAATATTGCCCATTTAACCTTTAGACAAAATATCCACTTTGTTTCCAGAAATCACACCTAGGGGTAAAATTGTCATTTTTCCTGGTGTCTTGTGTTGTTCATAATTTATGAACATAATTTTTGAAATGATAATTTATGTTTCCCTCTATCCTCATACACATATATGTGGCCACCAAAAAGAGATAACAAAGGATTTTCCATGAAAAATATCAAAACTAAAGTCTGATTAGAGAATACATTTGCAACTGCATATCATTTTGGTTAGAAACCAGCTTCAGAATTTTGGCCTGAATGTTGTGTTAACCTTGTAGCTAAACAAACAATTAGTGATCTTATTATGAATTACTTGGAAGTGCAAGCTCCTTCTAAACACAAGAGGACTGGACCATAAATCCCTAATACTTAGTTTTGAGATGAGAAAACAATTTTGTGTTGCTGATTGCTATTAAACATGGAAAGTGCAGAAGTGTGAAAGTAATCTCTTTTCAATTATGCTATTTTAAGTCATTCTCTTTAACAGCATGAATGCAGGTGGATATTATAACTTAAATGCCACAGGAAATATGCCATAAAATTTAAAGTTTATGTTTCTGCTATTTCTACTTCAATCAGACATTATTTATTGATTAATTATTTATTCAACATTTCCTAAGTATGTACACATACTGAAAAATACAATGTAAAATCTTTTGAACATTCAAAAGGAATTAAAAATTACTCACGTACTAACTGCTCATTCTAATCAGACAAAAAGAAACATAACACAGATACATGGACCATGTATAATTAGGATTCTTCTGTCATGCATAACCAAAGTTAACTATACTTTGAAGATACCCATCAGGGCTTTTCTGTCCTGCATAACCAAAATTAACTTGAACTAAAAGGAGGTTTATCAGAAAAGTATGAAATGGTTTATAGTAAATATTTTTGAAAAGCAGAAAGGCTGGCTTGGAAAAGACAGGGACAGCTTAAGGAATGAGGTGGCAAGAACAATGGGCAAACTAAGACACTAAGATGAATCAGCTCAAATCATTTCTTCTAGGAATGTAAAAGTTCCCCTGGCCTACTTTGCTTCATATGCCTAAGCATGATATGCACACTGTAGCTTAATTAACGATTCCAACAGGACTGAAACAAAAGTTTAGTTTGTTACTATCTGAAAATGGGCAAGTAAGTACTATGTGTCAAAAACATCAGTGTCAGATGATCAATATCTTGTGAAGTCACTGCTAACGGATGCCATGAAGAGATTTGATGCAATCTTGGTTAAAACTACAGAGAAGATTATAAGGGAGGGGATAAGTAGGCATTCCAGGTATAAAAGCGAGAGTAAATCAAATGTTGCATGGTGAGATAACAAGCCTGGAATATTTGAGCATTGAGCATCTCACTAAAACAAGCCAGTACCATTAATAAAACAGTGACAACTATGACTACTACTACTTCTAGTAATTTATTCTACTTATTACTACATTTGTATAGCATTTTACCATTTATAAAGTACTTTCTGAGAGATTCTTCTTTGATTTTTACAATAGCCCTGAGAAATATGTTACATGTAGTGACTTTTTATATACAAAGAATGAAGAGGTGTGTTACAGATACACTAGAGTCAACATATGAACATACTATCGCTAACACACATGAAGAATTTGATGTTTGTTAGATATACCTTAATGCTCAGAAAGCTGGAATTCTTATTTCAGCTTTTTTTTTTTTTCTGGAAGCAATCTAAATAAAATGTGTTATATGCTATTTCACATTTCATTATTTTCCAAAAATATCATTTGATTAACTATCAAATGTCAGGCAGAAGTCTAGACACCAAGAATAGTGAAATGAGATATAGTCCTGCTTTCAAGGAACTTAGAATCTAATATGAAGAGACAAGTGAAGAAGTGTGAATGTTGTTTATATTTGTTACAAAAGAGACAGGATGAAGTCTCGTGGACACAGGACACAGATAGGTCAAGTCCTACAAGGGGGCCGTCAAGAAAGAGTTTTGAAAGCTATATGACTCAGTATACTTGAAAATCAATTTGTTTCAGAGATTCACAAAATATCACTTAGCCTACAAAAGGAGAACAAGAAAGATAACTGAATTAAAATAAGTACAAAAATCCATCAAAAATGAATCTGCCCCTAAAATGCACAGACAATGCATTAAATAAGTAAAATGCTTCTGGTTTGAATGCTGTTTTTTGTAAAATGTCTCTTTGAAAGTAATAATACTAGCATGCTACTAAATCCAGAGTATGTGTTCAACTGGAAAATATTTTAATTTAAACTACTTCTTGAGATTAAAATAACATATTAAAGATGCACATGGTATAATTTTGAAGTGTCCCTTGACTTCCACAGAAGTTCCAATACTGAAAAATATGATAATTTTAAATGAAATAGATAGGGACAAAAATAATTGAATATTTTTGCTGCAATAAAAGTAAAAATAACTCTTGCCCATTCAAAATTAAAGTATATGCATGTACATTTATATTTGTATGATTTTATTATCACTGTTAGAGTGTAGTAATTTTATGTCTTTTAATCTTGACATAATAATTCATAAAGGTCATTTTGAGCATAAGTGCCATTAGATATTAAAATATTAAACATTTTTAAATGTACAAACATATAGCAAATTCAAGTCATACCATTTAATAACAATCAGAAATAAGATAAAATATACTTTTCTTGGAAACTCCTGTTGTGGTTGCTTTTTTGTTATTCAACTCTCTCTTACAGACCAGGGCTTGTTCTTTATACCCATTCCACAGATCACAGTTTTCAGCTTTTATTTTTCCTGTCCTAATTACATAACATCTGTATTTTGTTCAACATATTTAAATAGGCAGTTGAAATTTTCTAGTTGTATGCATAGTAAGAATTAATGATTGATGTGATTCGGTTGTGTGTTCCCACCCAAATCTCATGTTGAATTGTAATCCCCCTTTGTCAGGGAGGGACCTTGTGGGAGGTGACTGGATCAGGGGGACAGATTTCCCCCTTGCTATTCTCATGATAGTGAGTGTGTTCTCACAAGATCTAGTTGTTTAAAAATGTGCAGCACTACACCTTTTGCTTGCTCTCTCTCTCTCCTGCCACTGTGTGATGGTGCTTACTTCCTCTTGCCTTTTGCCATGATTGTAAGTTTCCTGAGGCCTCCCAGTCATGCTTCCTGTTAAGCCTGTGGAACTGTGTGTCAAACTTCTTTTCTTCATAAATTACCCAGCCTCAGTTAGTTCTTCATAGCAGTGTGAAAATGGACTAATACAATGATCAAATTTGTATGACTTTATGAACCATTATAAGTTTCTGAATTGCATTCACATGTAGTATTTCATGCAATCTTTACAATACTTCAAATGAACGACAGAAGATGCTATCATCCTCACTTTTTAGTGAGTTGTTCTCCATCAAACAACTAACAAGTAGAAAAGCTGAGGCCAACCCAAAGTTGCTACCAAGCCCAATCCTGTTTCTAATTTAACACCATCTGCCTGCAGAGTGGACATGAAAGTCCACCAGCATAGTGTTAATGTCTTTTAAAAAATCAATTATGCCTGTTTTCATTTATTACAATCAAATTATAGAGATTAGCCTCAAAGAAGCAAAACACTCAATCATCTATTTTTTCTCGGCAACCATGATGCAAGTCAAAGACATCTAGATGAACCAGAGAAATGAACCAGGGACTTTCAGTGAACAGTTGTGAAATGATTCACAGTGCAGGCATTAAATATTTAAGCAGAAATAATGTAGCCTCTGTTCCCTGCAGATTTAATAGTGGATATACTTGATAAATTTGCTATCAGAAAAATACATTTAGATTAGAAGATATTCCTATTTTGAAAAATAAGCTAAGTATTGCCAGATTAAGTGTAACTTCATGCTTATACCTCTCTTTCCTCTGTAGTCTAGGACCTCACTGGTGAAGAGATAGATGAGGAGGGCAAAAGAAAGGCAGACACAGACAGAGAGAGGAAAACAGATACAGATATATAGGAGCAGGAAGAGAGGCAATTTAGGGAACTTGTGACGGTTATTAAGTGGAGCAAAGAAACATTGTCTTATTCCAAGAAGGATGATTTTAGATGGAGCTAGTCTACCTATGCAGGTGCCCCTGAACCAAAACACTCTTCCCCTAAATATCTGAATACTTTTACTTCATTTGTCACACTGTCTCAATTCTACCACGGGATTATTCTTTTTTAAAAAAATAATAATGTTTTAAAAAATTCAAATTATCTCTGGGAGGGTTAAAACACTATTATTACTAGAAGAATAATATGACATCACTTGGAAAAACTTTATCACTTAGCTCAAAAATCCACTATTTTAAACATGAGGATGCTGAGACCTCGTCAGGTCAAGCTATTGTCTTAAAATCACAAAGCCCAACTGTTTCAGAACTGAGGCCTCCAGTCTCCTGAGTCTCCATGTGAGGAGAACTACAACAGTAATAATAGACAACATTTCTGAGTGGTCGTTCTGGAGCAGCCAGTGCTCTGAGACAAATCCGTATGTCATAATGTTAAATGGTACTACCTGCATATGTTTTGTCCACCTTTGTTAAGCAGAGAAATAAGCAGCTTGTGGGTTGTTTCAGTGAATGGGAAGAAGGGCAGAAGAATGGATTGATCCTGGTTTCGATGAGAGGATGTCCATGCTTACCCATGTTATGCACTGGGGTTTTGCCCAAGATTTGAGAGCATCCTTTTTTTTTTTTTTTTTTTTTTTGAGACGGAGTCTCGCTCTGTCGCCCAGGCTGGAGTGCAGTGGCCGCATCTCAGCTCACTGCAAGCTCCGCCTCCCGGGTCTATGCCATTCTTCTGCCTCAGCCTCCCGAGTAGCTCCTTGCAATGTTTCCATTGATATCATTCATCTTCACTCTCTACTGCCAAGGAAATCTAATCAACTGCACTTTTTTTTTTTGTTTTCTTCTAGATGGAGTTTTGCTCTTTCATCCAGGCTGGAGTGCAATGGTGTGATCTCGGCTCACTGCAACCTCTGCCTCCCGAATTCAAGCAATTCTCCTGCTTCACCCTCCCGAGTAGCTGGGATTACAGGCACCTGCCACCACCCCCAGCTAATTTTCATATTTTTAGTAGAGACAGGGTTTCAACATGTTGGCCAGGCTGGTCTCAAACTCCTGACCTTGTGATCCGCCTGCCTCGGCCTCCCAAAGTGCTGGGATTACAGGCGTGAACCACCGCACCTGGACTGTACTTTTCTTATGAGATAAAAAGTTAGAATTTATAGCTTAAAAAGGTATTTCATAAGATTCTCATTATATGTGAGAAGTTCTTAACAACCTGTCATAATATTATCTTACCTTTAAAATATTACTTAAGATCTCTATTAGTTATCACTTTATTTATAAAATTGACAGTTATTTCAAGTGTTTGAAAACAGTAGGAAGGGCTAATCTATAATTCATCTTTGTGCTCATTTGGACTGCTGCCCTTACCTATCTAGCTAGTCTGGATTACAATAGTTCGCCTTATTTAAAAATAGGAAGATTATGTGTTTCATTCTCTCCAGATTGGTCACTTTCCATCCCAGACTGAGAAAATTCATTTCAGCCATCAAAGTTCAGTTTGAATGCTACCTTTATTACAAAACTTTCCCAAATCAAACTGCCAGAAGTCATCAGCTGATCTTTAAATTTGTATTTGCAATTTATTTGAAGCTCTTTCCAAGGTTTACCACGTATCACTTTAGATTAGAACTATGTATGTACATATCTTATCTTTCTTCCTAGATGAGAAATGGCTTAGGACCAGGAAACCTGTGCTGTGTCTGAGAACCTATAGTGCTTCCATAAATTCTCAATTAATATGTGTATATGTTTAAATGAATGATGAGCTGAAGCTATGGGGCATGTGAAGGAAAAAAAATGGAAGAAACAAGGTTCTGAGTGGACTGGAGAAAATTCCTTGAGAATTTCTTTTATGGTGCGTCACAGTCAAATCACTAAAGATTACTCTCCCAAAGATAAATCAACCTCTCATAATAAATGTTTACCTATATTTGGATCATTACAAGACATAGGTAAAACAAACTTGCCAGGAAATTATCCAAATATGTTATATACTGTCTCCATTTGCTAGCATAGATATAAACCCTTATATCAGTAAGAAAGAAAAACTGAGTAACCTTTGATCTGGCCTAGAATCATTCAATCCAAAGTTCCACATTCCAGTTCTACTCCCTTTTGTGACTATAACTTCCACTGACTTTCAAGGGAAATAAATACAAAAGACATGTGACAGACTCTGTAGAAAAACATGGCTATCTGATTTTAAACTTTTATGTAGCTACTTACTGACTTATGAGTTATGGTATTTAGTTTCCATTAAAATAATCTAAGATTTGCTTAAACTTTTGAAACAGCAAATTAAATTACATATATTTCAAAGAAAAAAACCTATTTTGTCTTCTGTGTACAAGGCACTATGTTAAACCTACATAGGGAAGAATCAGAGGTGGATTCTCTGCCCTTGTGGAGTTCATACTCTAGAAATTCAATAACCGTTAATCAACCTATCATACAATTAAAATTTTGGGAAATAGAAAAGGGAAACATAAATTGGAGATCTGTTTTTGACTTAGGCAAGGCTTCTTCTAAGAAATAATTTAACTTAGTTTTGAAGAATTTATTGAGTCTCCAAAATTGTCATCTATAATTTCTACAGATTTCTGAATGAACAATGAATGATTTAAAGTTCTAGAATTACACATTGATCTTATTTAATCTTTTCTTTGGAATGTGTTTTCTTCACTCTTACAGAATATAAATCAATTATTTATAAACATTTATCAAACTTCATATTTATATCTTCATTAGAGTTGTGGACTGATTACACAGTTGGAACACTTGCATTTTTGCAACGTTATTTATAAAAAACAATAGACTAAAAGAGCTGGCATTTAAACCAAATAATTTTGCTAGGATGTTCTGATATATTAAGAGGAGGTTTAAGGTGCCATATAACTACATGTGTAAGTACACCCTCATTGCTGACCTTACAATGCACTTAGTATCTTATACTTCACTAATGCTGTCTCTACTACCACAAGCAATTTATTCTGCCTCATGTTCCTCAAGTGCTCATAAATCAGCATTAGATCCTTTTTACTGAGTTGCTGATTTTAAGCCAGCACAGTTAGAAGGAGCATTTGGATTCAAAGTATAATATTGGCACACATATTGATTTTAATTAGTCTAATTAGTTCATTACACTAAAAATCACACAGATCATTTATTACATCAAACCTAATGGCATATGATCAAGGATTTAATATGATAATGAAGTAGATCAATTATCACTCATAAAGGAAGTCATTAACAAGTGTAAACATTGTCAAGTTGAATACCATTACAAATTATGAAGTCATAGCAAAGAAAATTTACATATACACACTAATTTTATTTTGTAGTTAATCTTCTCTTTAAAAAATAGGTATATTTCCATTTTTAAATTCACTTTTATGTGTCTGTTATTACTATTTTAAGTTACACACAAGTTGGTTGACATACGTTGTATGTTTAAATACCTGTATCTGGGAAATCTATATGTCGCAAAAAAAAAAAAAATAACATCGTTAGCTGCAACTAAAGTCTATTTTCATTTCTTTTTTTCCTTCTCCTTGAAAACTTAGAGTTTGTTCCCTCTGGCAGTTTAGTGGTCCTGGTTTGCATAACAATAAACAACCAATGAAGGTTCTTGAAATATCTGTGATACTTGGTATATCCTGCAGGCTAATTGATGTTATTTTTAAATCTTTAATTAAATAACAATAACAACATATAATTGCATTCAGCAAGGATCAAGATTTCTGCAAAAAGATTTCAGATTACAACCCTACATACTCATTTATTAATGCTTTTTGCGGCTTTAACATTACCAAGACATCTTAAATAAAAGCAGCCAAGTGTGCACACTGGTCCTAACTCAATGTATTGCCATTTATCATTATTATTGCTATCATTACCCTTTGCTTAGGGTCCCTTCACTCTGTTTTAAATCCATTTGACAGTAGTGCACATTCAAGCCATTGAGAATTTATTTTTCTGGTGAGAACTTGGGAGGTAGTATATAAAATATTTCCTTCATTTCGAGATACAATATGATCTAATTATCATTACCTCAATGTTAAATTTCAACAAAAAAATGCTGTCCCAGGAATTCTTCTAAATCTCTTCAGAGTTCTCAAGCAAAACACCTTGTTATTGACAATTTTATATATTATATATATATATAACTGATGTAAAGAGCATCATAAGTGTTCTCGAGTAATAAACTACAAGAGCTAATAATAATAATAAAACTAATAAAGTAATATAAAATAAAATATCTTCCTAAAATACCACCTCATTCTGTTGTCAAGATAGCAAACCTAGAAACCAACCTCTGTGGATTCATCACCTGGTCCCTCCATTTTAATATGTGTACCTTACAGGCTTGGTGTGAGGATCAAATGAGTTAATATCCCTAACATACTTAAAATGGGGCTGGCATGCATTAGTCACTCAGCCGTTAGCTATTTTATGAAGAGGCAAGTCTTGGTGTGTTCAGTTGTCTGACATTTTTCTAGTCTAACAGCTTCCTAGAGCAGACTGTAGTGTAATGAATATGCAAAGCTCACCTTTCTGCTTTACTTTCTGCCACTAGTGTAGAGTATACATCAATGGTATAATTTCTTAATGGCATTTTCTTACCAGACACTCTCACCTCAATGTATTCTCATTGCCATTATTGTTCAAAAGTGAAATTGACTGTATGCATGTCTTCTTTTGAGAAATGTCTGTTCATATCCTTTGCCCACTTTTTGATGGGGTTGATTTTTCCTGTAAATTTGTTTGAGTTGCTGATAGATTCCGGATATTAGCCCTTTGTCAGATGAGTAGATTGCAAAAATTTTCTCCCATTCTGTAGGTTGCCTGTTCACTCTGATGGTAGTTTCTTTTGCTGTGCAGAAGCTCTTTGTTTAATGAGATTCCATTTGTCAATTTTGGCTTTTGTTGCCATTGCTTTTGGTGTTTTAGACATGAAGTCCTTGCCCATGCCTATGTCCTGAATGGTATTACCTAGGTTTTCTTCTAGGATGTTTATGGTATTAGGTCTAATATTTAAGTCTGTAATCCATCTTGAATTAATTTTCGTATAAGGAGTAAGGAAAGGATCCAGTTTCAGCTTTCTACTTATGGCTAGCCAATTTTCCCAGCACCATTTATTAAATAGGGAATCCTTTCCCCATTTCTTCTTTCTCTCAGGTTTGTCAAAGATCAGATGGCTGTAGATGTGTGGTACTATTTCTGAGGACTCTGTTCTGTTCCATTGGTCTATATCTCTGTTTTGGTACCAGTACCATGCTGTTTTGGTTACTGTAGCCTTGTAGTATAGTTTGAAGTCAGGTAGCGTGATGCCTCCAGCTTTGTTCTTTTGACTTAGGGTTGTCTTGGCAATGCGGGCTCTTTTTTGGTTCCATATGAACTTTAAAGCAGTTTTTTCCAATTCTGTGAAGAAACTCATTGATAGCTTGATGGAGATGACATTACCTTGTAAATTACCTTGGGCAGTATGGTCATTTTCACGATATTGATTCTTCCTATCCATGAGCATGGTATGTTCTTCCGTTTGTTTGTGTCCTCTTTTATTTCACTGAGCAGTGGTGTGTAGTTCTACTTGAAGAGGTCCTTTACATCCCTTGTAAGTTGGATTCCTAGGTATTTTATTCTCTTTGAAGCAATTGTGAATGGAAGTGGATGTGGAGAAATAGGAACACTTTTACACTGTTGGTGGGATTGTAAACTAGTTCAAACATTATGGAAAACAGTATGGCAATTCCTCAAGGATCTAGAACTAGAAGTACCATATGACCCAGCCATCTCATTACTGGGTATATACCCAAAGGATTATAAATCATGCTGCTATAAAGACACATGCACACGTATGTTCACTGCAGCACTATTCACAATAGCAAAGACTTGGAATCAACCCAAAGGTCCATCAGTGACAGACTGGATTAAGAAAATGTAGCATATATACACCATGGAATACTATGCAGCCATAAAAAAGGATGAGTTCGTGTCCTTTGTAGGGACAGGGATGGAGCTGGAAACCATCATTCTCAGCAAACTGTCACAAGAACAGAAAACCAAACACCATATGTTCTCACTCATAGGTGGGAACTGAACAATGAGATCGCTTGAACTTGAGAAGGGGAACATCACACACTGGGGCCTATTATGGGGAGGCGGGAGCGGGGAGGGATTGCATTGGGAGTTATACCTGATGTAAAAGACGAGTTGATGAGTGCTGACGAGTTGATGGGTGCAGCACACCAATAAGGCACAAGTATACATATGTAACAAACCTGCATGTTATGCACATGTACCCCAGAACTTAAAGTATAATAATAAAAAAAAATTTTTTTTAAAGCGAAATTGATTATACCTTTTTCCATTATTTTCTGTGAAGAGAATAAAGTCCAGTTCAAACTCCATACCATGACATTTTCTCTGTCGTCCCCGATCCTATCTCTCTACTCTAGGTTTGCGTGTTGCAGCAACACCAGGTTCTCATTGTTTCCTAACAGGCATTGTGCTTATCAGCCTCCGTGCTGTTCACTTCCTAGGTTTGCTTCCTGACAGGTTCCCTGTTTATCACCCTGATGAATCCCTAATGATTCTTCAATATCTATTCCCTCCAAATGTATTCCATTCTTCATTATGAGTTACACAACTCTGGGAAAATTATTTAATTTCTCCAAATTTTAACTTCTTCTCTGAAATGCGTGAATAAATATGATCATCTATGCTAACGTGTTTGTAAGATTAGGTACATATTCCACACAGAGTTCAGCACACAATAGGTGCTTAATGAATTGTAGTTATTATTATTATTATTATTGCTAAGATCGTTATTATTCCATCTACAATAAGAAAGCCTGTATTTCTCAACCAAAATATAATGAAATCTACACCGGGATCAAAGCATTTGAGCCCACAGGTACTAGGTCCCCAAACTCTAAGAAATGTGTTAACAGGTAGGACACCACCAGTGGTGAGTAAGACAGAGGTGGTAGTTTAAAATTCTGTAGCCAATGCTTATGACCTGGGTGATGAAATAATCTGTACACCAAAACTCCGCAACACACAATTTACCCATGTAACAAACCTGCACATGTACCCCTGAACCTAAATAAAAGTGGAAAATAAAAAAATAAAAACTCTGTAGTCAAAAGTCAAAGATTGCTTTGAGAGAAGGAGCTTAATTGGTAACAAAAAAGACAACTAATATGGGGGGAGGAGCAACTCCAAAGGCCAATAATGTTGCTATTATTGCCATCCTGCACAAATATAAAAAATATGTATTTTTAGAAAACATTTAAATGTAGCAAAATCCTATTATCTGATGAGATCTGAATAACACAACATGTCATTTGTTTATGAAGCATACCTACAGATTGGTCTACTCTGCAAAAATAAGAAGAAAAGAACACCTCCACCTCGTTTTATGGATCTGTCAAATAAGTGCTGTGCTTTCTCTGTCAAGATCACAAGCTTTGGTGAATTAGTCATGGAGTTCTTTGTTTTTAGTTCAGATAAGCTGATTGTTTGCTGTTGAATGCAGCATACAGACCTGTTGGCAAGTTGAGAGAAGGCCCCCAAGGAATACACTGAGGACTACAGTACAACTCCAGCCAAAAGCAGTACACAAACTGCTCTCCAGATTCCACTGCATGAATACACACACCGCCTTAATTAATCCATCATTAACATCAGAGAGCGGCACAGCGCCTACCACACCTGGCTTGACAGCTGGATTGAAAGCACCGTTGACAGCTGGTGCTTATGCACTTGCTTGAAGTAAGGGGGCTGATGATGGGCTTGCCTAGGGAGCTAGCGCCCTGCCGAGAGGTTATGTGTTTGATGAACGTAATAGCAGTTAATGAGAATACTTTATGCTAGAGTTTGCGGACTGATGTAACAGCATCACAATAAAATGCACATACTTGGCAATTCAATATCTAACTCTGCTAAATATTGTAAAGCCATGTAAACATTTGAACAAATGTCTCATAGGCTAAGCAGTAAGCTCCCACGGAGCAGTATTTTTAACCTTAAATAGCTAAATAGAATCACTGCAGGTTCTTGTGGCCTGGGGGGCGAAACATTCCCATAAACATCAAGGCAATTTCCTTCTAAACTCTTGATCACACTCTGCTTACTATCCCAGAGTGTAACTTTAAACCCAAATGCTCGTCTTTTCCCTAAATCAATGTTCAGCCTTTATATTTTAGGGCCTTATTCGGGTAGTGTTATCTATCATAGCAATTAGGGATGATTAAGCGACTTCCAGTGGTGATTGATGGTTCCTTCTAGTGTTTATTAAGTTGGGAGCACTTCTCCCTTGTTAATATAACGAAAAAGGCTGGGTCAGTTGCATCTCCAGTTTCAACAGGCTGAGAATCTGATTTTTCTCTAAGTGTCCTGCTTTTGGCTCAGTTTAGCTTAGCAGCTGTGGCAGCACCATTAATAGTTTCACAGGGCCTATGAAATTAAGGTTAAACCCTGAAAACCCTGAAATTGGCACTTAGATCTTTCCCTGCCCTGCTTCCATTGATCAACCCAACCTGCCCCTTCAGACTCTAAGGTGGCTAAACTGAATTTGTTACTGTTCTCTGAAAACAGACTGCTTTTTTTTTTTTTTTTTTTTTTGGTCTCTCTGTGCCTTTGTTCACATTGTCCCAACTCCCAACTAATCTTTCATGACCCAGGTCAGAAACCACCTCCTGATCACATTTGCTTCCTCAGAGCTATGTAGAAGAATGAAAGTGACTTGACCCACTGCTGCGAGATTTTTAAAGGCAAGGGACTCTGTCCTATTTATCTTTTGCCAATTCATTTTTGGAATAAATGAATTAGTGACAAAATCAAGAATAGAAGCAGGTCTCACTGTATAGTACGTGTTGCCCCCACCACCTTACATTATTCCCCAGCTGTGACTAAGTGAAAGACATTTAAAAAGGTAGAAAGAAAAATCCAAATCTATCCCTTGAATTACGTGTAGTGTGCTTCTCTATTAATAATAGCGGCTAACAGTTTTTAAGTCTTTATTAACTACATTCAATACATTTTTAACTTATGACTCACAGTCAACCAATGAGATATTATCACTCTCATTTTATAAGTGAGGAAAATGTGACTCAGAGCGAAAGTTAGGTAACTTAAGTTTACAACGAGAAAGTAAAAGAAGTTAGGTTTTCTAAAGCTAAGCTTTATTGAACAGATAGTATGCTTTGGAGACTGTTCTAGGTTCTTCCCCATAGTAAGTCACTTAATCCTCCTTACTACTCTATGAGGTAAGTACTAATATAAATTCCAACAATGAGGAAACTGAACAACAAAAGAGGGTAAACACTGCATGTCAAATGGTAATCAGTGGGGCTGAGATTTAAACTCAAGGAGTTTAGCCCCAACTTTCAACCACTGTGCTAGAGCAATTCCAGCATCTTTGACATCAAGCTCAGACTATGAACTGCTATGTGACCTTGCCTCAAAAGGAACATTTATGCCACTGTGTTTATAGTATGTGTGTACATGCCTGAACTCCCAGGCTGTGGCTTTCTCATCACTGAGCCTCCTACAGTGTCTAATTATCTAATACTGTTTTATAGACCTAGGTTTTCAATAAATATTAGAGGCATTTCACTTATGTACTCTGCCTTAAATCAACAGAAAACTATTAAGAGACAATTTTCTATGACTCTCTCACATTTCTGCACATCGTAGAGAGGCAGTGACACCATTTGTTCCAGATTATCTTCTCATCAATGCTTGTGTAGAAAATAGCCTTGAAAGACAGAAATTGTATCTTCCCCTGGAGTAAAGTGCAAGTGTGCTTATACTTTTAGGGAGTAGAGATAATACATTCTCCAGAGTAAAAAAATGGATATGTGTACTGCACGTTACAAAAACCCAGATTCCCTAAACTCAAGATTCCTCTCCTGTAACATAACCCATTGCTTATGTAAACATCTCTCTGGGTCCCATGGGAGACCTGAAACAAATAGGCAAGAACTGACACAAATAAGCCCATGCTAGTTGCTGGCCATGAGTAATAAAAGTCATTTGTCTCTCACCTGGAAATCTTGGATCTTCTGCCATCATGGTAAGAACTGCAGCAGGCTACCTTGTAAGTTTGCAAGTACAATCAAATCTTAGACCCTTCAGAGTTTTTACCTAAAACAACTACCGTTATGAAAACAAGTTTCCGTGGTTCTCTATAGGTCACTAAAAAGTTATTTCTAAAGTAGAAGTTGGAAATTTTTTTAAAAAATTTAAATTATTGATTTACAAGTAATTTATTTCCTAGTGAATTAATTCACTGTCCAATAAAGTCTCAATAATATTTCTTTCAGAAGACCACAGGCAGCTTCTAAACTATCAACTGATAAATCTTAATGAATTCAATAAAAGTAGGAAAACACAATTATAATTATTGTTGACTAGTAATCATAGTTAGTTAAGTAACGTTTTTAAACATGTCATAATAAATCTTGAAGGCTCATTTGAGAAATATCTATCCGAATTTTCTGTTCTTTCTCACATGTGTGGAGAAGATTCTGGCTGTCTTCATTCTTGCCTGCAAGAAAAGTGTGACATAATCAAAAAAGACCTGGGTTACAAAGAAAACCAATATTAAAACCATGCCTCCTATTTATGCATTCATTCACTCATTCATTCATTCAACAAACATAGTTGAGTGCCAGGCACTGTGCTAGGCACCGGGACTCTAATGATTAATAAGACTCAGTTTAGTAAATAAATGGTTATGTATGTCTCCAATCAAGTGGCTTAGATTCTGTGGGCCTTAAATTCCTCATCTATAAAAGTGTTTCATTATATTTTATAAGTTTTTGCACATTTGAAATCATACAATTTTTTGAATAAAAACTTTAAAGGCTACCTTCAATTTTAAAGTCTACCAAACCCATCATCATAGACCATGTGGCACAAATCTAAATCTTAAAAGATTCAGAATGTTCAAATACATTTTTAGTTTTTTAAAAGAAATCCCTTGTGAATCACCCTTGAGGGCATGAACCACTATAAGGTAATGTTAGGAGGAATCATTTAACCCCTTCTTCTCAAGTTAGAAGACAGAAGACCACAGGCAGCTTCATTTCTAAAAGGGAAGGGGTGAATTCACTAACTAGTGAATTTAGAAGGAACAAGGACAGTATGATTTTGTTCCTTCCATGTTTCTTCCCTCTGAGAATCTGTCCTCAGGATGCTCCAGTATCTGCTTCTCAATTGTAGCAGGTCTACAATGGCAGGATTTACCTTTAGAGGACTTACAATGAAGGAAGAGAAGCATCCAGTTTTGGGTGGATACACCCAAAAGTGAAAGTGTTAGAAAACCTAACTGCCTGCAGATTTAAGCCATGTTTTCCCAAATTTTGAAAAGTAAAGCTGATATACTGATCTCATCTATATGATTCTTATGTCTCATGTTTCAATTGTTTGACAACATGCACAAAGATAAAGGGTGGGTTTTATTAGCCTCAATTCTCAACAGAAACATGTTTCTAAACAGTGTATGTAGTTTTGCCTTACACTGTTACAGAAATATAAAATAGTTGTGGCCAAATTTTGAAATCTTTCAAAGAACATGTCTATTACAAATTTACCAACGATGCATAAGTTCATTCTTTATTGTTTTTCCCATTGGATCACTTCTCGGTGGAACTTGTGGACATGTCTTTCAGTCCATATGTCCCATATTCCTTTTAAAATATTATATGTTAGGAAAACAATAAACATGCACATTTCACTTCATTAGGGATGACAATCTACAATTTGTTAATATTATTGTTGTGGGCAAAATAAAAATAAAGTTAGATTTCTTAGTGCTTCACCATCAAAGACAACATTGTATTTAATTAGACTCTGTGAAACGTCTATTTGACACATAAAGAAACTGAGATTTAGAAAGATTAAATTAACACTAGGATGTGCCAGTGTTGATTCTTAAACCCAGGTCATTTGATATGAAATTCTCATTATTCAACACTATGACTGCTTAAAAATAAGTTTGAGATTAAGACACTTCTATAACTGCTAATAATTATCTATCAACTGCCTGTCTAATCTTAGAGTTTGCATTTGTTGAACTCTTACACTAGAGTAAGACAGCAAAGGTCATGAAGGTGGTATATGCTGTATAGTGCAAATTGAAATGACAAGAAAAAAATCCTGCTGACAAAACGTCAGTAAGAAAAAAGTGGGACTAATTCAGAAAAATAAGGGAATTATTTTAAACAACGCTGTAAGAAATAACAAACTACCTTTAAGGGTGTTGTTTGATCTTTACAACCAAAGTTTTTAATTCTGGAAACTATTTTTAGAATGCAATTAATATGTCATCAAGACTTTTAGATTATGCTCATGATTCATTGTAGACTATACAGAGAACAGACAAGAATTTTTTTTTCTTTCAACAGAAAGCATGGATCATCTATTTGATTAAAAGTGTGAAGGAAATGAAAAATCTGTAGCAAATACATAGCACGCATCCTGAATCATTTAAAATAATGTTTTGCCTAGTTTACATTTGAGTGACTTCAATCAGTACAATGAAACCTCTTTCACTGGGTATCTAAGGGTATAATAAATTAATTAAGAATGTTGGTAAAACCTATACTCAAAATATATGATAATCTCAACACATTAGTAAATTTACATTTTATTTTTTAATTTTAACATTATGATTTTGATGAAAATTTCCACAGTGGAAAAAAATAAATACAATTCTGTCAAATAAGGAACAAAAAAGAAATTAGATAAAGTGCATTGATATTTTATTTGTGAGGAAGAATTGTATCTTGTATTACAAATATATTTACCCACAATTGGGTAGTCTTTTTACCATTTACAATACTTTTCTTTCCTCTTTCCCTCAGTTATTCATATTAAACAAGCATTTACTGCACACATACTAGCGAGCAATAGTAAAATGAAAGAGAGGCAAAGTCGAAAAAGAAGATAGGGTTTTGATATCCTCAAAAATCTATTGTGTTAGTTAACCAGGAGAATGACATTTAAACAAATGATGGAGAATCAACAGGGTAACAACTCTACTAATATTATGTCAAAACTGTTATAGTAGCAGAATTGAGAAAATATCTGAATATTGAGAACAATCACCAAGAAAATGACATTTGAACCAGGTCTGAATTGACCAGACAGAGAATATAGATAGATCGGTCATAGGCAGAGGAAGACTGTGTAGAAAAGCACCAGGCAAGTGTAGGGAAGTAGAACAGTGGTGCTGTACACATAATATATGTGAAGGTGGAGATGGGGAGAATGGACACAAGTAAAGGTAAAAAGGGACACCTGCATTAAGAGCCCTATATAGGATCAAATACTAGATCCAGTTGAATACCAATGGGAATTTTTGGAGTAAAAAAAATAAAAAATTAACACTGGTTTTTAGAAAAAATATTCTAATGAATGTGAATGGAGATTGTAGCAAATACAAATATCTCAAGCCTCAAAGATCACTTGGGAAATTCTTCGTTTCTGTGAGATGAGAGGGGACTGGGACCCAAATCAACATAGTGACCTAGAGCTGGAGATGGACTTTGAAGCACATTTAAAAAGGACAATAGCCTTCGAGCCTGGTGACATTTGGTGTGAGAAGTTCAGAAGAATCTGAGAGAGTGCCAAGCTTTTCAATTTAGATGACTCTGTGGTACTACTATCAACTAGAGGCAATGGACAAAGTTGATAAAGGGGGATACATTGATAATGGGTTCTTTTTGAGGCATGTTGAGTTTAAGATTCCTTCAGAATCCACAGAGATATAAATAAAGGGGACATGGAGAAACATGGCACTGGAGGACTATGGGAGAGTTGAGCTAGAGCATCTACTTCTGGGGCATCCAATGTGAAAAGAATCAGTGACTATGTATGAGATCACCCAGAGCAAGTGTGAAGAAGGTTGACTGCATAACCAAGTGGCACCTTGATTTTCAAGGCATACGTGGAAAATAGCCAGCTATAAAGACAAAAAGAATCTCAGAAGGGAAGCAGAAGGAGAAAAGTTCAAGCAGATATTGATCAAGAGTGTTCCATGTTTCAAGACAGTGAAGCAGATGAGGACTGAGGAGCATCCAATTAATTTATCATCAAAGAAATGCAATTGATGGAAATTTGGGTGTAGGAGTAAAAAGGTTGTTTAAAATTAAAAGATGTCATAGATAACAGAATAGGTAGTTAACAAATAATTTTGCTTTATTACAATATTCAAAACTACCAAAATAAATATTTTTTCTTCATTTATTTTCTTAAGTACAGTAAGGTTTTGCAAGTCATTAGAGATTCCACTAGAAGTGAAATCTTCTGTCATAATTTATGCAAATAGAACCCAAAGTGACTGAAAATATAGGTAGGACACAGAACATCTTCTGGTATACAAAAAGAAATTATCCCAACATCTATGTTTCTTTATACACTTACTAACTTTTCATCACAATGTATGATGAGCCAAGTGAATAAGACCCATGTTTTTATTTTTACTTTCATGTTAACCCTCTGAATTCTTTTCTGTTTAGTCCTGGCATGTTACGTTTGTATTTTCTGTCATTTCAGGATAAAAGTGATTTTAACTATCCTAAAATATATTGTTTGAATTTCCCCCTAAATAAATAACATTATGTGATTTACTCCCCAAAGCCACACCGACATTAATAATAATACCAGTGTAAATTTTGACAAGATATCATAAGTTACAAAACCATTCCATGAACTGTCTCATCTGACACCTTCTACAACTGAAGAAAGTGAATAAGGCAGATATAGTTATCTTGCAGGTAAGAAGTATGACTTTAAGTGACTTCTCACAAGTCACATGATGAGAATCTGGACTGTTCCCCTACAGCCCTGCCTCTTAGTTATCTTCAGCCTAGAAAATAAAACTCCTTAGCAAATTAAAAACATCTAATTTATTTCTGTAAAATATTCTTTATTTCAAATTCTCAAAGAGAAAACATATTGTTTGATTTTCTTTTTAATGGCCAATACACTAACTTATGTTGAATAGGACACTAATTAAATAAGAAGTATAAAACTTTTTTATATAAGCCAATTTATTTTATTATGAGAAACCATATGGCATAGGAGTTAAAGTTTATAGACTCTGGAGCCACCTAACTAGGTTCAAGTCCTAGCTGTGCTACTCACTTACTGTGCAACTTCAGTCATGCCACTTAAACTCTCTGTGATTCAGTTTCCTCATTTGTAAAATAGATGTGATAACAATAATTGTTCCTACTTCCTAAATTTTGTTGTCTGAGTTATTACATTTAAAGCACTATGTAGGTGTGCCTGTTACTATCATTATTCTACAATGTACTAACATTTTTAAAATGAAATGAAAGGAATTAGAGAAAATACTATTTTTCGACCAGGTAATTTTTGAATCTAACAAGACTACTGAGAAGACCAAGGAAAGAAAAGATTAGAACAACTTTCTACTATCTTAATTGCCAAATTTGAGAGAATGTGAAGGTCCATGGCTGCTGATGACTTGAAGATATAAAACTAAATACCAAATTATTTTTTCCTGTTCTCACAAATTAGATACATTTGTTTTGAAAGCAGACCGACTTTTTTAAATGAGCAAAGAACATGAGTATACAGTGCACAAAAAAAGTGAAAAGAATATAGATAATTTGTGAAATAGTGCTGCACCTGAACTCAGGTTTAGGGACTATGGAAACCCAGGCAGCCCTTGGGATCTTGGTGGAAGGAGCCCATAGACTTCTCCACTTAATAATGTTGCCTTTAATATGATTCTGCTGCCAAAAATGCCGGTCACCATGTCTCTCATTTTAATACTGCAAATCCTTTGGAAATCTCTGATATAGTTTCCATCAGGTGTCCACATTGGACAATTAAGCTACAAAGGAGAGGCAAAGTAATGTAGACATTTTCAGGATGAGAGAACTTCCCTATAAGCATGGTGGGCAATTCTAATTGGATGGGGGCAGAAAGTGGAGGGCTAGACAGATAACTCTCCTCAAAAAAGATACTATAAATTGTCATACAGAAATATTTGAATCCATCTACTTATATCAATTAAAGAGATTCCTTTCATAAAAGTATTTAGTTAAAAACTATTTTTGGCAGCTTCTTAAAGTAGTTCCATTTCTTTTCAGAAAACTTGTTCTGTTACCTCCCTTCCCCACCCCAAAACTGACTGAAGTTGTATCTTTCCACACACCTTTGCTGAACATTGATTATTATAATTTTTTTAAAATATCAGCTTCAATGTGACAGGTTAAAAATAGTAGCCATTATGTTAACTTCAATTTTGTAAATGTTAGACAACCCACACAATTTCAATAAAGTTTTATACCACTCTTTTCTTTTTTGTCTTAGACTAGCTCAAGTTGGGTTCTCTTACTCACAAACAAAATTTGAAAAAGGAAGTTAAAAATGCAACATCGTCAATCTCAGACCACTAGTGAAAATTTGAAAATGATACATATGTATCAACAGGAAAAATGGCTAAATATGTTTGCTAAATGTTTACCAAAAAATAATATACTTAGAAATTCATTTTCAAACAATACTTGAAAGTATAAAATGTGCTCATGGTGTCATATTAGGCACCAAAAAAAATTGTTGCAAAAGCCTTTGTATACATTGCCATATAAAATGTATGAAACAAATAGAAAACAATTGAAAATTTAATTAAAATGCTATCAATAGTTATTTCTACATAGTGGGATAACTGATTTTGTTTATTTCCTTCTTCATATTTGTCTATTTCAAATTTTCTAACCATATGCTATTTATATAATCCATCAAGATTCCAAGGGCTGCCTGGGTTTCCACGGTCCCTAAACCTGAGTTGAAGTTCAACACTATTTCAAGAACTGTTTACATTCTTTTTATTCTCCTAAGCACTGTTTGTTTATTCATGTCCTTTGCTCATTTAAAAAACAGCAGGTCTTCTTTCTAAACAAATGTATCTAATTTGCAAGAACAGGAAGAAATATTTTGGGATTTAGGTTTATAGCTCCAAGTCACCAGCAGCCATGGACCTTCAAATTCTCTCAGATTTGGTGAGTAAGAGTGGAAAGTTGCTTTACTATCTTACTCATCAAATAGATAGCAGACAGATAGTAGATAATTCTTTGTCCAGTCCTTTCTTTTCTTAGGTCTTCTCAGTAGATTTTTAGAGTCCTGTTAGAATCAAAAATTGCCAGGTGGCAATTTTCTTTTAGTTTCTTGTGTTTCATTTGGAAATTGTAGCTATATTATGGAATAATAGTGGCAATAGCAAAATCTACATAGTGCTTTAAATATAATAACTCACACAATAAACTTAGGAAGTAGGACCAATTATTATCATCACATTTATTTTACAAATGAGGAAACTGGCCAGTGTGTTGGCTCACGCCTGTAATCCCAGCATTTTAGGAGGCCAAGGCAGGCTGATGGCTTGAGCTCAGGAATTCGAGACCAGCCTGGACAACATGGCGAAACCCTGTCTCTACAAAAATAAAAAATCAGCCAGGCGTGGTGGTGCACGCCTGTAGTCCCAGCTACTCAGGAGGCTAAGATTGGGGAATTGCTTGAGCCCAGGAGGTCGAGGCTGCAGTGAGCTGAGATCAGGCTGCTGCACTCCAGCCTGGGCAACAGAGCAAGACTCTGTCTCAAAAACATGGGGAAACTGAGGCACAGAGCATTCTAGTGTCATGACTGAAGCTGCACAGTCAGTGAGTAGCACAGGTAGGATTTGAACCTAGTCAGATAGCTCCAGAGTCCAAGTATGACACTCTGGGTTGATTAGGGTAATGTTTCGCTTCCCTTTCACTGAACTCTAAACTGTTTACCTCACTCAGTCAATGTCAAGGGGCTATGAGAATCCTTGGGAGATACGGTGTAGCACACGGAGAGTTACAGATGCAGTTCTCTGAGCAGTGGCCTGTACAAGCACAGAACAAACTGCTGAAATCATGGAGGCAGTTCTGAGAGTAGCAGAGCCTGGAGGGAGCTTGAAACTTGGAGGGTGCCAGATACCTAGAGACAAGGTAACAGTGGCCCTGTGAAAGATTTCTGTATACACCAGACCAGAAAAGTCAATTGAGAACTTAATGGATGTGCTAATAATTGGACTCCTCGGAGACTGGGCCAGAAACTGGTGCCTTGGCAGGAGATCAACATAGTAACGTCATCAACAACACAGACATATAAGATTGCCAGCATGTGTGGTAGACTACAATAGCTAGACCTATATTTTAATGTATAGTTGACCCTTGAACAACACAGGTTTGAACTGCATGGGTTCACTTACCTGTGGATTTTTTTAATAAATATGCTGGAAAACTTTTTGGAGATTTGTGATAATTTGAAGAAACTTGCAGATGAACCACATAACCTAGAAATAATAGAAAAAAAATTAAGAAAACGGTAGGTATGTCATGAATGCATAAATTACATGTAGATACTAGTCTATGTGTTAATCAGCTCTTTCTGTTATCAGTAAAGCTTCTAGTCAACAGTAGGCTAGTAATAGTTAACTTTTGGGGGAATTAAAAAGTATACACAGATTTTCAACTGTGTGAGAGATCAGCATCCCTAAGCACTGCATCGCTCAAGGGTTAACTGTATAGTCTATTAATAACTAATTTGAGATATAGTAAGGCCAACAGATCAGGAGATGATTACCATTGAAAACAGTTTATTACTCACAGTGCCCTAGAGAAAGGGCACACCACACAACAGGCGGCTACATGGGGAAGCACTGGAGTTGGTCATGAGGCAGAGGGAGAGAAATTGGGCAAAAGCCTTTATTGTAGTCTCCATGAGAAGGTACAGGAGAGATAGAGTAAGTAGGCTTAAGATGGCTACTCTGAATGAATGATTTCAGCAGGCTTTGGGACAAAGCAGCTGTCCCTAGTTGTCTGTACCTGGCCGTGGGGTTATTAGGGTAAGAGCATGACAGGGGATGACTGAGGATGTGGGCTCTGGAATGGTTGGTTTGCACTTGAAAAACACATTCCTTGAAGAGGATTCCTCCAGATGAGAGGAGTAAGCAACGAGAGATGCAGGAGGGCAAGGCAAAGTGACTTAGACACATTTTTGAGTTGTCCAGAACAAGGCATGTCGAGCCTAAGGCTGATGTTAAAGCATCAAGTTTACAGAAGCCAGAAACATGATTACTACAACTTAGCTTTTGTGAGCCAAGAAATAAAAATAGCAATTCATTTAAGGGGCCCCAACAACTGAAGGGAAGGAAAACAAACAGAACTCACTTTGCATTATATAGAAATGATGGAATACTGGATGTAAATGTGAATACAAATAATAAAATCAGTTAAATTCAATAGATTGCTTGAAGGAAAGAATAATCATTTATGAATTATCATATGTGAGAAACTTTCTGGTGTTCAAGAGATTTATAAAGGGGTAAATGTCATGAGGAAAAAGACACAAGACTTAGAAGGTAGATTTGAAAGCCCATACATTAAAATAACAATTCAGAAGGCAAAAAAAAGTGGAGATAAAGGAAAGGCAATAGTTTAAATTATTTTTGATGAAAATTTCCCTGAGTTGAAGAAAGTCCTGACTCTTCAGACTGACTGTCCCCTAACTCACTAGCATCTAGACTACATTAAGGAGAACAGAGAACCTCCCAGGCATACAGTAGCAACATTCCCAAACTCTAAACATACAGAGAAATCTCACAGGTGGCCAGGAAGAAAAACAAATGCATACAATTGAAAAATATATGTATCTGTGTGACTCCAGGCTCTTTATCTAGCATTTTGGAGGCTATGAAACAGGGGAATAGCAACTACAGAAATTCTCAACAGGAAAAGACTACAGCTTATTCTTATCAAGATATCACTCATCTTATGTGACAAAAGTAAAACGTTTGAGGATATGTAAGAATTCAGAGTATACACCTACTAACTCCATCTAAATAAAATGCAGGCAAGAAAACTTATTACCAATTTACAAATGAACCCATTTAGAGACACAATAAAGCATGCAAGATATAGCAGTGAATAAAAAACTTTGACATTTATAATTACACTATGTTATATACATGATTAGCTCCATGTATATTTGATATCAAACATTATTAAATCTACATGGATAAAAGTAGACTTAAAGTATACAGTATAAATGGCAAACAAGCATTCTTAAAGATAAGAGATTTACTATTAAAAGCACTAATCTATATCAGGCAAAGAAGTGGTAGCGAGGAGGGGAAAGTAAATTTTCTGAAGAGCTTACCTTATTGGGGTGGTTGGGGAAAAACAGTGGAATCAAATCTGTGGAAACAGTGTTATGAGTTGAATTGTACTCCTCCAAAATTCATATGTTGAAGTCTTAACCCTGACAACGTAATCTTTTTTTGAAAATAGGGTTGCTGAAGAGGTAATTCGTTAAGATGAGGTCATACTGGGATAGAGTGGGCCCCTAATCCAATATAACTGATGTCCTTATAAAAAGGAGAAATGTGGACACAGACATACACACAGAGAGAACACCATGTGAAAAGAAAATTGGAGATCAGCATGATGTATCTACAAACCAAAGAATGACAAGGATTGCCAGCAAACCACCATAAGCCAGGTGAGAAGCATGAGACATATTTTCCCTCACAGTCTCAGAACAAACCAACCCTGAAGACAGCTTGATTTTGGACTTCTAGCCTCCAGAGATATGAGATAATAAATTTCTGTTGTTTAAGCCACCGCGATTGTAGTACTTTGTAATGGCAGCCCTAGCAAACCAATACACTAAGTAATATGAAAGAGCAAGTTGGTATCTTGCTTCCAGATATTAGCCGAAATAATTGCATCTGATTACATATAAAATCAGGAAAAGGGAAATGTAAAGACTAATAGAATGGAACATAAAAATAGAAGCTCTGGAAGGAAAAATCACAACTTGATTATCAAGTAATATCAAGTAAATGAGTGAACCCCCGTCTCTAATAGAAATACCAAAAACTTAGCCGGGTGTGGTGGCAGGTGCCTGTAATCCCAGCTACTTAGGAGGCTGAGGCAGGAGAATCATTTGAACCCAGGAGGGGAAGGTTGCAGTCAGCTGAGATAGCACCACTGCACTCCATCCTGGGCAACAAGGGTGAAACTCCGTCGTGGAAAAATAATCATCATAACAATAATAATAATAAAGAAAAGCAAAAAAGGAAACAAACATGCTTAGTAAAATCAAGTATATCATTCACTATAGTAAATATAAACAAAATGAACATTTCATAGAACATAGAAATCGTAAGATTCAACTTTTAAAACACTGTACCTTATTTGCAAGAAACACGTTATTGTAAACATTAAAATTATTGATTATTTATTAGATTCTCCCCTTCTTCTTGGGTGGGCAGAAGACTCTAGTTGGTAAATATGTCACACGACTGGTTTTAGAAAATGGGTTATGAAACAAATAACCTTCCTTTTTTTATTCACTGCTATATCTTACATGTCCCAGCTTCCTTTTCCCCTGCCACAGTGAACCCTAACACCACAGGTTGAGATGGCAGAACTTCAAGATTGAAGCTGCCTGGATTATTGAGGGTACAAATGGAGGGCAGCTGAGTTTGCAAGTTAAAACAAAACGAAACAACTAAAAAAACCTAAGTGGACTTTAGTGAGAGCCTAAAATAAACTTTGTTTCTCTAAGCCTTTTAAATGTCAGGGCTAATTTGTTAGTGGAACATAGCTTTTCCTTTCTAACTGATAAACACAATTAAAACAGAGCAATTTTTTTAAAGATTGGAAATAACAGGATAAACAGAGATACCAGGCAAATGCAAGTAAAAGGAAAGCATGAATGGATATATGGTGAGATGGATAATTGCATTAAAAGCACCAACAATGATAGACAATATAATGATGTAATGATAAAAATCACAATTCATGAAAAATATAAACAGCCTTAAACACACACACACACACACACACTCATCAATAATATGTTATAAATCAACAATATGATAGTTTAAGGATATAAAACAAAAACTATTGAAACTGCAATAAAGATTTGACTAAATTAGAGCATGAAACTTAAAGAATTTGACAGCTCTAATAGATAAAATATAAGTAAAGTCATAAAAGGACTCAATAATAGTATATTTAATAGATATATCCCCTGTATAGAGAATATACATTTTATATGTTTAATTTAGCCACATCACAAAGCTTGACAGATTTTTAAAAGGTGGCTTTCTTTTAAAATAATTGAATAAAATTAGAAGTTAATAAAAGATTAACTAAAATAATATTGAGAATTTATTAAAATGAACCCTGGGAAGGAAAAGACTTTTATATCATAGCTCTTCGAAGCTCTTGACTCATCATCAATATAAAAAAATATATATCAATACTATCCAACATCCCATCTTCAAATTATTCTCTACATAAACTTCCAAGTTAAACGAAAGCTTGTATTTTTTTTTTCAAAATGAGGGGATAAGTAGTTTACTTCCATATAAAGTCTTATGATAGCCTGGCTATAAGGAAGCAGAAGACACACAGACAATGTGAGGGAATTCAGCTCAGAAAAATATCTCAAGCCAAGTTACATTGTAGGCTTGAAAGATCCTGTCCATACATCATTGTACTGTCACCATGTAATAGGATGACCACACGTCCTGGTTTGCCAGGACAGTTGTGGTTTATGTCTGTTGTCCAGGTGTAATTATTAATAGTACTCTCTTTCACTTTCAAAAGTGTTGCAGTTTGGACAATAAATTTTATAGTCACCCTACCATGTAGTGATACAGCCCCATTGCTTAAGAGGGTAAGAATCTCAGGGCCTTTTCTATACAAAGATTTGTGAACACACCCAGACCATCCATAGACCCTCTTTCATTGTCCTGCTCTTCCCTATCTATGAAAGAAACATCAACAGAATTAAGTATTAATTAATAATGAGAATGAAATGACTGGAAGCAGTATCTATGACCCTGTACAAATATGTTTATTGAAATAGATGGTAAGGGAATCACTGCATAGGATTATACCAGAGAAAATGATAATAGCATATTAGGAAAAAATGTTATAGGACCTTATTAAACATATAATACATATATTTCTAAACAAACTAAAACTCACCAATTAAATCAATCAACCAGTACAAACTGGAATACAGTCCATGCTAGTGTGATGGAAAGGATCAATATAAATTTGATCACCTTATATACATTAAAAAAAATAGGCAAGATAAATTAGGAAAGCTATTGGTGTAGCTTGGATAATATATTAACTTACGATTTCGTTTTACCCAACACTGGCAATTTTTGGTACACATGTTGACTTCTACAATATACTTCTATTAAGAAATACCAATCAACAGATTTATATCATAATCATCCCTATGCTAACAAAGCTTACCTAATAATGTAAAACAAAGTCATTCATTAGTCTTTTCTCAACACTCAGTCAATGCACTACAAGTTTGGAATACAACCCATATACTTCTGCTTACTGTTTTTTATTACATAAGAAACTATGTACCACTTTATCTGTCCCTGGACAATCCTTGAGTATCTAATGTCCCTATTGCTTAAGACCCACTACTTTCTGCTTTTCATTTCACTTTCACAATGCCTACTACTGGCATAGCCTTAACTTATCTATTCCTTCCAATCTCCCAATGCAAATATCTCTTTCTATAATAAAATGAAAGCAATGTTCTTTTACATTTTTTGCTCATTAGGTAGCCAGTATTATTGGCATTATAGTTAATAGCCGCCTGGTATTTAAATATTCTTCTTTACCAACATTATATTGATCAGATTGCTCTAGATACTTGCCAATTTGTATAGATAGACAAATTTTTCTTGAATCTCTGTGAAATCAGTGCTTAGAATCCCACTTTATTTATTTGTCACAGAAATCTATAACATTTTTCCTCAGAGATTTAGTTAATAGCTAGTTTAGGGATAATTATTAAATACTGAACTTGAACTTTATTATTGCTCCTTGTCATATACTGGTGGACCCATTGACCATCAGAGTTATTAAGTAATAGAAATGACAAATACAGATTCTTCTCAGAGGAGTAGTAGAGTTGTCAAGAAATATAAGAAATTTGTATATTTCCTAAATGCTCAGTTCCTAGAATTCAAAAGTAGCATTTGGAATATGTCCGTGGAAATTTGATAAAATGAAATAAATTTAATTTTACAAAAATCAAGTAATATTATTTTTAATGATTCAGATGTTTTCTATATGATTAAAGATAATTTCAAGAATCATTGAACTTCAGATTTTTTTAAAAGGTCAGTATGCTGGGAATTTTGAAAAGGACCAAAGTAAATGTGTCCAGTGCCAACATGAAAAGAATATATGCAGACATTAATAGATGCCTCTTAAGATAAACTTAGGTGTATCTCAGAATTTCACAGCTCCGATAGACAATATATAAGTAAGGTCATAGAATAATTGAATAGTAGTTGATTTAATAGATACATCCCTTGTATAGAGAATATACATTTCCTTTATATGCCTAATTTAGACACATCATAAAGCTTGACAGATTTTTAAAAGGTTGCTTTCTTCGAAAATAATTCAATAAAATTAGAAGTTAATAAAAGATTAACTAAAATAAAATAGATAATTTGTTAAAATTAATTTGGGGGAGAAAAGACTTTTGTACTATAGTTATTCAGAAGCTCCTGTCTCATCATCAATATCAATAAAAATAACTATCAATACCACTATCATCTGGTATTTGAGCTGGTTCTGTAATACCACATGAAAACGTTTTAATTGCAAGTGAGAGACTAATTCTAGTAATGTGTATGTTTGGAAAGAATTTATGTTTCTTCCTTTTTTTTTTTTCCTTTTAAGAGAGGGTCTTGCTCTGTCATGAAGGCTGGAGTACAGTGGTATGATCACAGCTCACTCAGCTCACTGCAGGCCCAAACCCTCCAGCTCAGCCTCCTGAGTAGCTAGGACCAGAGGTGGCAGATCACCATGCACAGCTAATTTATATATATATATTTTTTGCAGAGATGTGGTCTCCCCATATTTATATTTCTTAATTAACAAAAGTAGAAGGGAAAATATTTTAAAAAAAAATTTATATATAGTTTTATTGAGGAAAACATTTTTAATTCTTTCTGTTTTCAAAATCGAGGGAGTAAAATTTTAGACATTTTAAAGCTAACACCCATGTCAATATATATGACAAAATTATTTGTCATAAAAATTACAATGGCAAAAATGGTAATGCTAAAAATTCTCTAGTAGGCACAACAGAAAACTGCAGCTACTATCATGAATGGAAAAAACAGACAAGTTTGGCTTTAGCCTATTATTCAGCCTAAATTGACATGATAGTTTCCTCCTACGCCAAATGCACACTTCAGTATCATCTCTAGTAACTTAGAAATTGTGCATGACAAATGACAATGTGATTATAGCATGTTACCTTCTTACAAAATCAGTAACTCAGCCATTATGAGTACAAAGTATGTTTTTCAGATTTGTGTTAATATCTGAATATTAAAATTTCATACATAAAAAAGTTCAATATGTACTTCGTTATGAAATTCTGTCTTTGTATCTTGAGATTCCATCAAGTTTTTGAAGTATAATTGTGTAAATTTTTTTGCCAGAGTAAAATAATTAATGAGCACTTTGATTCCCGTTACTTTTAAGTGAAACTATTTTATTCTATATTTACAGAAGTGAAATTAATAGTTAAAGAGACAGTAAGAATATTAAAAAGAATGAGTTAGGTAACCCTGGGAAGCATATTATATAATTTTTTAGTCAATAGTTTATCTAAAAATTTAAATAATGATATAAAGCAAAACAACCAATAGTAGATAAAATTATAATTCTAATATTTGTAAAACTATTCATGTGCTAGTATTCCTGACATTAAAGCAAATAACCTTAAAAAATGGCTGATAATTTGAGATATTTAATTATATTTAGGCCATAAGTATTTCAAGATTCATATCTTGCTTCTCCAATGGTATCAGTCAAAAGACAGCATCTATTTACTATACAAATAGGTAGTAAAGTGTCTACAGGAGCAATCTAGAAGCCAGCAGTGCTGAAAAATTATTGTTTCTAAATCACAAGGTGAAATTATGCAAACATGAATCTTTAAATGTAAATAATTAATAAATATATATATATTGTAAGTTTTGGTAAAATTGAAACCACCTTTGCAACATTGTAACTGAAGAAATTATGACAGCGAAAGAAATCAGACCGAACCAACTCTGTCCTGCTTCTAACCCTCTAACCCTTGCTTTTAACCCTTAAACTGTCCTTGTTCATTCTTAGGCACAGGTTGAATTAACTTTGGGAAGGAATTCAGTTCATGGTTTGACTCTGAAACAAAATTGGTAACAGCCCTTTACCAAAAAGAACCCCTTCTTGCCTGGAGTCCAGTCTGCCTTTGCAGGACTAACAGATTAGCTAAAAGATCAGAAATTACAATTTAGGGGTCATGCAGCCTCTGGCTCCAAGAGTCTAAACCTCCCAAAACTGATCCTGGGGATAACATCACTATTGTAAAACCTAAAATCAGTGCTTGAGATACTTTGCAGACCCTGCGCTGGACACCACCCAGTCTGGAAAGCTGTCTCAACCAGTTCTGCTGTCACACCCAGGAACAGAACATATTAAGAAAACTTAACTTCTACCCGTTATGATTCCATCCCCAATCTGACCAGTCAGCACTCCCTACTTGCCAAGCCCCTACCTGCCAAATTATCTTTAAAAACTATGATCTCCAAATGCTCAGAAGACTGATTTGAGTAATAATAAAATTCCAGTCATCTGCACAGACGGCTCTGCGTGAATTAATCTTTCTCCATTGCAATTCCCCTGTCTTGATAAATCGGTTCTGTGTAGGCAGCAGGCAAGTTGAACCCATTGGGCAGTTACAAAATCTTGGATTTATTTTTGTATCACAGACATTCTACACTGATGATATTTGGCTTCAACTTTGACTTCAACCAAATGTTTATTTCAATATCCAGCCATTGAACATTTGGCCCATGTTCAGCTCCCAAGTAAGGGTAGAATCATTTTAATTCCCCAGGGAGCTCTCCTAAAAGTGAACCTTAGAGAAGGGCTCCTCAAACTGGAATGTCAATTAGGGTCTTCTGGGGAACTCTTCAAATGCAAATCCTGATCCAGAGTCTGAGGTGGAAGCAGAGATTCTGCATTTCAAATCAGTTTCCGGCTGATGTCAGAGCTGCTGGTCCAGGGTCCACATTTGAAGGAGTAAGCTCCTAGAGAACCCCTAACATTCCTATGTGTGAGAGAACACGTGAACATTCCGAGCCAGAATTTCCAGGAAATAACTCTGTTCACTTCCCAAAAGTTTGTGCTGGGTTCGCAGCCTAGTAAGGGAGAAATGAAGAGAATCAAATTACCTCTTTTATAGCTTAAAGGTGTTCTACTATGTAAATTAAAGCAAAAGCATGAACAAATTGAGCAATTCACAAACAGATTATATTAAACACAAGAGTTTGAGCAATGACTAAATCATCCTGAATTACATCGTTAAGTGTAAAAATTTAAAAGGACTACACACGATTTCTATTGATAGTACAAAGCGAAAAGAAATCATTAATAGGAAGTCAAGAAAAGTAAACCAAAGACTGTGATTTAAAGATCCTGGAAATAAATTTTAAAAAGAAAAAAAGAATACACAGCATTAATGGAAACTTAAAGGGAAAAGAAAAAGTAAGATAAAATGCTAGGCATCAGGATAAAGCAACAAGATGGAATTTTATAAACACTCTATCTTAAGGAAAAGATAATTGAGGAAAAAATAAACCTAATAAACCAATAGGGGTATACAACTTACTGAAAATGGCTAAAATATTAAAGGACTTCATATTAGTCTTTAGGTAGAAAAAAATGAAGAAATAAAATATGTAGAGTAAGAACTGAAAAACTAACCGATCTCCACCAATAAGAAAAAAAAAAAAAAACAGCTATACAGTCAGAGAAATATTTGAAAATTTGGAGAACACGTAAATCATCCAGCTACCATATATTACCAAGAGGATGACATGTAATCTAAGGGAGATGAAAATTTAATAATGTTTCTGTGGGACTAAACTTTTATTGTTATAATCATTATTTAATATATCTGAGCATCAACAATACATTAGAGCTGTACTTAAGGTAGAAATAGCCACTTCTATATGAATTTATGATTCAAGCTGAAAGACAAAACACAGGAGAGAGGAACAAAATACAGTCAGGGGAAGATGCAGAAATCATTTTCCCAGAAAATATTAGAATATACTACATAAGGGTAAAATTGTCTTTAGAAAAGAGTAAGAAAAATGAAGGCTATGTTTGTAGAAAACTTGAATTGAGAATAAGCTGATGAAATATAAGAATTTCTGTGCCATTTAGTCTAGGCCTAAAGTATTTTCTTACAACTAGGTAATCCATGATAGCATAATATGGGAAAACCATCCATTATTAACACAGAGGAGTAAATGAAGCACTTTGGAAGAGAACTATCTTTCAGACCACCAAGGCTCTATTGACTTAATTGCGCCCCATTGTACTAAGTGGTCCTTTAATGGGAGGGAGGATGTAATGCAACTATGAGGCACTTGACACAACAGGGAATATTTTACTCATCTGAGAGGATACTTACAGATACTGCAATGATAACAATTGTCTAGTACCACTTCACACAAACACCTCTCCACATTTCTATGTATAAATTCACTTTGAAATTTGTCACTGGAAGAAAGGGTGATTTTTGCACACTTCAAAATTTTAAAGAAAGCAAAAGGAATTTTAAACAAAAATTAAACTTTAAACTAAAAGAGCTCTCCAAATGGCTTGAAAGCAACAGCTCCATGTTCTGTATGCACTATGGTGCCCAATATGAAACACTGTGTGGGTGTATGAGTGTGTGCATTTTGAAAATGAGGTGGAAGCAGCAATATATTTGTCCATGAGAATTTATATACATTGTGAGTAGCAGACATGCATGAAAAAATGCTTTGTCCCTGTCCCTAGGTCATCAAAAAACAGGATTCACTTTGAAATTCTAACCTCTTTTTGACCATAATAAATAACTCTTGGCTAAGATTCACTATGCCGGGGACCCACTGGAGTCCCTTTCTGCTTAGAGGACACGGCCCCATTAAACATTAAGGTGGGTTATCTCTGGCTGGAATGCCTGAAAAGGCCTTAGCAACACTGTTTAAAGGCAGCAACACATATACTTTGCTATAGCTATCTCACTTCTGGGAATTTATCTTTAAAAATGACTGTGGATATATGTGGAGTAAAGGTATACACTTGAGAATGTGTTTCAAAATGTTGTTTCTTTTAGCAAAAATTTAGAAACAAACATGCATGGTCAATAGTAGAGAACCAAGAAAGTACACTGTGTTCTGATAGTTAAATACTAAATAGCTATTATAAATGAAGTAGAAAACTATTTTTATAGCATTAAAAATTCTGTTAAATTTAAGTTACTAAAACAAATTGTCAGTTAATTGTTAACTAGTGTTTCTTTTTGTTAGTATCAGTTAATTGTTAACTAGTGTTTCTTTTTGTTATAATATCTACAAATATAAATATGCTAAATAAATTATAGATGGAAAAGAATAAAACATGCAGGCAGGCTAAATGTTAACTTCTTTAGGAATGGTAGGATCAGAGATGATCTTTATTTTTCTTTGTGCTCTATTTTTTATATTTTATAAAAGTAATATATTATCTTTCAAAATATTATGTATATTCACATTTGGCAAAATTATTTCTAGATAGGGAGCTGATTTTTAGAAAATACTTTAGTGAACCAATTGAGGCTGAGAGTAATTGCTAGAAGCATGAGCAGCAATGTCAGTAGGAGTTAAAACAAGAAACGCAAATGTAGGTTACCAGGAAAGGGAGAGGGCTTTAGTTTGTTCTTAAGAGGAAGAGAGAGAACCAAGGAGAAGAAAAAGAGAAGCAAGAGCATGAGGGATGAGGTCTGAAAGTGGGGACCATGCAGGAAATCAGCCAGTGGAAACCTCTATGAAGTGTAATGGCTAAAGGACTTTTAAAGAGTAAAATGACTAGTATTCAAATCAATGCTTTTATGTTTGTTGTATGTGATCCTTAAACCTCTTCCAAAATTCTTCAGTAAAATTTAACACGCTCATATAAGTTATGTATGAGAGTGGGTTTGTTAGGGCAACTTCAGAAAGAGTTGAGATTTTTTTCTCAGTGCAAAACAGAGGTGGCACACCCAGAGGGAGGAGTTTAGAAGCAGAGGAGGCTGAGAACCTAAGCCTGGTGAAATTCACAAAGATCTTGGTGAGGGCTGTACATTTCCACAGGACTTGGAAGTCAAGCCGGGTGAGGGAGTGAATTAACCTTACTGGTTGCTGTGAGGATAGAAGGAAATTTCCCCTCTGCCCTCTGAAGTTCCCACTGAAATGGGCTGACAATAGATTAATAAGAGAAAAGGCATACAAATTTTTCACAAGCACATGGACATGGGAGTCTCAAAAATATGAGACTCAAAAGAAGGGCCACATGGGTGAGGTTTCAATACAATTGATATGGTTTGGATCTGTGTCCCCATCCAAATCTCATGTTCAATTGTAATCTCCAATGTTAGAGGTGGGGCCCGATGGGAAGTGATTGGATTGTGGGGGAGGTTTCTCTTGGTTTAACACCATCCCCCAGTGCTGTTCTCATGATAGAGTTCTCACAAGAGTTGGTTGTTAAAAAGCGTGTAGCAGCTCCTCGCTCTCCCTCTTTCCTCGTGTTCCAGCAATGAGAGACATGCCTGCTTCCCCTTCACCTTCCGCTATGCTTGTAAGTTCCCTGAGGACTCCCCACACACTGAGCACATGCCAGCATCATGCTTCCTGTACAGCCTGCAGAACTGTGAACCAATTAAACCTTTTTTCTTTATAAATTACCCAGTCTCAGGTATTTCTTTATAGAAATTCAAGAACTAATACAAACCTCTTTATAAGAAAGAGGAAAGTGAATTAGTTGTAGGCAATTTTAGAGAGGTAATAGATAAATTTTTAGGTAACGAAAGATCCTGAGAGGCAGACATTATCTAGCAAACAAAAAACTGAATGGTATTGGCAAGTTACAGGAAGGTGGAACTGCATTGTATACTGCCATCTAAGGACACGGGAAACAGCCATCTGCACATTAGGAAGGGAGCCCTCATCAAAGAGTCTAATCAACTGGCACCTTGATCTCAAACATCCTAGCCTCCATAACTGTCAGAAAATAAATTTTTGTTATGTAAGCACATGATTTATGGTATTTTGGTATAGCAACTGAAGCAGACTAACACACTGGTATTAAAAAGCTTGAGTACAACTGCAGCTTAGATCCGGGTTACAATCTTAAATCTAATAAAAACTTTAGAGAGTCAGACCCAATGGTTAGCCTGATTTGTGCCACTTGCCTTTTGGAGAAAAATTCCAACTGTTGTAACTGACCTCAGCCTAATATTTCACCATCTATTTTTAAAAAGCTTCTTTAGTTTCTGTATATCCTATTAAGTTGTTATTTCAACTTGGTGTTCCACTTTGGTTTGAGTGCCTTTCTGCTGATTTATTGCCACCTTAATATTCAAATGGGATGTAACTGTAGCTCAGATTTTTTTGTTTGTTTGTTTCCTCTTTAGTTCACTTTAAAAACTATGCAAAGATCCACACTCTAGTTTTTAGGCTGTAAGACTATTTTGCTTTTAAAGGTTAGTCCTCAAGACCTGTAGACACACAGAGAGAACCCTTGGCTTCCTGCTCTGACATTTCTGCCAACATCTTCTCATCTACAAAACTAGATTCTGCCTACTGGCTCCTGTGAACATCAAAGTGTGAGTTTTTATTTCTTTCATCAGGAAATCCTGTCCTCGTAGCACCTGGACCAGTAGATGGTTTGATGATCTTCACACCTAAAATCTACAGGATTTAGGAAAAAAAAGTATTTATATTCCTGTAGGTTCAAACTAAAGCTGTTTCACAGGATTAAAGGCAAAGACTGGGGAGAGTCCCACTGAAAGAGTGCTAGTGGATGGAGGTTTCAAACAGTGCTGAGAAAACAAGAAATCAACTGCAGCATCAAAGTAGGAGCTACATGTGGGCAGTGATCATGTCTGGTTACTACTGAATTTCCCAGGCCTATGAAAGTACTTGGCATCAAATAAGAACTAAATTAAAGATTTGTAGAATGAATGAATAACACATTGATGGCTGCATCTACACCCTTTTTTATGGGGACATGTTTCCTAGAAACACAGAGACTATTACTTCTTTATTAGTAGTGGATATTTTAATCCCATTTCATATAACTTGCTTCAAGCGAGTTGCATTTAATTTAAAAAATGCTTACATAGTCTCTAAGTGAACTATATTCCTTCATTAACAAGACAGTTAGTCAGAAGTACAACTGTAAAGTAGAAGGCACTATTCCTTGGCTTCGTGTTCTCTATGATTTTTCCCTTGTAGGACCCACTTCAAATTTCCTAAGCCCAGAGATTTACCTCTCAGGCCTGATCTGCTCACATGGTCTTTATTCTAACAAACATCCTCTATGATTCTTTCCTTTTTAATTGCCTCTTATCTGGGCAAGGGTCTCAGAATATTCTAAAGTGACACATTATTTCACTTGTAAAGTTTATATAACTAACCATGCTCACTTGAGAAGTAAGGAATTGTTGTCCCCAATGTCTCGCTCCTTCCTTCCACTTTAATATATGAGCTCTCTAAAGACAATAGGCCTTCTTTCTTCTCTCCCAGTCATAAGTTGCCAGTAAGTACCTGTGTTAGTCAGGGTTCTCTAGATGGTCAGAACTAATAGGATAGATGTATGTATAAAGGGGAGTTTATTAAGGAGTATTGACTCACACAATCTTAAGGTGAAGTCCCACATTAGGCCGTCTGCAAGCTGAGCAAGGAAGCCAGTCCGAGTCCCAAAACCTCACAAGTAGGGAAGATGACAGTGTAGTCTTAAGTCTGTGGCTGAAGGCTCGAGAGCCCCTGTCAAACCACTGGTGTAAGTCCAAGAGTACAAAAGCTGAAGATCTTGATGTCCAATGTTCAAATGCAGGAAGCATCCAGCACGGGAGAAAGATGAAGGATGGAAGACTCAGCGAGTCTGGTCCTTCCAAGTTCTTCTGCCTGCTTTATTCTAGCCACACTGACAGCCGATTAGATGGTGCCCACCAGGTTGAGGATGGATCTTCCTCTCCCAGTCCACTGACTCAAATGTTAATCTCCCTTAGCAACACTGTCATAGGCACACCAGAAACAAAATTTTGCATCCTTCAATCCAATCCAATTGACACTCAATATTAACTATCACAGTACCTCAAATGATGGAAATTTCAAACCTGAAAAGAGGAAGAGGAGAGGTTAACATCAAGATTGTCTTTAAAAAAGTTCCATATCCCCTCAAATTGTACAATAAATCATTGAGACATGCCCTCAAACATATCAATTTCAAAATGTGCATTATTATTTTGCCAATCAGATTTATGTGTATTTGCATTCATGTGTGAGGGCAAAAATAAGGTTTTCAATTGAAAGAGAACTCAGCTTTAAGTTTGACTCTTCTACTCAGTAAATGTTACTTACTGTTTCTAAATTTAAATTGTTTATCTGTAAAATGGAGATATTACAAATAGATGACAAATGGAATAAGTGATAAGAGATAGATAGATAGATAGATAGATAGATAGATAGATAGATAGATAGATAGGATATGATGTACACACATTTGGCCCAGGCCATAATCCTAAACTAACTCAATGTATTAGCTATAATGATAATGATTTAGCCATAATCTATCCTTATTGAACTAAAAAATGTGAAGCTTAATGAAAACTTCGTTAGTCTTAAAATCTTGATTGCTGGCAAAAAATGAAGAGCTTTTTTCTCAGTAACTAAATGATGTCTGGTTGTTCCACACCACTGTCGCTTATTTATTAGATTAAGACTTCAGCCACTTTTAATCTTCAAAATAAGACTCTGTACTAAAACATACTTTTTTTTGGAAAATTACACCCCCTAACACAAATATTTAACAGCAGAAATACAACTAAATAAGACTTGCAGTAACCAAGAAGCTGAGCAAAACTGCCATTTGCTCACTAGTTTGCTTATCTTGGCAAGGCTCAACATGGCCCACAATCCCTGTCTTGGAATCTTGACCCTTCACAGGAACATGCTGTGTTCTGGGGCCCTGCTGCCTACCCTTCTCACTTCTTTCCAGTCACAGGAAACACAGAACACTGAGTGCCACTGAGCTCTACAGGTTTCCACATAATTGGTTTACCAGTAAGTAAAGTACTGTAAGACAGTTGTGATGGCAGCAGCAGCCCATTTGGAGTGGCCACTGCAAAAACGCTGGCTGAGGTGGGAAAGGCACAGCGACAGTTGCATGCTCAGCAGGGCTAGCAGGAAGTGGGAACAGGTGGTAGCCCCGCCCCCTATGGAGTTGGCAAGGGGGGAGCCCATGCTTCTGGGTGCAGCTGTGGCTCCAGACCCAGGCATCCCTGTCCTCTGAGGGTTTCAGGAAGCCCCTGCCCTGCTAGCTTGGAAGTGCCTGTTCCTGCTACCTGGCCTCTCCCTGATCCCAGTGCCCCCGGAGCAAAGGAGTGGCTGAGCCCAGGCACTGTTGCAAAGAGCCAGGTATGTGTGCACTCAAGATAGTCCTGACACATCAGCCCCCTGCTGTCTCAGCTTCCTCCAGACTTGGAGTGCTGAGAAGGAGTGGAGGGTGGGGGGCTTGGGGGAAGTCAGGTTCCTGGGTGGAAAGGGGCAGGTTCCTGGTGAAACCCCATTTTCAAGCCAGGGATGTCCTAAAGAGAGGGGGAATGGCTGCCTGTTCCAGGTGGAGTCCATGTCCTGGAATAAGAACTGATGGTGCTTTTTCTGTGCCTGCCATGGCTGCCCATGGACCAATCAGCACACACTTCCTCCTTTCTGGGCCCATAAAAGCTCTGGACTCAGCCAAACATATCACTGGGGACTACCAGCTGCCAATAGTGGAAGGAGCTCCCCACTTCCCTCCCTGGGGGTCTCCTCAACTTGTTGGGACAATCTGCCTGTGGAAAGGAGCTATGTACCATGGGTCTCCTCTCTGCTGAGAGCTGCACACTCATCTGGATGACCTGCCTGCAGAAAGGAGCTACTCACTTCGGGTCTCCTGAGAGCTGCTCTCTTGCTCAATGAAGCTCCTCTCCACCTTGCTCACTCTCTGGTTGTCCATGTACCTCATTCCTCCTGGATGTGGGACACGAACTCTGGATACAACAAATGACAGGACTGAAAGAGCTGTAACACAAACAAGGCTGAAATACGTCTCCTGCTTGCCACATTGTGGGTGATGAGAAGGAGAGAAGAGTTGCAGCCCTTTGGGAAGCCCAGACCTAGGGGACCCTTAAACCAGAGCTTTGAGACCCTGTTTGCCCTTTTTGGGACTCTGGCTCCTGGTGTCTCCAAGCTTCCAGGTGCCACTGCATTCCCCAATGCCCAAAGTGGAAGCCGCTTGTGGGTATGTCTTATCCAGCCACAGCCTCACACAGAACTGGAGCCTGTGCTGGTGCCTTCAGCTGCCCACCCCACGGCACCTGGCACACCTGGCTGTGCACAGTGCCCAAACCCCCATGCTTGCTCACACACCCCTCACCACTCTGTGCCTGGCTCGCCCTTGGCAGGTGTGAAATTCAGGCTGGTAGTGCAGGCTAAGCACAGCTTGCCAGGCTAAGTGGACA
>NW_012102399.1:687665-690882 GCF_000951045.1 Mandrillus leucophaeus
CCTTCTCACTTCTTTCCAGTCACAGGAAACACAGAACACTGAGTGCCACTGAGCTCTACAGGTTTCCATATAATTGGTTTACCAGTAAGTAAAGTACTGTAAGACAGTTGTGATGGCAGCAGCAGCCCATTTGGAGTGGCCACTGCAAAAACGCTGGCTGAGGTGGGAAAGGCACAGCGACAGTTGCATGCTCAGCAGGGCTAGCAGGAAGTGGGAACAGGTGGTAGCCCCGCCCCCTATGGAGTTGGCAGGGGGGGAGCCCATGCTTCTGGGTGCAGCTGTGGCTCCAGACCCAGGCATCCCTGTCCTCTGAGGGTTTCAGGAAGCCCCTGCCCCTGCTAGCTTGGAAGTGCCTGTTCCTGCTACCTGGCCTCTCCCTGATCCCAGTGCCCCCGGAGCAATGGAGTGGCTGAGCCCAGGCACTGTTGCAAAGAGCCAGGTATGTGTGCACTCAAGATAGTCCTGACACATCAGCCCCCTGCTGTCCCAGCTTCCTCCAGACTTGGAGTGCTGAGAAGGAGTGGAGGGTGGGGGGCTTGGGGGAAGTCAGGTTCCTGGGTGGAAAGGGGCAGGTTCCTGGTGAAACCCCATTTTCAAGCCAGGGATGTCCTAAAGAGAGGGGGAATGGCTGCCTGTTCCAGGTGGAGTCCATGTCCTGGAATAAGAACTGATGGTGCTTTTTCTGTGCCTGCCATGGCTGCCCATGGACCAATCAGCACACACTTCCTCCTTTCTGGGCCCATAAAAGCTCTGGACTCAGCCAAACATATCACTGGGGACTACCAGCTGCCAATAGTGGAAGGAGCTCCCCACTTCCCTCCCTGGGGGTCTCCTCAACTTGTTGGGACAATCTGCCTGTGGAAAGGAGCTATGTACCATGGGTCTCCTCTCTGCTGAGAGCTGCACACTCATCTGGATGACCTGCCTGCAGAAAGGAGCTACTCACTTCGGGTCTCCTGAGAGCTGCTCTCTTGCTCAATGAAGCTCCTCTCCACCTTGCTCACTCTCTGGTTGTCCATGTACCTCATTCCTCCTGGATGTGGGACACGAACTCTGGATACAACAAATGACAGGACTGAAAGAGCTGTAACACAAACAAGGCTGAAATACGTCTCCTGCTTGCCACATTGTGGGTGATGAGAAGGGGAGAAGAGTTGCAGCCCTTTGGGAAGCCCAGACCTAGGGGACCCTTAAACCAGAGCTTTGAGACCCTGTTTGCCCTTTTTGGGACTCTGGCTCCTGGTGTCTCCAAGCTTCCAGGTGCCACTGCATTCCCCAATGCCCAAAGTGGAAGCCGCTTGTGGGTATGTCTTATCCAGCCACAGCCTCACACAGAACTGGAGCCTGTGCTGGTGCCTTCAGCTGCCCACCCCACGGCACCTGGCACACCTGGCTGTGCACAGTGCCCAAACCCCCATGCTTGCTCACACACCCCTCACCACTCTGTGCCTGGCTCGCCCTTGGCAGGTGTGAAATTCAGGCTGGTAGTGCAGGCTAAGCACAGCTTGCCAGGCTAAGTGGACAGAAAAAGACCAGTGGGCCCAAGCAAAACTTGGGCAAAGGCACCACCAGTCACAGAGCCTTCCAGCTGGCAAAGTGACACCCCAAGGATCCTATTACAGTTGTCCTGATCAAGATTTTTAAGGGGAGATCAATTACATTCCGCAAATGCAGCTTGAAGGAAACAAGTGATTTAATAAAAATTTCAGCAAAAATATCAGATGTGGTTTTAAGGTAATACTTTGCTAAGTTCCTCTGGGTAGAAATGGGATATAACAACACCCCCCACCCCCAAACCACCACCACCACCAACTAAGGAGCATGCCTAAGTAACATGTGGTGGCCACACATCTCCTTACATGTCTGATTTGTTGGCTGAGTGAGGGGCACAATTCAACCAGAGCTGATTTGCTGGAGTAAAGAAGAGAAAATGGTGAAGATGATATCGATGATCTCCCTTCATTTCTCCCCACAAGATGCATTTCTGCAGTGCCTTTAGTATTTCCTATGGATTAATATTGAATAATTTTTTAAATAAGATTGGTTTGGCTGAGGCCCATGGTCTTATCCAGTCCAGTCTTCTTCATCTTCATGTGGAAACTCATGCAGCCCAAACAAGACCACTGCATATTTATATCTAGATAAAAATATGTTCGTGTTAAGAAATCTCTAGCTAGAGATGGTAATTTCTTGGCTGGATAAAAGCCAGGATAATTAGAAGTTACCTAGTCAAGAGGTCCTCAGAAATTCAAATTTCCCATTTGAGGTAAAAGAGATGACTAGCTTGCTTTTATTATAGCTCTGACCAGGGACAAAAGTCAAAAATAAAGGTTGGTTTTGATGAATACCACCCTCAGCATTATACAAATGGAGAGCAGAAGCCATGAGCTTCCTATTACAGAGTCAGCTGAGAATCAGATGATATATGTAAAGAGTCACCGTGTATTAAATAATTTATTCATTTGACAAACTAGCAAGTGGTAGGCATTATGCTAGGTTCTGGGGTGGCAAAAATATTTACAAAACTGCCTCATCCTTGAAGGGTTATAATTGTCAGTGAAAGAGAGACATATAAAAAAATGTTCAAAATAATGTTTTAAGTGTGACAATAAAAGTATCTACACGACATTCGTTGGGAGCATCCTTTCACTGTATCAGTGATGAAGGTAGCAGTTTGCAAGGAAGAGCATAATGGAGGAAGTGGGCTTGAGTTAGAGATGGCCATTCTGACAAGACAAGATCATGAATGAAAGCACAGGAAGGAGTACACAGATGACAAATGAATGCTTGGACTGGATGATATAAAGTGTGAGACTGGCACCAGTAAAAGTCATCCTGGAAAGAGGTATTCACTCATCCATTCACCAAACATTGAATGCCAATTCTGTGACAGTCTGTGTGCTAAATATGTTACAGAAATACTTGTCCTCACTGACTTGCAGTATAACAGTGGTCCATACATATAATAAAATTATAATATTCTTAAGTGATATAAGTACAATATGAAGATATACATGGTATATTATGGAAACATGGCTTATAGTAAGAGAAAACTTCCTGGAGATCAATTCAAAAAACATTTGAATGCACTCTTAAAGAAAGAGAAAGAACAAGTAAAGCAGACATGAGAGGAAAAGGCATCCTATAAAAATAGGAAAGCATAAACACAGGAGAGACTTTGACCAAAAACAACACAGTGAATGTAGCAGAATCACAA
>NW_012102399.1:693427-694998 GCF_000951045.1 Mandrillus leucophaeus
AAAAAAAAGACAGAATTGAGTATAATTGCATAAGAAGCATATTGAAATAAGCTATACATCAACTGTCAAGATTTCACATAAGAAAGTTCTACTCATAAAGCTCCAAAAAAAATTTTTTGTCAAACAGAATCAGATTGAGAAATCTCCACCAGAATCATTCAGTAGTTCTTGAAGGTGATGTTTTTTAAGCTCTTATATCATACAGGATAGTGTTAAAATATTTAGTCAGTAAGTACACTGACTACAGGAAATAATCAGAGGCTTATTGGTGAAAATTATTATAATTGTTTGCAATTGAGGATGTAATTTTAATCTATATTAAACACCTTGTAACCTAATACAATTGCTTTTCTCTTTCAGTGTAGTCATGTTCTATAACATCATTGTGAAAGAAGACACACATGTGGCCAAAAAATGTGAAAAAAAAGCTCAACCTCACTGATCATTAGAGAAATGCAAATCAAAACCTCAGTGAGATACCATCTTGCACCAGTCAGAATAGCCATTACTAAAAAGTCAAAAAGCAACAGATGCTGGTGAGGTTGCAGAGAAAAGGAACACTTTCACACTGTTGGTGGGAGTGTAAATTAGTTCAAACATTGTGGAAGATAGTGTGGGGCTTCCTCGAAAACCTAGAGGCAGAAATATCATTTGACCCAGCAATCCCATTACTGGCTATATACCCAAAGGAATATAAACCATTCTATTATAAAGACATATGCACATGTATGTTCATTGCAGCATTATTCACAATAGCAAAGGCACGAAATCAACCCAAATTCCCTACAATGATAAACTGGATAAAGAAAATGAGGAATATATACACTATGGAACATTGTGCAGCCACAAAAAGGAATGAGTTCATGTCCTTTGCAGGGACATGAATGGAGCTGGAGGACATTATCCTTAGCAAACTAACACAGGAACAGAAAAGCAAACACCGCATGTTCTCACTTACAAGTGGGAGCTGAATGATGAGAACACATACACACATAGAGAGGAAAAACTCACCCTGGGGCCTTTTGGGGTTAGGGGGCAGGAAGAGAAGCAGCATCAGGAAGAATAGCTAACGGATGCTAGGCTTAATACCTAGACGATGGGATGATCTGTGCAGCAAACCACCATAGCACATTTTTACCAATGTGACAAACCTGCACATCCTGCACATGTACCCCTGAACTTAAAATAGGAGTTGAAGAAAAAAAAAAGTTATTGTGAAACTTGAATTAGTGAATACTGAATAATTGCTCCTCAGGGAAAAACAGGGTTAGGTTCCTGTGACCCTCCAGTCACAACAATTTTATTAACTTATTAATACATAGCCTTGTTTTATGTGCATTTCTATTTAAAGATTTTTTTTCATCTTTAGTCACAGCTTCTTGTTTATTTTTTCTGTATCATGTATCACAAATTGAAATGATATTGCTAATATACTTGTCACCCTGCATCCTTCTTTCTCTCCCCAAAGTAAAGCTCCAGCAGAGTAGGGCTTTGTTGACCTGCTCACTGCTGAGTACTCAGCAGATTGCAGTGTGTGGTAGATGCCCAGAAGGTGATTGTCTAAATTCATT
>NW_012102399.1:695048-696441 GCF_000951045.1 Mandrillus leucophaeus
AAAAAAAATCCCAAGGAGTAAAGTGGATAAGATCACAGGAACTGAGAGCAGGGCGGAAAGCATGCCAAGTCATTGGAGCTTCCTTCAGGGAAGAAAGAAACTCTCAGGAAAAACACCTGGGCCCAAGAAGAGGGCTTGGAACAGAGTGACAGATGGACTCTTGGGGCTCCCACAACTTTCCCAACAGACAAACTGCAAGCTTTATCACAGCTTAGTTACTCAGTTTGAGTAATAGCAATCTGAGCTTATTTATAAAAACTGGATGATCCAACACTCTTGATTTTGGTAATACCGGGGTAAGTAGTGTCTTGGCTTTTTTTAAAGGATAATTTATAGAATATTTTGAATTTTTTGTGTCACTAGTGATATGTAATTATGTGACACATCAATGTAAAATTAGTCTTTCAATACAGTTTTCCAAGGATAATTATATGTAATTGAAGAGAAATAAGAGTTTTTCCTACTTTAAGGTGATGATCATATCATACTGTCATCTATGAGTCATATGATAATCATACCCACAGCATAAGATCAAAATGTGTGTTTCTAAGTGAGGATGCCAAGTGGTATAGTATACCAAGCAATTAAAATGGAAAAAGCTCCTAGAAAAAAACGTCCAACATTTGCAAAGAAAGATGAATTTTTAGAGCCCGTTGGGAGACAATTCTCCAAGGATTTCTCACATTGTTGCATGTCTTGTGAAGTAAGGCATTGTCTGTCATTTGTTTCAAGCAGTAACTGCCCTCTTTTTCTGACTATCTTTCCAAGTATGTTTGTACAGAAAACAGCCTTGGAAAATAATAAAGTTTCCCTGCAGAGCAGGACAGGTTTCCTTGAGACAAGGATGGCTCCCTCTAGATCCAAGGACCACTTTACACAGCCCGTTATAATGATTCACGGTTTCTAAACTCAGAGTCCCTGTAGCACATACTGCATGCACAGGCTTCTCTCTGAGCCCATTCATAGGAATTTCTCACTGCCTAGCTTTCTGTGGAGCCTTTAGTTTTTTATTGTATCCCTCAGAGCACACTTCTACCCTCAAGATTGTCTCCTTCTCTCTCTGCTTCTCTGTGTTCTAGGCTTTCTCACTTTATTAGGCAGAACAATTTAACTTTCCACTCAATAGTCTATTCTGAGCTTAATTTTACATATTCACAGACTCACTAAAAATCCTTTAAAAGACAAAACTAGATTCTCTTGAAAAAATAAAAATAACTGGGTGCAGTGGCTCATGTCTGTAAACCCAGCACTTTGGGAGGCCGAGGCCAACAGATCACTTGAGGTCAGGAGTTTGAGATGAGCATGTCCAACATAGTGAAACCCTGTCTCTATTAAAAATGCAAAAATTAGCTGAGTGTGGTAGTGCATGCCTGTAATTCCAGCTACTTGGGAG
>NW_012102399.1:702011-704443 GCF_000951045.1 Mandrillus leucophaeus
TAAGCCCCGCATGCATTAGGTATTTGTCCTAATGCTCTCCCTCCCCTTGCCCCTGACCCCCTGACAGGCCCCAGTGTCTGATGTTCCTCTCCCTGTGTCCATGTATTCTCTTTGTTCAAATCCCACTTATGAGTGAGAACATATGGTGTTTGGTTTTCTGTTCTTGTGTTAGTTTGCTGAGACTGATGGCTTCCAGCTTCATCTATGTCCCTGCAAAGGACATAAACTCATTCATTCTTATGGCTGCATAGTATCCCATGGTATATATGCGCCACTTTTTCTTTATTCAGTCTATCATTGATGGGCATTTGGGTGGGTTCCAAGTCTTTGCTATTCTAAATAGTGCTGCAATGGGAATGTAAATTAGTTTAACCATTGTGGAAGGCAGTGTGGCGATTCCTCAAGGATCTACAACCAGAAAAACCATTTGACCCAGAGATCCCATTACTGGGTATATACCCAAAGGATTATAAATCATTCTACTATAAAGACACATGCACATGTATATTTTTTAAAGACATCTTATTTAATACACTTTGTTGATCAATTAACACTGGACTCATGACCAGCAGCACTACAATTCATACCTGAATGAAGCCAATCTAACACATTTATTTCCTCCACAGGGCACGTCTCAGCCTTCCTGTGTTTAGGAATACTAGACATCTCTTCAGGACTATACTTGAGGACCATTCTCAACAGTGAAGTCACAGACAAAATGCACAAATTGTGAAAAACACAGCACTAAACACACTGCAAAAAGGGCACTTGTTTACAGTAGAAGGACTGAAACAAGAAGTCATGGATTCTCCCTGTTTGACCTCAGGGAGGTTGAACAATTCCCAGGGAGCGTGCAACCTCCCTGGGAATATGCACGCTGGGAGAGTCCAATTTTTTGCTGTTCTACTTATGTGTGTGTCTTTGAAAGATGAATCAAGTGTCATCAGTATTCATTTTTGAGTTACGGAAAAATTTGAGTGAGTGAATTCATAAATACAAAACATATGCATTTATAAAATATAAATTATATAAATGCAAATTGTGTTAAATATGTAGGTATTTGTATGTACATGCATGTATTCATATATGTGCATATATATGCATATGTACACACATTTATCATTTATATTAATATAATTTATCTTAAATTATAACGACTCATATTTATTATATATTATAATGAGACATACAGAGAATGACAATTTCCTAAACAAAAGAAGACAGAAAACTCAGCAAGAGCAATCTGTTCTCACACCTTCACCTTAGCACTCCAAGCCTCCATGCCTTGGTTTTCCTTGTTTCCATAGAACTTACTACCTTCCAACAAACTCTATTCTTTATTTATTTATTCATTTCCAGCCTTCCTCTGCCATGATATAAGTTTCATAAGGACAGATATCTTTGTTTTGTTCACTGATGCATCCCAAGTAAACACTGGAAAATAAGGAAATTGACTTTATTATGTTTCCTATACTCACCCCCTATTAAAGTTTGAAGTCCAAGAGGGTTTGCACAGAACATAGTAAGACAGGAGATGTAAAACAGTGGGAAGAGCAACAGAAAAGTAAAGATCCAGGTTCCAGGTTTTACTTCTCCACTTTAATACATTATTAAGTCTGGCAGTCTCATTGCTCTGAGCTTTGGTTAATTCTTATAAAGAATAGAAGTGATATTTATCCTTGTGGATATCAAGGTTTACCAATAACCAAATTTTAACAAACAAGATGATATAGGCTTGAAATCCTTTAAGTAAACATAAAGTTGTGTTATGTTCATAAGTACTTAAAAACAACTGTATGATAAATAATATTAAATTACAGTTTCTTGGATATTTACATTTAGACTCAACAAAAATACCTTTTATGTCCTTGCCAACTTTTAGCCTTCTTTTGGTTTCCAAGTATCACATGCTTTAGTTATTCCACATGAGATTCTAATAATTTCAAATATTATGCTAAAAATGTCAAAATCACATGAGATTCTAATAATTTCAAATATTATGCTAAAAATGTCAAAATCAAACTTAAAAAGACAAATAAAGATATGTTTTGAAGAAAAGGACTTAGGTAAATACAAAATATTCTGAAATCTATTGATTAACTATCACATTAGATACATTAGTTGCTCAAAATAAATGTACCAGAAGAATTTAAAGTATAATCTTATATATAATCCTCTATAACACAAATGTGAGTGCATAGGGGAAAAACGTGAAATCCTTTTACAGAATCAGGGACAGTGCCTTTAATTTATCTCTTTTTATGATGGGATTGTTTTTCTCATGAGGTTTTGGCAGGCCTTTAAGATTGATGTCATTTTTGATTAATTCTTTTTGTACTCTGATGACAGCTAATGGAATGATTTGAAAGCTATTTGCTTTACAAAAAAGATCCAATGTAGCTGCCTTTTGTGCCCATTCTTAAAGCTTTTAC
>NW_012102399.1:704768-706800 GCF_000951045.1 Mandrillus leucophaeus
TATATAAATACAAATTGTGTTAAATATGTAGGTATTTGTATGTACATGCATGTATTCATATATGTGCATATATATGCATATGTACACACATTTATCATTTATATTAATATAATTTATCTTAAATTATAACGACTCATATTTATTATATATTATAATGAGACATACAGAGAATGACAATTTCCTAAACAAAAGAAGACAGAAAACTCAGCAAGAGCAATCTGTTCTCACACCTTCACCTTAGCACTCCAAGCCTCCATGCCTTGGTTTTCCTTGTTTCCATAGAACTTACTACCTTCCAACAAACTCTATTCTTTATTTATTTATTCATTTCCAGCCTTCCTCTGCCATGATATAAGTTTCATAAGGACAGATATCTTTGTTTTGTTCACTGATGCATCCCAAGTAAACACTGGAAAATAAGGAAATTGACTTTATTATGTTTCCTATACTCACCCCCTATTAAAGTTTGAAGTCCAAGAGGGTTTGCACAGAACATAGTAAGACAGGAGATGTAAAACAGTGGGAAGAGCAACAGAAAAGTAAAGATCCAGGTTCCAGGTTTTACTTCTCCACTTTAATACATTATTAAGTCTGGCAGTCTCATTGCTCTGAGCTTTGGTTAATTCTTATAAAGAATAGAAGTGATATTTATCCTTGTGGATATCAAGGTTTACCAATAACCAAATTTTAACAAACAAGATGATATAGGCTTGAAATCCTTTAAGTAAACATAAAGTTGTGTTATGTTCATAAGTACTTAAAAACAACTGTATGATAAATAATATTAAATTACAGTTTCTTGGATATTTACATTTAGACTCAACAAAAATACCTTTTATGTCCTTGCCAACTTTTAGCCTTCTTTTGGTTTCCAAGTATCACATGCTTTAGTTATTCCACATGAGATTCTAATAATTTCAAATATTATGCTAAAAATGTCAAAATCACATGAGATTCTAATAATTTCAAATATTATGCTAAAAATGTCAAAATCAAACTTAAAAAGACAAATAAAGATATGTTTTGAAGAAAAGGACTTAGGTAAATACAAAATATTCTGAAATCTATTGATTAACTATCACATTAGATACATTAGTTGCTCAAAATAAATGTACCAGAAGAATTTAAAGTATAATCTTATATATAATCCTTTATAACACAAATGTGAGTGCATAGGGGAAAAACGTGAAATCCTTTTACAGAATCAGGGACAGTGCCTTTAATTTATCTCTTTTTATGATGGGATTGTTTTTCTCATGAGGTTTTGGCAGGCCTTTAAGATTGATGTCATTTTTGATTAATTCTTTTTGTACTCTGATGACAGCTAATGGAATGATTTGAAAGCTATTTGCTTTACAAAAAAGATCCAATGTAGCTGCCTTTTGTGCCCATTCTTAAAGCTTTTACCTCTTTCTCTTGAAATAATTAGTAAAAGAGAAGAAAGATTGCTGTAATTACTAAGCATTATAAACTATATCAAGGTGCATGACATTAACAGTAGCTGTCATTAAGATTAGATCACTTGTCTCATTTTAAGGAAATGTTACCTTTTCCTATTTTAATGATATAATCTGAAAAATATCTTGACAGGATACTAATTCTATAAGTGAAATACAGGCCCTTAAACATATACATATTTTTATTCCTATTCAGAGATATATAAAAAGTAATTAAAATTGTGCCTTCAAGTATATCAAATAGGTATAATTGGTGTTATAAAAATAGATCAAAGTCATCAATTATTTTATAAGAACCATCAGAGTTCATGCATTATAGTTAAAACTTCATTTAAAGAACAGATCCAAAACTGAATTTTAAGAATATCCTTTCAGTCCTACTCAAGTAATCAACCGATATGCTTTAAAGGAAAGACTTTATATAAAAAGGTTTTAATTTACACATTGATTCCAAATGCTTCCTTCTCTCTGTTGAAGTTAACACTTGTGTACTGCATCATTTTCTTCATCGGTCTTTTGTTCATTGGTATTATAATAAACGCTATAATACATACAATATTTTTTTTTCCTGAACA
>NW_012102399.1:711990-714338 GCF_000951045.1 Mandrillus leucophaeus
GAGTAGCTAGGACTCCAGGTGTGAGCCACCACGCCTGGGTAATTTTTATATTCCTAGAAGAGAGAGGGGTTTCACCATGTTGGCCAGGCTGGTCTTGAACACCTGGCCTGGTCTCAACCTCCAAAGCATTGGGATTACAGGCATGAGTCACCACACCCAGCCGAGAACTTTATTCATTGCTGTTTCAATTATAAAATGATGCAGCCACTTTATAAAACAGTTCAGTTCCTCTAAATGTTAAATAGAGTTAACATATAACTCAGCAATTCTACTTCTGGGTATATACCCAAGAGAAATAAAAACATATGTTCACATAAAAATATATACAGAAACGTTCAGAACAACATTATTCATAATAGACAAAAAATGAAAGCAGCCTAAAGGTCCAATTACTGATAAATGGGTCAACAAAATATCATCTATTCACACAATGGAATGTGATTTAACCATAAAAAGGAAGTACTGTCACATGCTATAACACAGATGAACTTTGAAAACAAATCCTAAAGGAGAGAAGCCATTTGTAATAGGCCACATTTTGCATGAGGTGTTTATATGAAATGTCCAGAGAAAGCAAATTAATAAAAACAGAACTATATTAGTGGTGTGCCAGAGACTGAGAGGAGGGACAGATAGGGAAAAATTGCTAATGCGAATGGAGTTTCTTTTTGGTGTGACGAAATGTTCTAAAATTAATTAGTGGTGTTAGTTGACCAACTTTGTGAATATACTAAAAACGACTGAGTTTTATTGAGGGATATTGTTATATATTTTATTAGGATTGTAGAAGAGGTGAAAAAAGTTAGGTAATGTGAAAAAAGCTTTCAGATAATATGAAAAAATGCTTTTAAGCTATACTGAATTTAGGGAGAAGAATTCAAAGAAGATTTAGTGACAGTCTGAATCAAATATCTGATTAGTGACTGTAAATAGTGACACATGGAGTTGAACAGGGAGAGAGTCAGCAGCTTCAAAATCTATATGAAATGAAATGAGAAAGTCAAACAATTTTGTCTAGATTATAGATCCATGAGATTACAATTGCCAAGTATGTATAAGAACTATGACATGAAAACAATGGGGTCTTGCTCAAGCTGGAGTCACCTTAAAAGCACTTTTCTTCAAAACATTAGAAAAATGCCACAGGACTGAGCAAGGATTTTTTTTTTGAGTAAGACCTCAAAAGTCCAGTTATTAAAAGCAAGAATTGACCAATTAGACTACATGAGCTAAAAAACTTCCGTGCAGTAATTTAAACAGTTAACAAAGTGCAGAGACAACCTACAGAATGGGAGAAAATATTTGCAAACTATCCATCTGACAAGAAATTAATAACCAGGATATATAGAGTTCAAACAACTCAATAGCAAATAAAACTCAAATGATCTGATTAAAATTTTGGTAAAAAAATTATGAGTAGACATTTCTCAAATGCAAACATACAAATGACCAACAGATACATGAAAAAATGCTCAAGATTACTCATCATCAGGGAAATACAAATCAAAAGCACAATGTTATATCATTTCACCCCAGATAAAACGACTCTTATCAAAAAGATAGAAAATAACAGATGCTGGGAGGATGTGAAGAAAGGGAGATACTTGCACACTCTCGGTGGGAATTTAAATTAGTCCAATAACTAGGAAAGATGGTACAGAGCTTCCTCAAGAAATATAGAGCTACTGTATGATCCAGCAATCTCAGTCTTGGATATATATCCAGAAGAAAGGAAATCACTATATCAAAGAGAAAGCTACACTCCCATGTTTATTGTAGCACCAGTCATGATAGCCAAGATCAAACTGTTTGGACACATCAAACTAAGTGACCATTAACGATGAACGGATAAAGAAAATGTGGTATGTATACAAAATGGAATAGAATTTAGCCACAATAAAAGAATGAAATACTGACATTTGCAGTGACACAGATGAGTCTGCAGGACGTTATGTTAAGTGAAATAAGCCAGGCACAAAAAAAATAAGCATCACATGTTCTCACTCAAATGTGGAAGCTGCAAAAAAAAATAGTGATCTCAAGGAGGTAGTGAATAGAATGGTGATTACCAGTGGCTGGGAAGGGTCTGAGGGAGGCGGCCATGAAGAGAGGTTTGCTAATGGGTTCAAAAATACAGGTAGATAGAAAGAGTAAGTTCTACTATTCGATAGCATAATAGGGCAACTACAATTGATGAGCATTTATGCTATATTTCAAAATAGCTAGAAGAAAATATTTGAAATGTTGCCAACACAAAGAAATGATAAATGTTTGAGGTGATGGATATACCAATTACTTTGATATGCATTACACATTGTATGCATGTTACATAATGTCACATGTACCAT
>NW_012102399.1:715523-717782 GCF_000951045.1 Mandrillus leucophaeus
AAAGGAAAGACTTTGTATAAAAAGGTTTTAATTTACACATTGATTCCAAATGCTTCCTTCTCTCTGTTGAAGTTAACACTTGTGTACTGCATCATTTTCTTCATCGGTCTTTTGTTCATTGGTATTATAATAAACGCTATAATACATACAATATTTTTTTTTCCTGAACACATAACAATTTTCTTACTCTACCAATACACTTTACCAATAAAAGCATAAATATTTAACAAATATAATTGGAATATTCTCATATACAAATAACAGAAATAAGTAAATTTAAGAAAAACAAGTGATATGAGTAAAAAAGATATAAGACAAAATACTATGAAAGAATATCCAGACTATTTCTCTAGGCATCGAAATATTTAACTAAGTTATATCCTAAAAGGACCAAAACTTTTACATTACCTTAATTAAACATTCTTACAGTGGCAACACAATCCACAAGCTATACAAACATAAATATTTTTTATTTGTTGAATAATTAAGTGGTCTTTAAGAGCAAAATTTTATGTTATGCATCTTATATTTCCATGCTACATAGGGTACATAACTCTGGTAACTATGAAAACCAACAAGGAAAGCATTAGAAATTAATGGTACCCAAAGTTAGCCTTGGAAATTAATGCTTTTTCCCATCCTGAAACAAGAAAGTTGATTCTATTAAATGTGATAAATGAAATGTAAATTCAAAATTTTAATAAGGTGCTTGTTAATCCATTTGTTCACAGCTAACTGGAACTCAGTTAAATTAGTTCCTTATTATGAGCACTAGAGATACGATTTCTTATAAATCTCAAGGGAAAATAAGTGTTAGAGGACTGCTTGTCCCAAGATAACGCCATAAAGTGTTATTAAAATTATTCACTGACACTTTTTCTGTGATGCATTTCATTTAGAAAATCAATTCTGCGTTGTTAAAGACAGTAAAAGTTCTCTAACAGCAATCACAACACCAGATAAAAAGGCAAAATAATTCCACATATGAGCTATTATGGGATATTTATCTTTGCCCTGAAAATTTTATCACCAAGAATTGCAGAAAGTAGTTCTCAAGCAATGGTGAAATATCACATGGTTTCTGAGAAACAGAATTTCTCTGGAAAGTGTAAAAAGTGTTTAGTATTTGTTAAATGCTGTCTTTAGTTTCAGGACAGTGTTTCTCAACTTCTTGCACCTGCAGATCACCTCGTTAATGTAATGTGTCCAGTCTAATATGTCTAGCACAAATATAAAAAGCAATTTTTCGTAACATTTTAAAAAAATTCAACTTAAAAAATTGAATTAACTATTGAAATTAATAATTATTATTATTTATACTAGAGCAGGAGATGGTTTTGCAGTGTTTTATCAAGAAGCCTGTTAAGCTATCACTAAAATCTTGAGCCATAATTACAGAACGGCCAGTTGGATTCAGTTCTTACCTTTTATTTGCACTACCTTGGAAAAACTTAAGTCACCACTGTAGGTGATCTAAAATTGTAACATATATTTTGCAACTCCCTTAGTCAATTCCCAATGTTCAAATAAAGTGTGGAAGTCTTTGACAATATAAAGCCAACACTGTCATTCTTAAAGAGATGCCAAGTCAACAATCATTCTGCCCACATATGTGAAAAAGTTTGTTTGTAGTACTCTTGGAGCTAAGGTGCTAGTAACTTCACAAAATGCAAATTTTAAAAAAATGTGAGACACAATTTACAATGATGGTTACTATATGCTACTTAAGAACTAATAGTTCTTAAGCATATTTGCCACATTTAAAACAATTATTGGACATATAGTAGCTAAAATAATCTTCAAAAAGAACGAGTTGAAGGATTTGCAATTCTCTATTTCAAAACTTGTTACAATGTTATAATAATTAAAACAGTGTGCTACTGACATGAGGACAGACATACAGATCAATGGTATAGGATTTAGAGTTCAGAAATAAATCCATACATCTACGGTCATTGGATTTTCAACAAGGATGGTATCCAGACAAAGCAATGTGTCTAAAACAGTCTTTTCAACAAATAGTGTAGGGTCACTGGACATCCACAAGCAAAAGGATAACTTGGACTCTTATCTCACACCACATATAAAACACTCACAAAATAGATCATAGATGTAAATTTAAGAGTTAAACCTATTAAATTCCTAGAAGATACCATAGGTGTAAATATTTGTGATGGGTTCTTAGAAAAAAATACTTAAAGCACAATGGACAAAAATATATATAGATAACTTATATTCCATCAAAATTGAAAATGGGAT
>NW_012102399.1:724012-726905 GCF_000951045.1 Mandrillus leucophaeus
AAAAAAAAAAGTAATAGGTATTTCTTATAGATTTCCCTTAAATATAAAATTTTAAACTAGAAGTTACCAATGAAATTTATATTCTTAAAAAAATAAAACTAACCAAAATAAACAAGATAAATCAAAACAAGCACTTGAAATGAGAAAGCCTAGTAGCATAATATTTTTGGAGGATGGCATTATTTGAGTGTTTATGCACAATCTTGGTGGTGGAAGTATATGGGAGAAATTACAGATTATAAGAGAGAAGAACAAGAAAAACATCACTCTGAAAGTGTAACATTGTTTTTTGGAGCAAAAAAGTGTAATGAAATGGTGCATCCCTTATAACTTTACAAAAATAATGGAGAGAAGATGATGAAATACAGCAAAAATATAGTAATATGTACAACTTCAAATTCTCAGTCATTGGTTGGAATTTCCATTGGCCATCAGTAAAGCAACTTAAAACATTTTGACTTGCCTTGCTAACAATTTAACCTAACAAAAGATTTTTTAAAGTAGGTAATATAGGTGGGATAGGAAGTACATTTGGGAAATATTTTTAGCAAAAGGAGGGATGGGACGGCAAAGTGGAAGTGACGGAGACCCTAGCAGAAGACTATTGTCTTAGAGAACAGTGAGTAGAATCAGATGTGAAGTTATTATGAGTGTCAATGATAATCTTTTCCTCTTTTATTTAAAAAAATGTCTATATGACTTTTTTGTTGTTTTGGTATCTTTGAAGAATGACAGTTGGAAAAGAATATTTTTAACAGAAGTCTCATACATGGGTAGGTGAGAGGAAAAAGGAACATGGTGAAAAGGAGGCTAAAATAATGTTTTTCTAAGAAAATAATTTAAACTACAAGAAATTAGTTTTCTGAGAAAATGACCATAAATTTTTATCTGAAGATGACAGATGCTCAAATAATAGCTGATTAATTTGTTTTTAGGCAACTGACATATGACTTTTTAGCAGTCAAAATTCTTAGTCTATGTAGACTTGCGAAAAGATTGGGAAGTTGATTACTAAAAACAGACTAAGACACTTTTGTACCTAACTAAGCATCATAAGAATGAGAAGTTCATGTAATCCTGAAAGAGCACGTCTTACCTGGTTCCTCCATGCTCAGACTATCTGAGAAATTGATTATGTTTTCTACATAAGTAAATATGTATACTTTAAGCTCCATGTTCTCAAATTCTCACCCTCATCCTCTTCACTTTTACCACGAATCTATTTCATTCCTTGCCTTTGTCATTCCACGACATGAAAGGGTCAATAATAAGAAATTGTGCCAAAATACTTCATGATATTTAAAAAAATATTCAGGTGTGTACCATCCAGATCCTGGTCTGATATGTGTAATGAATAATAAAACATTAAAATTATATACCTGTTATTAAACTGAAAATTTCTCACAAATAAATCACATTTAAAAGCTTGCAATAAAGACAATTTTTTTTTTGCTGTTTTGTTAGCGTTCAGTATAGGGAACAAATTAAATAAAAAATATTTAGGAATATTTATTTCTTGTGAGTAGAGTTCCTATTTGAGAAATAGATAACACGGAATCTGGGTCTGGATTAGAACTTGAATTCTTTCTGTTCAAACCACTGTGATTTGCTATTGTAATATATTCACTGCCAAGAGATACATTACTAAGAAAATGATGGAAACTATCATAGACAGAAAAAATGACTTCCCATCAACTGCATAATATGAAAAGAAAAATTGTAATGAGAAGCACTGTCAAAATATGAAATAGTACAAAATATGTTCATCATTCACATATGAGAAGAAAGAGAAGCACTTGCCCACTGCAGACACTTAAAGGTAAATGAACAATAGGTAGAAGGATGGTAGTGCCTCATGTTTGGATCATGTCATTCACATTTGCCTCATTCTATATTTATTGACAATTTTTTAACTTTAATAAGATCTGAGAAACAGTTTCAATGAGGGTGGAAGGTGTAGAGAAGTCTTAGCCAAAAACAATAATTACAATACACCATAGGTCAAAAAGCCACAGGCTATTAGAGTTCAAATTACTATCAACCAATCCTGTTTAAATCCCATATTACAACTTAAAAGAAGAATCTAAGCATTTATAAATATTTATGTATTCTGTATTGAGAGGTCAGTCCATTACTCATTTTTCTTGCTTGCTTGCTTTTTTGAAGATCAAAAAATAAAAATCTTTAAGAAGCTTTCACAGAATTGGGGACATATATTCATTCTTTATTCATCTTTTCACATTGGAATATAAACGTGTTATTAATTGACCAACCAACTATATGCCAAAGCCAATAAAATCATGATGAGTAAATCCAATAAATACTTCAAGTGAGCTCATCCATCTCCCTAAAGTTATATATGAAATGCTTTCAAGAAAAGAATAAAAATTTTGAGAATTAATATTTTATCTAATTTTCTGCATATCCATGTTAAAATATAAACAGATGACACATTTAATATTTTGACATATGATTTGTAAGGCAGCATATAAATCTGAAATACTTCCACTAGACTGAGACAACTTTTGCATTGTATTCTTATTATTCACACTCCTAAACAGATGTTGGAAACAGCCATTTTCCTAACATACTTGTAGGCAGATTGCCCTAGTTTTAATTGCTAATCTTAACATTTTGCTCTTAAAAGTTTACCTTATTGTATTTAAATGTATCAAGATTAAGTGTTGTAAAACTCACCCAACTTCTAAAATTTATCAGCAACACATAGCAAAAGGAATAAAATCAAGTTTGCTATGATTTGCCAAACTGCAGTACACAGAAACTCAATTTCATAATCTCCAAATCATGCTAGAAAATTTTGAGAAACAGGTAACTAAAGAGAGAAACAAGAAACACCTTCCTAGGCCGGGCGCGGTGGCTCAAGCCTGTAATC
>NW_012102399.1:727265-728802 GCF_000951045.1 Mandrillus leucophaeus
TTTGTATGCCTGATGGTAATGAATGTTGTGTTGATAGAGATAGCCACTAAAATATACTGTAGCTATCTGTCAGGGTTGTCTTAGAAAGTATTTTCACGTCAATGTTTCTAATACAAAAAAAGGATAAATTCTTGAGGTCGTAAATATTCTAATTACTTTGATGTGATTATTACTGATTGTATGTCTGTACCAAAACATTACATGTACCCCCTAAATATGTATTCCTATTATGGACCCATAAAAGTTCAAAATAAAAACATTTTTAAAAAGAGATGAGATGGAAAAAGTAGTAGTAATATCCCTTAAGATGTTAAATTCTGAGCCTCAAAAACAACACTTGTATTAAAATTGTTACCTGTCTGATATTTCATTTTCTTTCTCCTGTGAATTAAGGAAAATTGAATAGTGTCTTTTTATAACTCAGAAGAAACAGCAAATGATTAAAATATGTTTAAAATGATTTAAAACTTGTTTAAAAAATCAGCATTAGTTAGAGTATATGGAAATTGAATTTTTCATGTGGTATTGATGGAAAATAAATTATTATAAATGTTCCATAGGATCCAGGGATTGTGTGTGAGCATTTCTGGGGCCCAACAATAACATTCTCAGGAATTATCTCCCAGAGAAATACTATACAAGGTTATCTCAAAGTTACACACAGGAAAACTCATCTGATTTATAGTGGTTTCAAATTTTAAGCAACTCAATAATGACTGACAAACAAATTTTATTATATTAAATAAATTGTAGAACATAGAATATCAGGCAGTCATTAAAATTGATGATATAGAACTACTATATTTATTTACACAAAGATATGAGAAGGTGTATCCATACAAACAAAACCTGTCTTTCTGTGACTAAACACACATCAATACACCTACATCCACAGACACACATTTAGACTGAGAGTTAAATATGGGCACTGATTTTTGTACTTTTTCTTCTACTTATCTATATCATTTAACTTTGTTAAAAGGTATATATTATTTTAATGAGTCATTATTGAATCATTTTTATAGGTAAAAAAATTATGACAGTTTATCTTAAGCATGGAGGATCTAAAAAAATAAAGAATAAAAGAAAAAGTCTTTATTGATACAGTGAAGAATGTGTCAAAACCAGCATACTATATTAATGTACAAAAGTCAATTATGTTTCCATATGAACAAAACAACCTACAAATGAAATGAAGAGAACAATTATATTCATATAGTGTCAAAATGATTAGGAATGTATTAACTATATTAAATAAATACTTAGTGAGATCCTCCCATATGACAGGCCCTGTTTTAGGCCCTGAAACAGGCTGATCCAACAGATAGCACTCCTGCATTCATACAGTTTCTATGCAGGTGCTTTGCATTTTTAAAATTTTCCAGATAAAGTTGCAATGAATTTTCATTCATAAGTAATTTTTATACTTAAATACATGTTCTGTTAGATAGTTTCCTAGAATTGTTGTATTATAGGGCATGCAAATTTTAAAACTGTGATCACTATGGCCAATTGTCTTGTGAAAAGATAGTATTCA
>NW_012102399.1:728852-740240 GCF_000951045.1 Mandrillus leucophaeus
TTAGTGAGATCCTCCCATATGACAGGCCCTGTTTTAGGCCCTGAAACAGGCTGATCCAACAGATAGCACTCCTGCATTCATACAGTTTCTATGCAGGTGCTTTGCATTTTTAAAATTTTCCAGATAAAGTTGCAATGAATTTTCATTCATAAGTAATTTTTATACTTAAATACATGTTCTGTTAGATAGTTTCCTAGAATTGTTGTATTATAGGGCATGCAAATTTTAAAACTGTGATCACTATGGCCAATTGTCTTGTGAAAAGATAGTATTCAGTCTATGAGAGAGCACTTACATTTAAACAACAGAAACCTGAGCATATAAATTTACTTAAACTGAATGATTTTCAAATAGTTCCAATTTTGCAGTAAAATTAATTTCAAATGGAATTATTTCAATTTTGTACTTATCAACTAATTGAATTATTGAATTAGCATCTAATTTACAGAAAGAAATCAAAACTGAACTACAACTATTGTACAGATAAGCTCATCCAAGAAGTAAAGATCTTTGCTGAAAGCTAGAAACAACTGCATTTGCTACTGAATTGTTCTGTAATCATTCCTCATGTATAGAATAAGAAGGGTCGTGTCCTATTTCTTTTCAAAACTGAATCAAGTTAAAAAACTAAATCAGATATTTAAAAGAAAACTGCCCACCAAAAAAGGAAATTGCCTTCCCTCACTTGAAAATAGCGGTATATTACCTTATTAAAGTTATGTGAGGTTGGTAAAGAAGAAAAAAAAACAAAAAACAACTCTTGTCAACCCTGAGGTTAGCAGGCTTTGTAAAAGTGACGTATTCTAGAGGCAGAGGATTATTTAGTGTACTAAAAGGTAAAATGGAAGGCCATCAAAAATAAAACCTCCCTGTTAAGCATGAATCAAATTCTCAACTTAACATACACATTCACAAGCTTCGAAATGTGCAAGAATAAAAATCAAAGTCTACTACAGAAAAATCTGTAAACACTTTTTCAAACATCGAGTATATGACACACAACATTACTTAAGTCCCCAAGGATTTAGTTTAATATATTTTCCTATATTAGTGCTTGTAAATATGGGGGAAAGTAATGTGTTTTTATATTGCTTTTGGAATTATTCCCAATTACTACACAGTGTTTTATTGTGTGTTCTAGAAACTATCCTTAATACATATGTAGTCTAGAATTATTATTCCAGCAGTTATTCTGACAAGAGTTCTTGAAAATATGAAATACATTGAAAGCATTTTGTGCATAGTCCACAAAAATTAGCAAGCATTTGTGTAACAACTATGCAAAAAGGTATACAAGCAGACTTCACTATCACCCACTTCAAATAATATCTATATAAGCATAAAAGGTATCTAACACAAAGCCCCAAAAATAACCTACTATTTCTACCATTTTCTTACCAAAAGTTAATGTGACTTGTACAGGAAGTTACATATTGCCATTGTCTATGTATACTTTATATTTTGGTTATCAATAAGAGTTAAGTCCTCTATGCTTCCACTTATTGACTTCACTGTTACAAATCTCCTATTACATTACTCCAAAAAGTAAAACAGTGAAAATGTCCATTCAGTGGAATACAACTCAGTCATTAAAAGAAATGAACTACTGATAAAAGGAACAACATGAGTGAATCACAAAAGTACTATGCTGAACAAAATAGCTAGATGCAAAAGAGTATATACTTTTCTGCTCCATTTATTTGAAGTTCTAGGACAGGAAAAGCTCATCTTTAGTAATAGAAATCAATGGTTGCCTGGAGTGGTAACGGGGACTGGGAATTAATGGTGAAGTGTTATAAGGGAAGGATTGGGGAAGAGAGAAATGTTCAGTATCTTGACTGTGATGTTTATTACACTAGTATAAATATGCTATGCATGCATTTGATAAAAACATATCAAACTATATGCTTAAATTGAGTGAATTTTTGGTATATAAGTTATGCCTTAAGTTGATTTTAAAATTCAATAAAGGAAAGTAACTAAGAAGAGGAATAGGAATAGTTGGTCAGAATTGACAGAATTACCTTCTACTACATATTAGACACTTGATAAATATGTACTCAATGGATTTATTGCACACAGCAGAAAGCAAGGCAACCACTATTTCTCATATTTTATAGATTAAGATTAAGATACTGAGATTCAGAGAGCCACAGAATTAGTCAACAATGAACTCTCTTGGTAGGTCACAGGCTAATAAATTGTAACTGTACCAGAATTCAAATAATTCTATAATAAAATGATGTTTCCATACATATTACCTGCACAATTCAAATTCAGTTGCAAGTAACTCACTGCATGGAGTTACAGAAATACTTACATGATATTGTGTTAAAAAGAGTATTCTTTGAAATAATTCACTTCTGGATCTTGGAAATCTTTCATTATAAAAAGTTTATTCAAGAAAATGGTATTTGTTAAATTGATATTTTTAACTATAGACTCAAATGTGAATACTGAAACACTGAATTTTTAAATATTGAGTTGAATTTCCTATTATAAAGGCTGGAATGAATCCACTTCAATCCCTGTGCAATGCATGATTTAGTTTGTTCTATAATAGAAATCAAGAAGAATATAAAAATGAAGGCATGCCTATTACAATCAAGGAGCATATAGTCTGAAAGATAACAAAAAACACATACAAAAATAAATATTATGAATGATTTATTAAACATTCTGGACTCATAAGGACACAAGTAGAAAACAACTTTATTCTTCCCCCATAATATGTTTTCAAATCAGCTTTCCTAACTTGTTTTCTTAGAATTGTATGAAATTCTGGGCAGTTTCATAGTTTATTCACTCATGTTCGGATAAATAAAAGTCAGTTTAGTCTTATTATGTAAGTTCTGAAATAACACATAGAAACTTGTTATGAAATTAGATGTACATAAATCAGAGATCTTACCTTTTCACACTCTATAAATAATTTTAAGGAGATAAACAGCTGAAAGGCACAGCAAGGCCTGAAGAGTGAAGACATCTCCCCAAGTTCTTTTTTCCTGTGTCAAACATTCACCTCTGACCTAGAATAACAAAAGAGGTTGAAAACATGCAACAGGGAAATATTAAATTATGAAATGTTGTTATTTTATACTCCAGAAGGTGGTATAGTTTACATCACCTTCTTCACAGAGGCATGCCTCATAAATCCATAGATTCCAGGCTTATTTATTATAAGTAAATAATTCTATGGGGTAATTCTTTATATTCCTCTGATGACACATCAAACAATTACTATAGCTTTTGTTCTTAGGTAATTAATAGTCCTCTCATCAGTTTATTCATAAAAACAGTCTTGCTTTGGTAATGAAAATGTCCAGGTCAGTGTAATAATCACAATTCAGAACTGTTGATGATAGAATTCTTCCCTCATCTAGCATAGCACTATCTCAGGTTGAAAGTTTGCAGTACTTATTACTGAGCCAGCTACACCCTCATTCCCAAGTCACAGTATCCCACCCTTCTAAGATGAGGCCCAGGGAAAAAAGGACAAGGGAAATGATCCCCTATCTCCAGGCTTCTGTGAATGCCTGGAACTCTCATCATCAAAGTACATCATTATAGCATTGATGTACTTTGGGTTTTGTATACTCAAAGATGACTCCTTCTGGAGTGTTGAGCGGATTTCTCTGAGGTTATCCCGTGAGATATCTCAAGTTGCAATTTCCATGACACAGACATCATGACCATGTTCCCTCAAGCAGCTTAAACTTCAGCTGCTGGGACTCCACTGATATGTTACTCTTCCCAGTGACTTCATCTCTCTGGGTAACCTTTGTGAATGAAATCCATTTCAAGGATTTCCCTGATTATCTCTTTCCCATGCATCTACTTGACTCACAAGAAGACTTATACATACTTTCTCCAACTGTGAAGGCACAGTTTGCTTGCAAGATAGCTTTCTTTCCCTTTGTCTTTGCTGCCAAGCGGGTGCTCTACCTGTGGTCTCTTGGCTTTAGAATTATTTTGTTGAGAATCAGATACAAGTTCCCTAAACTTCAGGGATGCAAATAAACTTTGAAACTCTTCTCACTGGCTACATGTAAAGTGAAGGCAAAACATCTTACTCTCTTTTCCTACTGAAGGAAAACTCTCTCTACAGGTATCCTCTCTGTCAATCCTTCAGTTCCTATTTAGTAGACTAGAAGTGACTTATTATTAACATCAGCAGAACCATTTTTCCAAATTATCAGTTTGTCCAAGATAGCTGAGGATAGTTGGCAAGAATTATATAACCTAAGATTCTTAACCTCAGGAGCCTCAGCTTATACTGAGAAAGAATGAGTTCCAAGACAACACACACACACACACACACACACACACACTTATTTTCCATATTTGGTTACATTATTAAGCAAGACAGAGAGTGTTAAGTTCCATAAGAGAAGAACAAATTATGTGCAAGAGAAACATGAATAAAGATAAAGAAGTAATCATTTTCTAAACACTTCCAACAACCTGGGAACATCTATACAGCATATTTCAGCCCATTCCATGATTCAGAAACTTCAATAGAATATGATTTTTGATACTTAGTAAAAATATGCTTCCTCAACTCTCACTGTTTCTGGTTCTACCTTTGAACACCACACAAACCAAGTTGACATTTGAACCACAGCACAGCCCTTCAAAATATGTACCATATTTCTACAGAACTAACTACTACACTCAAATTATTTAGTCATTTCTCAAAGATATGGCTTTGACTTCTCTCATCATACTGGGTACTCCCCTCTAACTCTATTATGTTCTTCTTTCACTCTTCCTAAAAGTCATGTTCCTGAGATTACAAAAGTGTTGAAGCTGACAGAATTACCCTAAATACTATATTTCTAAAAATGCAACAAAAATTACAATATCACTTCTAGTTAGATAGATCATATAGTTGAGTTTTCTGAGTTCTTGGTTAAAAAAATTCTAATACAGGCACTTTTTTTTTAATTTAAAAAAAGGAGTCTCATAATGTTGCCCAAGCTGGCTTCAAACTCCTAGGCTCAAACAATCCTCTTTTCTCAGCTTTCCGATTTGCTGGGACTACAGGTGTATGCCACTATACGAGGCTAATATAGGTTTTACAAATAAAAAATTGAGGAAGGCCAGATGTTTTGAAACCTGACCTGTCATGACCTGGACAGGATGCACCAACACCAATTCCAAAATCATTCTGTAGTACTTCAGAAAAAAGTGATTAAAACTTTTTAAACAAATTTTTCAGATAAAACCTGGATCTGAAATCAGATGTGAAATTGATATGAGACTAAAAAACAATAGAGTTATCTATTACATCAAGCCAAAAAATGAATTCTATATAATATGTGCAAATTAATATAGACAATGAGAGTACAACATGCCTAAACATTTTCTTCAAGGACCTTACATTATTTCTAAGAGGAAATGATATATACACATAAATATATATTAAAGTTACATTGAAATTTTGCATTGGCAGTCTTGCTAAAGGAAAGAAAAGAGATGTGTAGAGGTTCAATAAAGAAGACTCACTATCAAAAAATTTTATGAAAAAGATAGGACATCAGCTGAACTAAAAAAAAATGACTCAAATTAAGATCAATGGAGAGGATTAAATTTAGCATTCTAGGTGACACAAATCTTGTGCAAAAAGGTCAAGAGAATAATACATAAGGCATATTTGGTCATTACAAGTAAATTATTATATTTGGAGAAAAGGAAGTCTTACAAAATAAGTGGGGAAAGGTGGTGATATGGTTTGCATGTCCTGCCCAAATCTCACGTTGAATTGTAATCCTCAATATTGAAGTTGAGGTCTGGTGGAAGGTGCTTGAGTCATGGAGGTGGATCCCTCATGGCTTGGTGCTATCTTTGCAATAGTGAGTGAGTTCTTGTGAGCTTTGGTCATTTAAAAATGTGTGGCACCTTCCCCCTTACTCTCTCTCTAGCTCCTGCTCCCACCATGGCTTCCCCATTCACCTTCCACCATGATTGAAAACTCCCTGAGGCTTCACCAGAAGCTGAGCAGATGCCAGCTTCCTGGCAGCCTATAGAACCATGGGCCAATTAAGCCTCTTTTATTTATAAATTGCCCAGTCTCAGCTATTTCTTTATATATAAAATGCAAGAATGGACTAACACACATAGGATGAGGCCAGAATATATGAGGTTTTAAATGATGAATGAGAAGTCTAAACTCCAATCAACTGGACAGAGATAGTCATTGGTAGCTTTGATCCAGACAATGATATGCATACATCAGTGTTTTAGCGGGGGTAATCTACTTGAAGTATATGAAACAGATTCTAGACAAGAGGATTCAGCTGGTGAATTAGTTGGCGAATTAGAATTAACCATTAATGAATGAGGTGAAATAACCAAGGACTGTTAAAAAACGTCTATCTGAGAAAAAAAATACAAAAATAGCAATCTGGTAATAGCCTTAATGTGGAGCAAGAACGAGAACGTCTATAGAGATTACAAAGGTAGTACTGTTGTTACTGGCAATGATAGAGAAGAAGGAGAAGTAGATAAAACATGCTAATTTGAGGTAAGAGTAAAACATCCAAAATTATCTGGCAAGAGCTTTGTAATGTGAGCTAAAACTCAGGAGGGGGACCAAAGTTGATATGGATTCAGCCATAAAGAAGCATCTGAAGCTACGAGCCATAAAGGAGGAAAATAAATAACACGAAGTACATTAGACTAACCTTGGAAAACAGGCAGTTAAAGCCAATGGAGGCGGCAAAACACCCCAAAGAAGAAACACAACCAGAAGAAATGTATCATATCAATCCCTTACAAGCCAGAGCATGAGCAGAGGAAGGACTGAGATTGCTAGGCAGCAGACGTAGGGCACTTTATATTAAAGCTTCTGAGACCAACCTAGAAATCAATTAGTATGCAAAATCAGCCATTTAAGAGATAACCTGATGAACCAAGATTCAATGTCAGTCTTTAGGCTTGGTTATGTTTATTACCCATGAGCAGTGGTCGCGAATTTTTAACAATTGCCAGACAGCAAGGTGGAACCATAGAAACTAGAAGAGGTGAACATTGAAGAGAGGATATTTAATAGTGCTAAATACATAAAGTAAAAAAAGAAGATACTTTGACGATCTTCTGATATTTTCCTAAGCAAAATTATATATACAAGAGTCCTTCCAAATTGTTTCAAATTTGTTCTATTAGTTGGCTTAATGTTCCTATTATGATGCTGTTTCATGCTGCTCACAAACCTTTTATAAACCTCATCTAAGTCCTGGTCAAATAATAAAAAATGTTGAATTAACTAAGTAGAAATTAATGATAATTCATTCAAATAGAAAAAGAGCGTAACTTCAGTAGAGTTTTAATTGAGCAACAATTTCAATATTTAGACACTTACTAAAACTGGTATTTTAAAGGAAAAAAAAATACATCTGTTAACATGCTACCCTTCAATTTTTTTTTGACAATTTAGTATGTATCTTAATAAATAGATGTCAGAATACATCAGCTATGGGATGGATATATGCTATCAAAATTCATTAGTGTAAAATTGAAGTGACATGTTTCCTAATTGTCTTTATAATTACACAAAGCATCAAATATCGAAGAATAGAAAAAAGAAAGAATTGTTTTTTCCTCATTCCTCTGCCCAGGGACAGTATAATAATCTGAAGACATTAGATAGTGTAGACAGATGATCTGATTAATTCACAATTTTCAGTTTGCCATGTATGAATGGCCACAAAAAAATTCTTCCCATCATTGTATTTCTAACAACTGTCCTGATATTATTCTTCTCCTCTTCAAAGTAAGTCCATTTGGGTTACTTGATCTATTTACTTCAGAATATTCATGTATATCAAGAAGGTTCTTTTTGCATTGTTCTTATCTAAGGATATGTTCTTTATAAATTTAGAAGAATATGACCTTAAGTAGTAATGAGATCTAAGACTTTAAGGAAAATACATTTAAAATTAAGAGGTAAACTTTGCTCAAATATTATATCAAATATTACAATAACAGAAATTCTAAACGTAATAAGATCATGGCCAACCCCTGAGCAAACTGATAGACAAGTTATTTAATGAAGTAATTGTCACAAAACAGAAAAATGCAAATAATGCTATATGAGTATTATATGTGGGGGGAACCACATAGACTAAGAAAAAGAATTTATTTTAGACTTGAAAAATTGAACATTTCTGTATGCAAGAAAATCAATATTTATTGAGAATGAGTGCATATTGATGTTAGAGAATATATACACATATTAAAATGTATACTTGGAGTTGGTGATAAAAATATGTATTTTCTCTAATTTTTTTAGTAATTCTTTTAAAATATTTTCAGAAACAGTCCTCTTTGATTAGTGTGTAATTCAAAAAAAAAATTGCAGATGTTGTCTCAATTTCTGAAGTCACTTAATTAAAATGAAAACTGAAGTGCAACTAAGAATGAAATAGTGGAAATATCATATAACTTAGAGTCGGAATTCTGCTGACCTGAATTCCAGTCCTGACTGCTTCATTATTAAGTTTCCTTAGCTTCAATTACTGCATTTTTAATGAGTTTGGACCAAGCGGATGTTTTTCAAACTTCTCTTAGCAACTGAAGTTTCTTCAAAGGAAAATTCATGTGGAAAAATAATATATTTTACATGCCCCAAAACAAATAAATCAGAGAGAGAGTATGTGTTCATCCAAGATCAGGCACCATGGGGGGCAAATTGAAAACCACTAAACCAGCTGGTGCTGCCCAATGCTAACATTTGGGAACCCTCAAACTGGTAATGTTATATTAATCATAATAGCAACATTTATTGACATCTGGGTTAAACACTTTATATATTTTACCTTATTTACTATCTAACAATACTAAATAGAAAATGAAACCCAATTCATTAATTTACCCAATAGTCACACAGATCGTAAGTGATAGAAATCAAACCCAGACAATGTAACTCCAAAGCTCAACTGATTTTCACAAGAGCTACCATTTGTTAAATATTTACTACATACTAGGCACTGCACTTGCTTAATGCAGTAAAAATGTTGATTGGGTATTATTATCCTATTTTGCAGATGAGAAAACTGAGGCTTAGATAATTTAGGTAACTTGTTCATGGTCACACTTCCAAAATATATTTATGTCTCCCTTTTCTTTGACATTAGTAAGCTATTCCTCAGCAATTTTCAATTTTTCAAGCCCACTTACATGTTATCATTGTTAGTTATAAACATTTGCCACCTTTAGAAGTTGGATATGCACTGTGAAAATCTGATGTGTATGTGTGTGTGCACGTGCGTGCATGTGAGTGTGTTTCGAAGCTAGGCATCATGGTTCCCTGTATGGCTAAAATATGACGAAAGCCCAGGAAATCATAGTATCATTCCTTTATAATAGTATTCATAGGCAGCTCAATGGTTTACGCACATAATCATTATTATTTTTCTGTAAGTCTGTAATAAACTAATTCTACTATAAACAGAAGATAGATAGATAATGAATGCAACCATTTAATATAAATGATCTTTTTTTAATTAGCAGATATGTAACATTTATTCCACATTTTCTATAAATTTTGCAAGAATAATCCTCATCTTCAATATTCTAGACATTGAATATTAACATCCCAAATACACATGCACACAATAGCATGAATAAAGAGTACTTGACTCTCCAAGAGTAAAAAAACGTATTAGACAATCCAATCAGAGACATTTTCATTTTTAGAATTCATAAATTAAAGGACACTTTGTTTTAGATTTTACTAACTTACAGCTTCTTCAGTTTCTCACAAACAGAACATAAGGAGAAAGTGATTTTAAAGAGATATTGAGCCTCATATATTAGAAATAAAGTGCTGGATTTCATCCAGAAGCAAACTGGTAATTGTGTTAAAATGTGGATGCTGAAATCTCTCCCTGAGCTGCCTCTTCAAGTTGACCAGGTCATGCTAGTGACTGCCAAAAATCCAAAATTGGCCCTTGTTCTCAAGTCACTGTATAGGGGCTGGCCAGCTGGAAAATTGCCTGAGGAGTTGCAATAATTTGAAAATCATCAACATAAATTTTCTCCCTAAAAAGAATGCTTCTTCTGGGGAAACTGAAGCACTATTCCAGGGGTCTGTTGACACATTTTAGGTACTTTACCGACAGCACATCCAGGAACTGGCCTGAATTTATGCTTACAGGTCCAAAATTGACACCCACTTGGAAAGAATAGAAATGAACACAGCCCCATTTCCTAGGAAATAAGAACTTCAGTTTTTGAAAAAATCCATAATAATGTCTTGACACAAGGCTTAATATTGGATAAGAGTTTTCTATTTGTACTAAAATCTTCCTTCCACCAATGGTCCTTAAATAGCTTTTGATGGCAAATCACAGGAATTTCTGGTATAATTGAAAGTGGAATTGAGGAATTCATTCGCTTTGCCTAATAAAGTTGCCATTAACTCTGCCAAAAGGAAAGACTTTACAAAAGTAACTTCACATTACCTGACCACATTGCACTGCCCAGTATATTAAGCACTAAACTGATAACATCTTTAAAAGGCCTATTGAAAGTAGCCAAGATTCTTATCATTTAGCTTGTGGAATGCTCTATCTCTGAAATCAAGTTATATAAGCCAATTATGCAAAAATATTTCAGGGCACTCTTTGATCAGCTTACTCTCTCCTTTTGGAATACTTGGAACACAAGGATAGGTGGTACAGTTTTTTTTCTTTTTTTTATTTGTCCTGTGATCTTTCTGAACCTAAGAACTTACGTTCACAAAATGGATGATGATCATCAAAGTCTTCAGAAACATTCACTGAAGACACAGCCAGCCAAAGTGATGACAGTTAGCCGAGGAGACACAAATCTTCTAAGAATTATCATCCACACCCTGTTACAAGCTACACTTTAAAGGAATGCTAGAAAATTGTTTTTATGTAATGTTTAGATATGCATTTAATTAACCAGAAGAGCAATATTTTTCTTGTGAAGAATGTCAACAACCTACCCATCTAAAAATTATGACTCTATTATATGAAAAGGCTCTACAAAACTAGAAAAAGAACAATAAAAAAAAGTAATGCTTTATGATAACAGTATTTTCACATAAATCATGGCAACTTATTCTTACTTCAGTCTTCTGAGTAGGAATCAACTATTAGTCCAAATTCATAGATGAGGAAACAGGTATAGGAGCTTTATCATTAGTGTGAATGGGTGAGCAATGAGGATGAAATCACCAAGAATGATGACACAAACAGTGTTGGAGAGGAAAAGAATCAGGAAAGATGCCAAAGAAATCAGAGATGGTGGGAGTGGTCAGAGGGCAGAAGCCACAACATTTACATCTGTGACTACTTGTAAGTGATACATTTACAATAAAGGCCTAGTTCTTTTAAAATGTCTGGGGAAAGAAAGAAA
>NW_012102399.1:741450-748044 GCF_000951045.1 Mandrillus leucophaeus
GAAAGAAAGAAAGAAAGAAAGAAAGAAAGAAAATATGTCTTGAAAACATCTTCCTATACTTTCCCAAGCTCATAGTTCATACAACATAAAATCTGTGTTCACAGATTGTAATAGTCGTTGAAAGACACTTGTGTTCTCAAGATGTCTTCAGTACTGTACACTTGCCAGATTGAGTTCCATCTGCCGTGTTCATTGTATGTTCCAGATGTAGAAGCAAGCACCATGCCCACACAAACTTTTAGGAAAGCTTTGTTTAATAAACAGTATGAAGAACTGAGAACTACTAGAAAATCCACCCACTTAGTTCCTCCAACTAGCCCAGCTGTTCGTGAATGCTAAGGCATGTTTCCACACACCATTATGTGAAAAAGAATTTGTTTCTTTTTGCAAGATAGTTTTATTCAATCCAGTAGAGAAAATCTATTTAAGTTTTAAAGGGCATTGATATTTCTTGGTTAATTGTATTGTTAATTTTTCTTTTAGACAGATACAGTGATGTACATCATATATTTTGGAATCTGCTTTTTTGTTTCTAATTATAAAAGTGTTGCCAGATTGTTCTGTTTGTCAAAATATATTTCATTTTCTTCTAGTGTATACAGCTAAATTTTATTTTCTAGTTCCAAGAGCAGTTAAGTGAGACTGTGCCTGGGATCTGGCCTGAGGATGATGTGTAATGCATATAGGACAAACTGGTTAAGAAACAGTTCTAATGGGTAGGTCTCAGAGGACTTAAAGGAAGATAGAGCCACATGATGTCAGAAGCAGGGATTCCTAAAATACCACTAGAGGCACATACAACTGGAAAAACCCACATTGGACTGTGACTTTAATGAGTTATACATTTCTATTATGTCAAGCCAGTGAGGTTTTAAGAATAATCTGTTACTCTGCTAGTGCTATTTTCTATCATGTTATTCATGGTAGAAATGTGAAAATACAAAAATGTATCACCTACTTTTACATATTCGTTATTCTAGATGAGCCTCAGAATTATTATGTTTGGATTCTAACTGGGATTGCAATGAATGGCAATGTTAATCAATATTATCTTGTCATATAAGGTACATACCTTATTTGGATAGCAATATATAATATTATAAATATGATAAAATAATATAGTATTATGTTTAGTTTTTTTATGACAATGTTTGGTATTATAACAATACTATATATTATTATCCATATATATCTTATTAATATATATCTTATGGATAACAATATTTAGTACTACAAATATGACAAAATAATTTGAATATCAGTCTTTACTTAGGAACTGTGTATTTTTAAATTAGGTTTATTCTGAGGTGTCTGGGGTTTTAATTTATTTATTTGTTGCAAGTATGCTTGGTATACCTTTCCTTATATGATTTTCTTGCTTACAGTTTCATTAGTCACGCTATGTATTTTGTGACCAGTCACATTATTAAACTATTTTGTTCTTTCTACTAGTATTTTTACCCATTCTCTTAGATTTTAAAAATATATAATCATATCATTTATCAATAATGATAATATTGTCCCTTCTTTCCTGATATGTATAATCATCATTATACATTTTTGGCTAATTTCATTGTCTATAACATTACCAGGAAAATATTAAAGAACAGTGGGGAAACTAGGAATGCCTGCCTTGTTTCTGACTTCAATAAGAATTCTTGGATTGTTTCATCCAAGAATGACGTTTGTAAATGGTCTGAGATATGCATATAATTTTACCTTAAGTTATCATTCTCTTCCTTTTTTACAAAGGACTTTTCTTGTTTTACCTGAAGTCAGTGGTACTAGAAGATTTAATATTGTTAAGCCTTCATGCAACCTAAAATAAACCCTACATGGTCTTGGCATATTATTCTTTTAATGTCATGCTGGATTTTATTTTCTAGATTTTGTTAACTAGTTTGCATTAATATTCATAAGTAAGATGGCTTATCATTCTCTTTTTTGTGGTTTCTTTGTCAGATTTTGGAGTCAATGTCATATTAGTTTGTTTGTTTTTTTTTTTTAAGAATTGGAATACTTCCTTTATTTTATATTCCTGGAACAAGTTAAATTGCACAGGAATTACCTGCTCTTTGAAGGTTTGAAAACATTCATCCATGAAATTCTTTGGTATATTTATAGGCAATGCACTAATTTAACATCAGAATGAATTCATTCCATGATCATTCTTCTATTTAGCTATCTATATCTCTTGAATTAATGTCAGTTATTTTCAATTTCTTTAAAAAAGTAGAAACTTATTCCTGATTTTTTAAGTTGGTTATGCTTTGGAAAATATTAATCTAAAAAGTGGAAATTCAATATTTTTCAAAAAGATGTGTAAAGAACATATTCCCAGACGTATGTTTCATGGGTGTTATTACGATAACATAAAAATAGGATCCATACTCAATACCACTGGGAAATGCTTTAAAACAAATATTGAAGATTTACTTTCTGTGGGATTTGTCAGAGTCCTTAACATTCTTATGTGCATCCTATCTCTTTAAAGTTTATATTTTACTGCATATTCCCCATTTCTAGTGAGCATCTCATGGGATTTTTATACTCTGGTACACTTTAGGAAAGAGGTCTAAAGAAATTTGAAGATCAAGATTAGTTTTGCAGAAATATTTTCAGGACTGATGAGATAGGATTTCTGGAAGACAAATCCTTCTAGAAAACCTGTCACAACAAGAAAAAATGCATAAACTTCAAAAGCTCAGAAACTGGTTTTATTTGATTCAAATATTTTTTATGTTGTTTGTATATAATTCTGATAAATTCCAAAGACTTTAACTGGTATGTAAAACATGAAGCTAGAACCATCTGGAAATTTAAAAATAAACATTCAGACATTCAAACTTTGGCTTTAGAACTAAGGACTTTGTATAATTTTTACTTACGTCACCTAAAATATTGTTTATTTAAGCAGAGGGCATATTATATATTATAGCTATCTACTATAAAATCAAGATTTTTGTCTTCCACAATATAATGCTTTCTACAACTTACACAGATAAAGAAATTTCATATTCCATCTAAGCAAAACCTTTGTAGAACTCTTTAGAGACTTGAGTCTCCAGAACTAACCTATAATGGCATCTGGAAAAATTTTTTAAATCTGAATAAAGAAAAGTGAGTAGTAATGTGTGACTATATCTTATCAATGATAGTGTGCACTCAAACAGAACATGCTTAGGAATTAATATTTTCTCATTTTCTGAGACCTATTGAAGCAAACAAAAGATAGGCGCCAGTTAAAAAGCTATGCTCAAGCAGCCCAGACAACACAATGGATGTACAAAAAGCCTTCTCACATTCGAAAATTTCTACATATTTCTTAGAAAATTACTATTGCTTCATACCTAATTAGCAAAATGATAGATAGATAGATAGATAGATAGATAGATAGATAGATAGATAGATAGATAAACTTAAATTTCATTGACTATAAATGCTTGAGGAAATTCAGAGCAAGAAAATGTATCCTTGAGTACAGCTTTTCAGGGTAATCTATCCCACATACACAATGGCTTCTTTTATCACTTTTTATTACGTGAAGTATCTAAATCAAAACAGTGAGCTGCTACTAGATATCTCCAGAAGCATAATAATTTGGCAGTATTCTGGAGTTGGCTTACGGAGCTCGCAAGAGATGACTCCTGTGCTTCAGTTCCTAATTCTGCATTCAGCAATCCCACATTAGTACTTGAAATTGGCTGGGGTAGAAGCATTTACAACAGAGAAATTGGCAAATATTACAAATTAGGAATTTTTCCTTCAGAGAGCAAGTTATTAAACATTTACCAGCACCCCACTGCTAACTATCCAAAATATATCAATAGTATTAATAACAATATCAATTATGCTCTGTTTAGAGTAAATGTGAATTATATAATAAACCATGAACTCAATCATTCTAAGAGTTTCCAAAATTTACACATACATACAACATATGTTATTAGTTTAACATAGTGTAAATTATACAATTGATATGCCTTCATTACAATGGATTAGATCATAGGCCTGTTTCATTACTATTCATAAAACTGTAAAATACATACCAACATTTGATTAGCTAGCTATCTCTGATGTGAAAACCAAATTTACTAAAGTTTCAGACTTAAGTGACTGGTTTGGTATGTTTTTCTACTTATTTTTTCTACATGAAAGTGAATTCACATATTTCAACGTTTTTCCCTAAATTTTCCCAAAATCTACATCATAGACCTTGAGCTTCAGTTTCTCTTAAAAAACTATTTGTGCATTTCATTCCAAATATTTGACTGGACATTTTCAGGAGCCATAGGTAATGTTTACAGCAAGAAAATTAAAGTTTATAGAATTAATATTATATTTATTTAAGATATTTACATTTCAGTGCATTTATTTTAATCATACATTTTAAAACAGAAAAAATTACCTTATTGGTGCTGTAATACTCTTTTTTAATATGAAAATCTTCTTCCATATAAAATAGTAATCCTAGAAATGTATTTTATAGCATATTGAAAAGCTTTAATAATCTAGTACATTTATAAGCATAAGGAAGTGTCAAGAAAATATTATTTTCTGAAATAGCACCTATTGAAATTCTTTATCACACATGCACACACACAAACACACACTTGTGCATAACTTGTTTTTAAAAATCACATAATCTAAAATTAATAATGCAAAACTCTCGATAGGAGAAAATAGGGAATTCAAATTACCAACAATGAGGGTAACAGAGCTAATAACTTTTGTTCTCACACGTGCCCCTTCCTTCCTAGTTGCCAGAGAAAACAGGGTAGGGAGGGTGAATGTTGCATATGCCTTACTATTGGAAAAATAAAACCTGTAGTTTTTCCAGGGAAATAGCATTTCTCGTTGCTTAATTCATTTAAAGAATGTATCCAATAAATACTTATTAACTGACTACTACATGTTAGGCACTACACTGACGCTGAGCCCACAGAAATTAAACAGCCATGGAAGGCAGATATAAACATCAAAAAAACAGAAACAAGTGTAACGTGTGCTGTGCTGTAATGGACACAGATCACTGTGGGGCACCAAATAAATTAGTAATATATTTAATCTAGGGGGAAGTTTTCATAGAAATGTGTCACCAAAAGACTTTAAAATTAAATGTACCTTTGTATGACAGGCATTTCAAGTACAGAGTGGCACAAGCAAAGGAACAAAAACTCATAGCAGCAGGGCACATTCATGGAACTTCCAGTACCTTTAGTTCTAGTGGAATATAGAATTTAGGTAGATGGAGAAAGATTGAAAGTCACAGCACACAGACAGTAGCAGATAACAGGTGAAGAGACCTGGAGACATTGACAGAGTCTACTCTGAGAAAATATAAGCCTCATCCAGAGGCTAGAAAGAAAAGAGACTAATAGGAAGAAAGAACAGATTTCTAGACACAGAGCTCTCAAAGAATGAGTTAGGAAACTAAGAGATTGTGGTAAGAATAAAATATTATAACTTAGTCTTTCAGAGGCAAAGGAATTCAAAATTCCTTCAGATCCAGAGAATTTCTATGGAGTGAGATGACCATGGTAATAGGGGTGAAGATAACTGAAAATGAGGAACTCACAGAATTGAGCTTCTAAGGTCTGCCTAGAATACTCAAATTAATCATAGGAACTAGGGAAGTGGGAAGCTATAATATATCCATGCTTCTTGTGATCTTTAAAACACTGTAAATTATTCAGTAGTTAAATTATTTAACTTTCTTCAGAAACTTTTCCATGTAAATGGTGCTGGAGGATGATTTGCTTTATTTATCTTTTGACTTGTCACTTATGACAAACTGCCACGTTCCCTTGTGCATAAATGTATGTGTGAGGGGGGAGAAATAGAGTGGTTTGCATGCTCCAGCTTGAGGTATACAAAATAAGAATGAAAGAAAGCAGGTTGGGATTTGCAATCAAATGTGGGTGTTTGCTTTCTGTCTGGCACATATTTAGATCCTATTACTATCACTAGTTTTCCAATGAGGATGGAGACTTAGAAAAGTTTAAGTAAGAGGCAGAGCTAGAACCAAAGTCTGTACTATCATACTAAGCTTCCCGCCTTAACATTATAGTTGGCTAATTACTTAATGATTTACCTTGGAATAACATCTACATTATAAAGGTAGAATTAATATTAGCAATAAAGGCTAGAAGTGGTTGAGAACTGTTAGTTTTCTTTGTCTCCAGGTCAGATGTTTGTTTGTTTGTTTATAAATGTGTGAGTCAACATATATTTGTATGTTCTCATTTATTTGACAACTCATTCTAAAAAGCACTTTATAAGTGTTCAATGAGTATGTAACGCCTTGAACTATAATGACTGAATTTGATCATACACAGGCACAAAATAATTATATTAAAGAAGATGAACTTTCAAAATGTTTTTACTTCTTTATTTTAAAAAACTAATAGTGCTTTTAATGTATGTAGGGAAGTTCTAAGCAAATTACCCATTACTTTATTAACTCAATAATATTTATTACAATATAATTAGCATGAACATAAACAAGAATCAAACAAATATAAAGGCACCTAAACTACTTTTTTGGACATTGTTTCTTTCTCTGTCACCCAAGCTGGGGTGCGGTGATGCTAT
>NW_012102399.1:749679-755071 GCF_000951045.1 Mandrillus leucophaeus
TGATGCCTCCAGCTTTGTTCTTTTGGCTTAGGATTGTCTTGGTAATGAACTTTTTTTAATAAGATATTTTTCTTTGCATTTCACTGATCATTAGAGCCGTTGAACATTTTTTTCTTATGTTTGTTGGTCATTAGTATATCTTCTTTTGAGAATTGTCCATTAATGTCCTTAGCCCACTTTTTGAAGGGATAGTTTATTATTTTCTCATTAATTTATTTGATTCCTTTGTACATTCTGGGTATTAGTCCTTTGCCAGATGTATAGATCGTGAAGATTTCTCCCACTCTGTGGGTTGTCTGTGTACTCTCCTTTTACCATGCAAAAACTATTTAGTTTAATTAAGTCCTACTTATTTATCTTTGCTTTTGTTGCATTTGCTTTTGGGTTCTTGCTCATGAGATCTTTACCTGTCAATGTCTAGAAGGGTTTTTCTGATGTTATCTTCTAGAATTTTTATAGTTCCAGGTCTTAGATTTAAGTCCTTGATCCATCTTGAGTTGATTTTAGTATAAAGTAAGAGATGAGGATCCAGTTTCATTCTCCTACACATGGCTTGCCAATTATCCCAGCACCATTTGTTGAATAGGGTGTTCTTTCCCAACTTTATATTTTTGTTTACTTTGTCAAAGATCAGTTGGCTGTAAGTATTTGGCTGTATTCTGGGTTCTCTATGCTGTTCCACTGCTCTATGTGCCTTTTTTTTATATTGGTACCATGCTGTTTTGGTGACTACAGCCTTATAGTATAGTTTGAAATTACATAATGTGATGCATCCAGATTTGTTCTTTTTGCTTAGTCTTGCTTCTGCTATGGGAGCTCTTTTTTGGTTCCAAATGAATTTTAGGATTGTTTTTCTAGTTCTGTGAAGAATAACTGTGGTATTGTGATGGGAATTGCATTGAATTTGGAGATTGCTTTTAGCAGTATAGTCATTTTCACAATATTGATTCTACCCATCCATGACCATGGGAGGTGTTTCTATTTGTTTGTGTAGTCTATGATTTCTTTTGGAAGTGTTTTGTAGTTTTCCTTGTAGAGGTCTTTCACCTTCTTGGTTAGGTATATTCCTAAGTATTCTTATATTTTTATTTTTTTTCAGCTATTGTAAAAGGGGTTGTGTTCTTAATTTCATTCTCAGCTTGGTCGCTATTGTTGTATAGTAGAGCAACTGATTTGTGTAAATTAATTTTGTATCCTGAAACTTTGCTGAATTTATTTTTCAATTCTAGGAGCTTTTCAGGGGAGTCTTGAAGGTTTTCTCAGCATATAATCATATCATCAAATGGCGACTGTTTCTCTCCCTCTTTTCCAATTTGGATGCCCTTTATTTCTTTCTCTTGTCTGACTGCTCTGGCTAGGAATTCCAGTACTATATTGAATAGAAGTGGTGAGAGTGGGCATCCTTGTCTTGTTCCAGTTCTCAGAGTGAATGCTTCCAACTTTTCCCCATGCAGTATTAGGTTGGTGTAGGTTTCTCATAGATGGCTTTTATTACATTGATGTATGTCCCCTGTATGCAAATTTTGCTGAGGGTTTTAATCATAAAGGGATGTTGAATTTTGTCAAGTGCTTTTTCTGCATCTATTGAGATGATCATGCGATACCACCTTACTCCCAAAAGAAGAGCCGTAATCAAAAAATCATAAAAATAATAGATGTTGGTGTGGATGCAGTGAAAAGGGAACACTTCTACACTGATGGTGGGAATGTAAACTAGTACAACCAGTATGGAAAACAGTATGGAGATTCCTTAAAGAATGAAAAGTAGAAATACCATTTGATCCAGCAACCCCAGTACTGGGTATCTACCCAGAGGAAAATATGTCATTATAAGAAAAAGATACTTGTGCACGCATGTTTATAGCAGCACGATTTACAATTGCAAAAATATGAAAACAGCTGAAATGCCTATCAATCAAGTGGATAAACTGTGAGATATGTATATATATGCATATATATACACACACATATGTGTATATATATACACACATACATATCACAAATCATATATCTCATATATATCATTACATCATATATATGATGGATATATATATATATATATATATATATATATATGAGATGGAATACTAGTCAGCAATAAAAAGTAATGAGTTAACAGCATTTACAGCAACTTAGATGGGACTGGAGACGATTACTCTAAGTGAAGTAACTTAGGAATGAAAAATCAAACAAACAGCATATGCTGTTACTCGTAAGTGGGAGCTAAGCTACGAGGATGCAAAGGCATAAGAATGATATAATGGAATTTGGACTCAGGAGAAAGGGTTAGGAAGGGGTTGAGTGATAAAAGGCTACAAATCATGTTCAACGTATACTGCTTGGGTGATGAGTGCACCAAAATCTCACAAATAACCACTAAAAAACATATGTAACCAAATACCTCCCATGTCCCAAAACCCTATATATATATGATTTTTATGCTGTTTACCTGGATTTTTACAGTTGAGAATAAGAGGAGTGAAGACAGAGTACGAAAGGTGAGTTTGCTAATTATTAGTGGATATGTTTGAAACATTGGGGCAAGTTTATGGAAAGAGAAAAGTATAGTATGCTGACAAAAATTACTCAATGTTTGCAGTAAGATACAATATAGCAAACAATTTCCTCATCAATATCTCCCACTTTTTTTGCAACATTCCAGAAGTATTAAGTTATTATTAAGTCAAGTTTCAAATATATTATTTTTAATTATATGAAACTTAAAAAAATTAACATTTTTTCTAATTTAGTAGGCTACGAAACCATTGTTTTTGTTGTTTTGAGTGAAGCCTGTCCCCAGGAGAAGTAAATGAGGCCACTAGAGAATGAAGCCAGTTCTGGAGATGGAGAGAGAGAGAGAGGTGATTGAAACTACAAGCATTGATACCCCTAGATCAAGCCATGACTGCAATCCACTGACTTCTTAATGGCACGACCCAAATATTAGCGTGAACTGTTTCCCATTTCTTACCATCCAAAGAGTCATGATTAACTACTTCAGATATAAACCACAAGCTGGTTTCTAATTTCAGCTAGTTGTGCAACCGTAGGCAAATCACATCTTCTCCCTGGATTTGAGCCTCCTTACCTGTAAAACGATTGAAATTGGATTGATCCCCAGGTTGTCATCTTTCCTAATGTTTCATGATTCTGCAATTTAACATATAATTAATTTAATTAAAATAACCACTTCATACTGTATCTTAGTTTTGCTTAAATATAATTTCTTCTCTGTTTTTCTGATTATAGCCCTGTATTATTCCTACATAATGGAATCTACAAAGTAGAAATAGAGCACACAAGGAAAAAAACCAGTGGTTTTTTGCAGGTTTTAATATTGACTAGACACCGTTTTTAGCGGAATATGAACTGCAGATTAGTTACCTCCCAAAATAGTTATTTAATTCTCTATGGAAACATTCTAAGTATGTTTCTTAAAGTGTATTACTAAACAGTTTATCTTAGAACTTATTATCTGAACTGAAAGCCCTAATAAAGTCTCTGCCAATTAGATTTTATTCAGAAAAGTTTATTAAACACTTATCCTGATGAAAAATAATTTGCATATCACCCAAACTAGGTCTCTTTGGGTCTCATGCTTTGCGCGTTGCTTTGCACATTAAACACTCAATAAATGTTTGTTAAATTAAATTAAATTAAAGGAGTTGCTTTTACTGCAGCTTACATGCCCTTCTATGATTAATGAATCATCACTAAGTGAGAAATTAATGAGTGTGCTTTGCATATCAGGAAAAAAAATGTGTTCTGTTTCAGAGAGGGACAAAATTTTACAGCAGGGGAAGAAGATAGGCAACTCCAGGAATTAACAAGAAAGAAGCTTTCAATTATAGCTACTGACATGGATAAACTCAATATAGTTGCCAAAATCACTACCTGTGAGATGACATACACACTAGCTTCAAATTAATCAAGACTTTCACAAATCCCTTCTCCATACAATTAGAATGGAAAAAATAAATAAATAAATGGAAGAATCTCTCCAGGACAGTTCCAAAGCAGAGAAATCTTCAAAGTTCAGATTTTTCACCACTGCCATGTTTCCAGTCCCTCGACACATACTGTCCTTCCTTGCTCTTATAATCAAAGAACCATAGCATACAGCAAAGGTCAGACAGTAAAGTTAGGCTGACAAGAATAAAAAGAGGAGGCTACTAGGGATGGATCCCAAAGTAGGCAGAGTAATTCTGAATCCACATGTGGCATGTTAGGGAATTACAGCAAGCAAAGAAATGTAAGCAGTCAGGCAATCCAGCCTGGAGCAGCAGCTCCTGAAGATGGAACCCAACTACCAGTAGAAAGCAGCTGCAAGCAACAAGAAGTCTGTACATGCAAACAGAAGAAATTGCAAAGGCATTCAGGAGTTTGGTATTAGGTAAAGCTGGATAAGATTCAAGGACAAGGATAAGTTATGGAGAAATTAAGTAGGAGCCAGGGAAAGGTCACATTTTTAGTCAAAGGCTTGACAACACCAGTTATTTATTACAAGTGGAGCACAAGCAATGGGCAAGGCCATTCAGGTAGATGGCCTGATGCTGAGTCAGCAAGTTATTGTGCCAAAGCTTTTTAGTATTTTTCAACGATGAACAGAATTGGTCTTGGGCTTGGATCACTGGGAAAATGATTATGATAATGTGTGCCAAGTACCTATCACAGAGGAAACACTTCACTAGTACCATTTTCTTTCTTCTTTTCTTTTCAATTACATTATTTAGGAAACTGAGGGGAAGAAAAATCACACAAGTAATACCTTCTACAACATATAACCAGTCCCACCAACATCTGACCATGTAGAGTTTTAGCATAACATTTCCATTAGTTGTGTTGCTATTACTGACAGCACCACGCTCTAATAAGCTACTAATATTAGCTATATGCTGTGAACAGACACTAAATACAGAATTAGTGGCCTTGGGAAATAATGAGTAAGGCTAATGGTAAGAAGAAATAAGCAGAAAAACATGGTTTTCAGAATCCTGGCAAAGTACCTGTAGGGACCTCTCAGAACACTTAAGTATCTACACAGGTAGGAAAGAGTTCACTCTTACTCCTCATGTGCTCCATGGACGCTGCTGAATGTGATCTTGAGTATTCATTCATAATAACTTGCATATTTAGAGACCGTAAAAGAGCTGGATATAAAATTATACCAATGTCTCCATTATCACTTTTCTATTCCAAAATTACCCTTTCACTGATATCCTCCAACTCTCCTTCTTTTTTGGGTCTGATAAAATACAGGGCTCAACAATTTACTGTTCAAGACTGTCCCACTTGTTACCAATGACCAAAAAATATGAGTGGTTGCATTTTGGGGTCAAGGTATGTATGGGGGTATAATACAGTTTTCAGATTTGACATTGATTCCCATTAA
>NW_012102399.1:755121-830124 GCF_000951045.1 Mandrillus leucophaeus
GGAATATGAACTGCAGATTAGTTACCTCCCAAAATAGTTATTTAATTCTCTATGGAAACATTCTAAGTATGTTTCTTAAAGTGTATTACTAAACAGTTTATCTTAGAACTTATTATCTGAACTGAAAGCCCTAATAAAGTCTCTGCCAATTAGATTTTATTCAGAAAAGTTTATTAAACACTTATCCTGATGAAAAATAATTTGCATATCACCCAAACTAGGTCTCTTTGGGTCTCATGCTTTGCGCGTTGCGTTGCACATTAAACACTCAATAAATGTTTGTTAAATTAAATTAAATTAAAGGAGTTGCTTTTACTGCAGCTTACATGCCCTTCTATGATTAATGAATCATCACTAAGTGAGAAATTAATGAGTGTGCTTTGCATATCAGGAAAAAAAATGTGTTCTGTTTCAGAGAGGGACAAAATTTTACAGCAGGGGAAGAAGATAGGCAACTCCAGGAATTAACAAGAAAGAAGCTTTCAATTATAGCTACTGACATGGATAAACTCAATATAGTTGCCAAAATCACTACCTGTGAGATGACATACACACTAGCTTCAAATTAATCAAGACTTTCACAAATCCCTTCTCCATACAATTAGAATGGAAAAAATAAATAAATAAATGGAAGAATCTCTCCAGGACAGTTCCAAAGCAGAGAAATCTTCAAAGTTCAGATTTTTCACCACTGCCATGTTTCCAGTCCCTCGACACATACTGTCCTTCCTTGCTCTTATAATCAAAGAACCATAGCATACAGCAAAGGTCAGACAGTAAAGTTAGGCTGACAAGAATAAAAAGAGGAGGCTACTAGGGATGGATCCCAAAGTAGGCAGAGTAATTCTGAATCCACATGTGGCATGTTAGGGAATTACAGCAAGCAAAGAAATGTAAGCAGTCAGGCAATCCAGCCTGGAGCAGCAGCTCCTGAAGATGGAACCCAACTACCAGTAGAAAGCAGCTGCAAGCAACAAGAAGTCTGTACATGCAAACAGAAGAAATTGCAAAGGCATTCAGGAGTTTGGTATTAGGTAAAGCTGGATAAGATTCAAGGACAAGGATAAGTTATGGAGAAATTAAGTAGGAGCCAGGGAAAGGTCACATTTTTAGTCAAAGGCTTGACAACACCAGTTATTTATTACAAGTGGAGCACAAGCAATGGGCAAGGCCATTCAGGTAGATGGCCTGATGCTGAGTCAGCAAGTTATTGTGCCAAAGCTTTTTAGTATTTTTCAACGATGAACAGAATTGGTCTTGGGCTTGGATCACTGGGAAAATGATTATGATAATGTGTGCCAAGTACCTATCACAGAGGAAACACTTCACTAGTACCATTTTCTTTCTTCTTTTCTTTTCAATTACATTATTTAGGAAACTGAGGGGAAGAAAAATCACACAAGTAATACCTTCTACAACATATAACCAGTCCCACCAACATCTGACCATGTAGAGTTTTAGCATAACATTTCCATTAGTTGTGTTGCTATTACTGACAGCACCACGCTCTAATAAGCTACTAATATTAGCTATATGCTGTGAACAGACACTAAATACAGAATTAGTGGCCTTGGGAAATAATGAGTAAGGCTAATGGTAAGAAGAAATAAGCAGAAAAACATGGTTTTCAGAATCCTGGCAAAGTACCTGTAGGGACCTCTCAGAACACTTAAGTATCTACACAGGTAGGAAAGAGTTCACTCTTACTCCTCATGTGCTCCATGGACGCTGCTGAATGTGATCTTGAGTATTCATTCATAATAACTTGCATATTTAGAGACCGTAAAAGAGCTGGATATAAAATTATACCAATGTCTCCATTATCACTTTTCTATTCCAAAATTACCCTTTCACTGATATCCTCCAACTCTCCTTCTTTTTTGGGTCTGATAAAATACAGGGCTCAACAATTTACTGTTCAAGACTGTCCCACTTGTTACCAATGACCAAAAAATATGAGTGGTTGCATTTTGGGGTCAAGGTATGTATGGGGGTATAATACAGTTTTCAGATTTGACATTGATTCCCATTAACCTTATAATATAATGGCAATTAAAGATAATCCTGAAAAAAAATGGAGAGCATGATGATTCACTGAAAATTATTTCTTCTACTATTGTCAATTAATTATAGTAGTTTATCCTTTGGTTACAAAGTCACATTCACTCACAGCCACCTTCACATAGTCACAAACTTTTTAGTATTTCAAAGAGTAACCTTCACATAGTCACAAACTTTTGAGTATTTGAAAGTGTAAAAATCCATGTGAACTACTTTTCTTCAATTATACTAACATTTATTTATTCTTTATAGCAAGATATTACCATCATAATATTTTAAGGGTTATAATCTTCATTCTTTCCTGATGAAGGCATGATTCCATCATGAGGATTTGATTTGGTTAAAATTATGATGAAAAATGTCAATTTTATGACTAAATTCTACAAATGATGCAGAAATTTAAATCCATAACTTTTTAAAATACAGTCTTGATATGGAATAAAAGAAAACTTGTTAAATTTTACATCAAAATAACTACTAAAAAGAAACTATGAACAGGTTTAATATAGGACGTTGTAACAATTAGTGTTCACTCCTGCCAACGGGTTATTTTCTTCATTTATGATTTTAGGTTTTACAATGTAATTGCCAGGCCAGCAATAGCTAATCAGGGCATAAAATAAAGTTAAAATGTTTTACCAGCCTTATAAACATTTGTGCTGCCATATTTTTCACTAGTTGAAAGCAACAAGACAGCCTGTTAGGTAGCTGAATATAGAGTATATTGGAATTGCACCATATGCTGTTTCAAAGAAACATCTGACTTAGCTAAGAACATGCTTTTGATTTATTAGTTGACTTCTGTGCAGACATATGTGATTTCTTGATTCTTTTATTCGTGTCACACTTTTGATGCAATCAACCCTCATATTCTCTTCTCCTTTTCTTCAATTCCTGGGAGAAAATACAATCAATCACTGGGGGAAATGTAGTAGGGTAATAGCCTTTTTTCTAATGCAATTTTCCTTTTTTTATCTTGCTGTTTTAAAAATATATATTTTTGAAAGAGAAAATAAATGAAGTGGTTTAGTGGTGATCTTCCTCTCTACACATTTTCAAATTTCAGCTGCCTTGATTTGTTAGTTTTGATATTGGAAAGTGATAGAAAATGATAAAATTCCTCTTACTTTTATACTAATTTGTTCCTTAGAAACTGTTTTAGTTTGTCAGATAACCCAACAAGTAGAATTCTAAAATAAAAATGGGGTTTAAAAGACCAGATAGGCAATTGGTATATACTTCAGATGCAAGTGGCAGACCGATACTGAAGAGAAAAGGAAATACATTTCATTCTGAATTAATACTTATTGAAGACATACTGCACGCTGAGGAATATTAAAGCATTTTACCTAGATTATCACAGTTAATGCCCCCAATGGTCCATAGGTAAATGCTGGCCTTAGTCCCATTACACCGTTAAAGTAACTGAGTCTCAGGATTTAGGTTGCTGTCCAAGGTCACACAGCTAGTAAGTTACAGAGCCATGATTGCAGACATAGGCCATTTGGCTTCACGGCTTGCAATTATGAATTGTTCTCCTTCTTATCAACTTTAAAACATGGCAAATCATCTACACTCTCTTAGTTTCCATTTCCAAATATCTAAAACATGAATAATATTATGTGCCTCCTCAGACATTTAGGAAGAATATGTTGATTTTTTTTAAATTGTGTAAAGAGCTGAGGGCAATAAGGTATTGACTTTTATGGATATGGGAAACCTGAAAGACTCTTTCATTTCAGAGCTAACATTTTCTTAGTAATTTGCCCAGATACTCTTACAGCTAAGAACTTGACTGAATTACACAATTATTTTAGAATCAGGGATAGAACCCAAGACTCCCACCAACTCTATTCTTTTTCCAACTGCCTTGAAACAAAACCTGATAATTTCAGCCCCTTAAATCCTAGTTCCAGCTGGCATGTGATTAGATAGGAAGAAAAACACTCTGAATTAGAAGGGTAAGCAAATTGCCTCCAAAATTAAAACTACTTAGTGTTAACCTTGATGCTAAGTGGTGAGGTAAAATACAGTCATGGTTTCAGGGGTTTTACAAGCAGATCAGACCAATGAATGAGATTAAGACAGCGTATTAAAATGGATATAATAACCATCTCTCCCACTTTCTAAGGAAACATCCTTTGCAGCTCTCGCTACTGGGATGGTTCAGTTTTGATTGAGACGATTGGCAGAGATGCAGAATTGAAGAAACAGGGAGAGGGGGAGAAATTTATTTACCTAATGAAGAAACAAGACACAGATTCCATCTCCTCTTAAACCCATTGCAATTAGGCACCAACCTTATCACTTCACCCAAACCACTCTATCCCAAGTCACTAGTGACCTGTGTGGCTAAAGCAAATGGTCAATTTTCAGTCTTCATCTCATGATAAATGAGATGTCCTCAACTACATTGAGGACAATTGCTATTTTCTCCACGTGGCATCTAGGACACCCCACTTTCTTGGTTTTTCCCCTCCTTTGTTGGTTGATCCTTCTCAGTTCCACTTGGTTCCTCTTTTTCTCCTTGATACTTACATGTTAAAGTGTCTACAGCTATGGTCCTTGTTCTTCTTTTCTATTGGTTTAGTAGAAGTGAAAAAACAAATGAGTGAGTTTCAAGCAAAGTAAACTAAAGAAAGTGGGGAAAAGTGTGGAAATGATATAGATCTCTGGTTTGTGGAAATTTTGAAAAAGCATGAGAGGGAAAATGAAGATTTGGAATCCAGGAAGTATGTGAAGGTTCAATTAACAGCATTGTCTGAAACATGGTGTTTCTAATATAGAAAACAAGGTCAAGTAGCAACACTTCAAGTGGGAAAATGAAGCCTCAAAGAAGCATGAGGATTCTAGAAAACAAAAACTGAGCAAACAGGCAAACTAGATGAGGGTCAGTGTGGTATTACGTGAGTAAATATTCTACAGCAGAATGAAGTAAATTTTTTCCATTGGTCAAAATAGCTCAATGAAAGATATCTGAAGAAGTGGCTCTTCCACAGAAGATTGGACCTTTAAGTTACCAACAATTAAGTCTAAAGAGAGGGATATCTTTCAAAAAGAATCATGGGTGTACAACTGGAAAATTGTGCTAACCAGAGTTAGACAGATACAAAACTGTTTGAGAGAATTGTACTATCACTTACCTGAAGAAAAAGAGATTGTGGTCATTTGTTACTTAATATGGCCTTTGGGCTCCTAACATTCAGAAGCAGAAAGCAGGTGCTAAGAAAGCTACTCAGGGCTGGGTGAGGTGGCTCACGCCTGTAATCCCAGCACTTTGGGAGGCCAAGGCGGGCAGATCACCTGAGGTCAGGTGTTCAAGACCAGCCTGGCCAACATGGTGAAACCCCGTCTCCACTTAAAATACAAAACATTAGCTGGGCATGGTGGTACGCACCTGTAATCCCAGCTACTCAGGAGGCTGAGGTAGGAGAATCACCTGAACCTGGGAGGCGGAGGTTGTAGTGAGCCAAGATCGTGCCATTGCACTCCAGACTGGGGGATAAGAGTGAGACTTCATCTCAAAAAAAAAAAAAGAAAAAAAGTAAACTACTCAGTACTCACTCTCCGATGCCCTCTTCAGGTGTGGTCATGGAGCCTGACGCAGAAGAAAACCAGAGTTAAGGGTCACAGAAAACAGAAGAGAAGGGAGCTAATTTCAGGGAATAGAACTGGAGCCTAATCAAAGCACATTTCTGCATTCCTAGGTTAGGAAACTATGTGAGGCAAGGTCTTGCAAGAAGCAGATTCCAAGACAGAATCAAACATGAAATGATTTTATTAGGGAGAATTCCTATGTGAAAGGAAACAGGAAGGGAGTCAGATAAGGCTCTGAGAGTCTGTCAGACAATGATACAAATCTGTCCCTGAATGAAGAAGAGAAAAGAAGGTTAGGTGGAAGCAATCTAGACTGCCATTCAGTAGCAAACCCACTGGGGAGTTGTCCTTGGGCCAAAGTGGGAGTCCACACTGTTGGTCCCATAAATAGCCTGTCTCTCCCTCTGTGGCTGCTTCATTCTTGTGCCCACCATGTCAGTTCTAGGGTGGCCGGCATTGACTCATATCACCTGGTCAAGTTATTTTTTTTTGAGGCGGAGTCTAGCTCTGTCACCCAGGCTGGAGTGCAGTGACACAATCTCGGCTCACCGCAACCACTACCTTCCAGGTTCAAGTGATTCTCCCATCTCAGCCTCCCAAGTAGCTGGGATTACAGGCGCTTGCCACCACTCCTGGCTAATTTTTGTATTTTTAGTGGAGACAGGGTTTCACCATGTTGGCCAGGCTGGCCTCACTCCTGACCTCAGGCAATCCGCCTGCCTGGGCCTCCCAAAGTGCTGGGATTACAGGTGTGAGCCACCGTGCCCGGCCCTGGTCAAGTGATTTTATGTACTTGGTTTCCTAGTGCGTCTTCTGCAATCGTTGTCTTCTGGTGGTCATTAAGGATAAAGAACAATTTGCACTTTGTTAACACTCTCATACATTTATCCACACGCCTCTCCTCCAGGTCTCCTTATCTCCAACCTTTAAGTCATTTTCCTTCCAGAACCCGGAAGACCACCTGGCTGCTGGCCACTCTACTGACTGGGAATCTATGAATATTCTCACCTCAGGCTATTTTTCCTTCCACACAAAATAGATTACCAAGTACACTAGTTTGTTTTCGTTTGTTTGCTTGTTTGTTTGTTTTTCCATTGGGAAGATTTGCTGCCTCTACTGTCTGTAGAGGGACAGTAATATAGTTATATTCTATTTCTGGCTGACACTCATTACCTACCAGATCCACTGATAATTCAAACTTGAACTTTTTCTTCCTCCTTATCATCTGACCCATACAAATGAGAACTGTTTCTGATTTCCTTTTATCATTGGAATGAAAAATAACACATTTGCCAAATCACTGGCTACATCCATGTACCTGAGGCCTTGTTGATCTGTTTTAGCAACAGTGCCAAATCTGGCGCAGTGGCTGCAATCATGGCTACTACTTGTTTAGCCTGCATCAGTCTACAGCCGTTTTCCTGGATCAATCTAGTTGCTGCAGGGGCCAGAATGGCATTAAATGGATATGTGACAGAGACCATTACCCCTGTATCATCTAGCTCTTTAATAGTGCCACTTATCTCCACCATCTCCATTGGGATAAAATATTGTTTTGATTTACTATCTTGGCTGGGGGTTAGGGAGAGGGAATTTCAAAGTTTTCTCTTTAGTTTCCCTATTATAATAGGTTTTTCTCCACAGAGCCAATGTAAGAATTCAATTGCCTGGTATATCAATTCTGATTATACACTTGGGGACTGGAAAAATGATCGAGTGGGTCATTGGGACAAGTGGACTCACTGTGACATGAATTTTAGTTAGGTCTTCATTTACTACCTGTCCTCCATAACCCCACCTCAACAGGAGGCCATGATGACACTTTGGGTTTCTGGCTTCAATGTCAACTCAGAACTTGAGTGCAATACTCCTCAAATATTCTGCTATTCCTGTCTACCCAGTGTGCTATCTCCCAAGTCCATGTAATTCCTTCTGGGGAAAGATGAGGTGATTGTCATGGTATATAAATGTCAGAGAGTTCAAGAGGGCTTCCTCTTAGGGACCCAGTCACCTCTTCAGCCAGTGGGTTTCAGACTTGAAAATTGACTGATGGGCTAAGACACGGTGGCTTACACCTGTAATCCCAGCCCTTTGGGAGGCCGAGGGGGGCAGATCACCTGAGGTCAGGAGTTTGAGACCAGCTGGTTGACATGGTAAAACACCGTCTCTACTGAAAATATAAAAATTAGCCAGGTGTGGTGGTGCCCGCCTGTAATCCCAGCTACTTGGGAGGCTGAGGCAGGAGAATAGCTTGAACCCGAGAGGCAGAGGTTACAGCAAGCCAAGATCACACCATTGCACTCCAGCATAGGTGACAGAGTGAGATGGTCCCAGGACCATCACTCCTGCTATTCCTTCTTCTTGGAACCCCATTCCGGAATCTTCTACCTCAACTTCTAACCCATCAAACTGAGGCATCTTCTGCTCATTCTTCAGATCACAGTTCAGATGTCTCTTTCTTAGGTAATCTTTCCTCAACAGTCAGGTGAACTCAGTTTTCCCTGTTACTTTTTCCTTATTTCACTTACCTCAATTGTAATTAATTATTTGCTTAATCATTATTATTTTTTCCTAGTGTCTGTCTCTTTTACTATATCACATAAGGGGAGGGGCTGGATCTTCCCTGTCTCCTCAGGGCCCCACCTTGAGTCTGTCGTATGTAGTTGTTTAGTCTGTATCTGCTGAGTGAATGGATAATAGTGGCTCACTACAAGGTGTTTCTCACACAGCAAGAGATAAAAAAGGAAACACTTCAGAATATCCCCCTGGTTGGTTCTGATATGCCCTCCACACTTTGGAGCATCATCCTCTCCTGTATGCCAAAGAATGGTATAAGGCCTATGCTGATGGACACTGTGTGTCAGGGGAGGTATCCAAGTTGGTTTTCCTACCAACACATATGGCTAGTCTGTCTTTGCTGGAAAGAGCATTGTGATAGACTACTGTTTAAAGGTCCTCTCTCCCATCCCTCCTGCCATGCCTCTCTCCTTGACTTTCGTCTTAGCTTTGTTAATTTGCCTTGGCCAATAGACCGCTAGAAGAGAGACCACAAGCAGGGAATTGACATGTGGTTAGTAGCTGGGCACATTGTCTTATATCTCTTTCTTCACCATGAGAAGAGCTCCCTGTTGGCTGGGCCTCCATTGAACACATGTGGACAGACCTGAGCCCAAACTTCATTGAAGAGCCACGTCCAGCTGGACTAAGGCTTGGAGCAGAGCTGTGCAGCAGAGCCCAACCCAAATCAGCTGAACGTTACTGACCTGCAGACATTTGAGCTAAATAAGTATCTATTACACACTGGTAACGTTTTGTGGTTGTTTGTTATGCAGCAAATGCTAACTGACACAGACCTTAAAGCTTGGATTGATTTCTGCAACTGGTCTGAATGTGGTTCCTTTTTCCCACGAGACTTTCGAACAAAAGGTTTATCTGTCTCCAATGATGTACATCTACAATGATGGAACGGAAACAAGATCGTCACAATAAACTTTCCATCTGGAAGAGCAGTCAACAATTATTAACAATTGTAAAGTCCTACTAGATAAACAGTGTGAGGGTCTGTGAAGGCCATGAGAATGTGTGTGCAGGTTTTAATACAGGGTGCACACTTGACCTAGAGGGGCTCCAGTGATACACCCTTCATTGCCTTGTAGTAGAGGCCATGCCTGTCATGTCCTGCTCTTCACCAAAGACTGTGTGAGGGAGAGTTGGAATCCTAAAACAGAATTGTTCCTGGGATACTCGGTACCCCTTTTTAGACCAACCTTAGCAGCTTTGCTGACCCTACCTTCCTCTGTAAAGCAGCTTAGGCACCTTTCCTCAACATACTCTCTCTCCTGCTCTCCCTCATTCACAGTCTAATAGATTTCCCACCCTTGTCTAACTCTCTCCCTATTTCTTTGCCTGCAGGTGTTTGCTCTACTAAAATCCTTACATGCTTAATTTTGCCTAAGCATTTGCATTTTGGAGGATCTAAACTAAAAGAAGTGGGAGCAAATTTGGTTTAAGAAAATAGGAGTAAGATGAAGATTTGGCACTGGCCTACCAACCACTTAATGGAAAAGTGGACACTGCCCTGATAGGCAGGTAGGAGACGAATAGCCCCTGGCACAAGGTGAAGTTCAGTGGCTAATCATTTTGCTGATAATGACCTGTAAAAATGTCCTGGTGAAAGGGAATGCTGAGGAAGGCACCATGATGCTGGCATATGAGATATATAGGATGAATCATGCCTGCCAACACAGTGAAATTGGCTGGTTACTGCCTTGTTGAAATTAGGTGCTTCAGAAGGATAGCGTAAGATTGCCTGACATTAATATGTGATTAATAGCTAAGTGTGAGAACCACAGAGCTTGGATGGCAGTAGCATATTAAAAGAGAGGAATACTCGGCTAGGTGCGGTGGCTCACGCCTGTAATCCCAGCACTTTGGGAGGCTGAGGTGGGTGGATCACCTGAGGTCAGCAGTTCGAGACCAGGCTGACCCACATGGAAAACCCTGTCTCTACTAAAAATACAAAATTACCTGGGCGTGGTGGCACATGCCTGTAATCCCAGCTACTCGGGAGTCTCAGGCAGGAGAATCACTTGAACCCAGGAGGCAGAGGTTGCAGTGAGCCGATATCATGCCATTGCACTCCAGCCTGAGCAACAAAAGCAAAACCTCATCTCAAAAAAAAAAAAAAAAAAAAGAGAGAGAGAGAGACAATCAAATGGCTAGGAGAACTAATTGTGAGAGTTGCAGAGTTCCAAAGATGATTGAAAACTCAGTCAAATCAGGTTTGCTATGTGAAGGTCAGAGCCCTAGGAAGGAAAACTACAGATTTTGATAACTGTGACAGTGCTATCTGGATTTTCCCGAGGATGTTGACTCTGCAACCCTCTCTGGATTCTCTTGGTGTGTAGAAGTTGCCACCTTTCCCTTCTGTAGAAAGATCTACCATTTCAACTATGCTAGAAGATACTTCAGAACCTCTCCACACAAGTAACCCACGCCCTGTTCAGAAGCAGTCCTCACCACTTCTACTGGCTGCCAGATATAACTAGGGACTGGATATTTAAGAGTTCTTGGTCAAAGGGCAAGTATTCTTTGGAAGTCAATCTCACCTTGGCTTGATCACCTGTGATCACACCTAATCCTTCTAGGCCAATTCTTTCTATCTTTAGTACCATGTTTAGGGTTGACTGGAAAAATGGTGTGAGGCCAATCCAGCTTTTAATTCATCTAATGGCCCTGAGCAGGGCCCAGTTCAGAGGTGTAGGACCTGTGTAGTCATACAGTGCCTTGCACTCAAAAAGGATCTGCTATTGTCATGTTGAAATTGCCAGCAATTTCATATTTAAACATATTCATAAGTGAAGTCCAGTGTTTCAGGGGAATATACATGGGAACAGAGGAGATACAAAGCAAAATCCAAGTATCTTGGTCTGTTCTATTCCTTAGCTCCCAATTCACAGTGTTCATGATGTCCAGGAGCACAGGATTCTCGTGGACCCATGCTAAGTGGAAGTTCATGGAGAATCAAATCAAGTATTCAAGGTCGGTGTCTTATGTCCACTACTGAGGAAGCAAAGGCACTGATAGCCCCAAAAGGCCATGATTTTTATTCAAACCAGAGCTTGCTTCAAACACAGAAAGAAAACAATAGTGTTCTAAGAAACATGAACAACCAAGGAAACTTATCATACTTTCTTATGCATATTCGTTTCCTGTATTAATGACCTACTTACATTGAAAATGATGACAAAGGAGGAAAGAAAAAAGCAGGACAACCCATATTTCATTTTCTTTCTGTCTTTCATCACTCATCAGTAAGCTGAAGGTAGAGAATGTTGGTAGAATGTATGCATGTCAAGAAGTAAAATAAAAGCAGTTGAGTTAGTTTATACAGTTTCCACTGTTCGGGTAAGGAAAAAAAAGGTATTCATGTGCAAACTACAAAAAAATAAAAATAAAACCATAGTGGAATTTTGGTGATTCCACATACAAATTAAATACTCCCATATTTACATTTAAAAATAGGTATTGCACAATACACAGATGAATGGTAAAATGTATGCTAATCATTTTAAATTTTAATTTTCCTTTCTTAAGATGACACTAAATGGCAAACAAAAATGATCATGACAGGAGAAAGATTATAAAATAAAGGAAAAGCTTTATATTTTAGTATATTTAATTATACATTTTTTTCCTACTTTTTGAACAAGCAGTTTCTTTATGGACTTAGCCCTGCAAATAATGTAGCCAGTTCTGACTATAAGCTAGTTATTTGACTTCTTTCCATTTCATTCGTTCAGTAGTGAGTGATTAACTGAAAAACAGACTTTGGCTGCAGGTGCTCAAGTTTAGAATGTGGCTCCATGTCTAAATGAAGGAGCTGAAGTGCAGACTGTTATATTGAGAGGAAGAATAGTATAGTAATTAAAGCACTAATGCCAGGAGCAGGGTGCCTGATATTACATTCTGGCCCTATAAACTTTTTGATCTGGGGTAATTTATTTAATTTCTCTGTGTCTCAGTTTCTTCATCTGTAAAATGGAAATGTGGTAATAACAACGCCTACTACACGGGGCTGTTGCAAATGTAAAGTGCATGAAGGTTAATAAATGTAAAACACTTAGAATAGTGTGTGGCAGATGTTTGGTACTATTAACCATTACTATTATTTTATAAAATAGAGGGAAATAGCCTACCTTTAATCAGAAATCTGAGTCACCTATAGTACATTATTATAAATTAGCATTATTTTAAAAATTATATATGACAATACTTAAGAAATATTTAGCTTTCAGCCAGCTGGCGTGTGAGGGGTTTGCTCGCTCTAGATTCTTAAAGCAATCACTATGTCAACAGACACAGATGCTTCCCTTTCTTCATATGATAAAGATCAGGGATCCAAACTTATTAGAAAAGCTAAAGACATACCATTCATCCCCATTGGATTGGCAGGTTTTGCAGCAACTGTTGCATATAGATTATACAAATCAAAGAGCAGAGGAAATACTAAAATGTCCCTTTATCTGATCCAAATGCATGTGGCAACCCAAGGCTTCGTTGTAGGAGAAATGACTCTTGGGCTATTCCACGTATTAGGAATTCTGGGCAATCCTAAGCCTTAGAAGTGAAGCTGTCTTGGTCTTGTTGGGGGAGCTTGCTTTAGTTAGACATCTCATTACTGAAGTTACATATTAATGTTAAAAATAAACTATTTGAGTGGGTTCAGATTGTAACATGGCATTTTGAATATTGGTTTCCTTTCTTGCAGGCTTGATTTGCCTGGTGATCGAACTATTCCTGACTAGTTTACCAACTAGGTCATTCAGGGGAGTCAAATTAACACAAAAGAAACATGTCACCTAAATGCACTTGATAGTGTTAAAATGTCCACCTTCTTAAACTATCGAGGTGAAATTAGTTCTAAAGAAGACAGCAGGCCAACCCTGAAGTACTCCCAGTTTGCTGCAGAATCTCACATGTTTTGGATTTTATATAAGAGTCCTATTTGCCCCAGTTAATTTAACTTTTTATCTATCTGTCTTGTGGACTGGCTGGCTCTTTTAGAGCTCTGTCTAGAAAGCGCATGGAATAGAATCTGTAAAGCCTCCCACAGCTGAAAGTGTGTATGTGTACGTGTTTAAACCAAATCTAGAAAGCTTACAATAGAGCTTCATACTAGTAGTATTTATTAAAGAATCATAATTATAAACAATGAGAATAACTTATGGATTCTAGTTTAGTTCTTTTGTAATTGTAGAATTATATTTTTGCTGCTGTTATATTAGAATAATTTGTAAATATCATCTTGAAATAGAAATTTGTATTTTAAGCACCCATGGAAAGGTAAATACTTTCTAAACGTGTGCATTGCTGGCTGTGCACGGTGACTTATGCCTGTAATCCCAGCACTTTGGGATGCCGAGGTGGGTGGATTTCTCGAGTGTAGGAGGTCAAGACCAGTCTGGGTAACATAATTAAACCCTGTCTCTACTAAGAATACAAAAATTAGCTAGGGATGGTGGTGCACACTGGTAGTCCCAGCTACTCGGGTGGCTGAGGCAGGAGAATTGCTTGAGCCTGGGAAGCAGAGGATGCAGTGAGCCGAGATCACACCACTGCACATCACTGCACTGGGCAACAAAGTGAGATCCTGTCTCTAAATAATAAATAAATGTGTGTTTTGATTATTTTCTCCATAAGAATTGTAAACATTAAAACAAATTACCTATAATATAATTGATTAATGTTTTATGAGCAACCTGGTTTGGTCAGACACTGTATACACACTTTTATATACTACAGAATGCTATTACACTTCTGAAATTCTCTTGTCTAACCTGAATTTACATTCTATAGTGACAACATGGTATATGTATTGTTATTAAATAAAATGACCATGTCTAAAAAAAAATATTTACCTTCACTAAACGATACTTAAGCACATATGTAGTTTGAGGTTCTAATAGGTGAGCAGAAATCATTATTTTCCCAAAATGAATATTTTCGGGCTGTCTTAAGCTTATGACTAAACATGCTCAGACATTGCTTCAGGTAATCTGCCCATAGACAGCCAGACTACATTAGTATTGCTTTGTGTTTGAGCTACAGTTACTTGTGAAAGAAAAAAAAATCATCACATTTTATTTTCCAAATTATATATTTAATTGGTAAGTTACTAAGCACTTAGAAAAAAGTAAACCATAACAAAGCTAGCTGAAACAAACTTGCCTTCATCCATCCTAGAAACTTACAAATGTTTGGATGTTCAGGCACAGATCATACATTATATTGATGTATCACAACTTGGAAGATTCAATACCATGGAGAATAGAGCCTGAACTTAGAACTGGAAAGTAACATTTGCAATTATAAAGACCTACGTTCTCATTTCTCTAAATAGCTATGAAATTCTTCCATGTTCCAAATCCCCCTGGAAGTGTGTGAGTGTAAGAAGGAAATAAGTGCCCAGCCTTAATAATTAAAAATACCACTGCAACATTTATCTTTAAAGAGAGCTCTGCAGGCTGGAAAAAGAAAGATTTCAATCTGCTTCTAAGTAAAATAATCTTTAATTTTAAAAAGTACTCCCAAAATTATTTCATTAAAAATCCAAAGGATACATTCTTCCTTTTAGAATAATTCCACTCTTCTGCAAAATGTCCTGAGCATTTTGATTCTTTCATTCTTCTTCATATTTTATTTCTTTGTGACTTTTCTCTTCTCCTAACATACAAACTAAGGGCAAGCACGTTCCCATAAATGTTTATATCCTCCCAAAGTGACTAATACAGTGTCATACATTCAGTACAATCAATGAAATCTTATTTCATTGATTGCCATTGGATTAATAAACCTTAGTAAGATTTTCTAACAAGGATAATTTTTAAATAATAGGATGTAAAAGGAATAAGTAAAGAAATCATAGATTTTATACTGTCTTTCTGTAATAATGGCTAAAAGTCATCTTAAATTTACTAAATATCTGTAAACTGATTATAAAACAAAACACTTCAAGATGGTGTAGCAAAGACTAGCCTTGTCTTATATTCTCAGGGCAACCCATCCCTCAGAAGTTTTTGGAAACCAAGTGAATTAAACTTCCACCTCTACTACTCTGGATAATGTCAAAGCCTAGCTAAGCAGCATTACCTGTTGACATTCGCCTTGGTGCCTGAGTGTAATCCAAAGTATCTACAGACATTTGGCAACTTACTTTTAGAATCACATAAATTTAGGCTGGGCGCGGTGGCTCACGCCTGTAATCCCAGCACTTTGGGAGGCCAAGATGGGCAGATCGCGAGGTCAGGAGATCAAGACCATCCTGGCTAACACCGTGAAACCCCATCTCTACTGAAAATACAAAAAATTAGCCGGGTGTGGTGCCGGGCGCCTGTAGTCCCAGCTACTAGGGAGGCTGAGGCAGGAGAATTGCGTGAACCCTGGGGGCGGAGCTTGCAGTGAGTGGAGATCACGCCACTGCACTCCAACCTGGGTGACAGAGTGAGACTGTCTCAAAAAAAAATAATAATAATAATCACATAAATTTAGAATTATAAAAGTTCACTAAATTTATCTAGCCCATATTCTTCATTTTCACATGAGGTACTAAAGTCCTCAGATGCTCTATCATTTGCTCAAGGGCACTCAACTCAATGAGTATGTGGATGTAAGCTATCAGGTCTCCTTAACTTCAAGCCCAGTTCTTGTAACTCTACAGAATCTTCTTTATCCAACTGTCGGAGAATTTCTATGGCCCAGAAGTACTTGGGAACAATTTTTAATCATTATATCCTTCTAAAATGAGGAGGAAAAATTCATTAATTCAGAAACTCAAGAAAAACCAGGACTTCTGGATACTTTCTGTTTGGAAATCATGTGAAATGCTATGTTATGTATATAATCCTTTATTCTACTCATATTTTTTGAGTGATATAAGAATATTGACCTCAGACTCGTCCTGAAACTGAAGTAATGAGTGAAGAACTCTTGTTCAAAATACCCTATCCAGAGTTCCAAAGGTTTCTTTTCAAAGAAATGTCCTGTTTCTAAGAGTCATTGCAGTCTTGCAGGGGTGGGAGCATAGGGGTTGGGGATGAAGCTAGGTATTGGATGCTGAGGCTGTTAAGGTTAATGATGTCAGGTCAAATAATTGCCATATATTTTTTCCTCATTACCTCACTGGCTTCCTCTTTTATGGAAGTAAGATATACAGTACAAACAGTTAAATACATACAGAAAAGGCAGATATTTTAAAATGAAAGGACTTCAAGATCATTCCTCTAGGGATGGTACAGAATCTGTCTGCCTATGAGGTAGAGGGAGTAGCCTCTCCTAAATTTTGAGATCAAAATTAGCAAGAATAGGAGCCAAACTTGGGCTAGGATAGGAATTTAGGACTTAGCTTCTCTTATGGATGTAATTATGTTATTCCTGTAAAGCTGCAGACATAGGAAAGATGACTTCAAATAAAACATATAGACAGCACAAAAGCCCACATGTTTAACTGCACAATCAGGTTGAAACTGCAGCCATAAAAAATTGGTCTGTAGAATCCTAATCCATTAAAACAAAACAAAAAATTTAGAGGACATGTCAAGCAGATGAGAGATTAAGAAACTGAGGGCCTTGACAGTTAAGAGACCTTCCAAAGGTCACACAACTGTCAGAGACAAATCAGTCAGGCCTCTGCATATATTTTATATTATCAACTGCCTGCTTTGTACTGTTTTGAAGCAGAAGTCCAACCCCCAAATTTAGGAGTCGAAATGTAAACTGCTTTAATCTATGAAGAGGAGAATTTTGAGATATGTCAAGGTCAAAGAGAGACTATAGGAAAAGATATTACATATTTTCCTTTTGTCATTATTCAATGAGCTGTCCATTCCTCCATGGCCACTGCTTTTGGCTAGATATAAGCTGTGGAAAAATTTCTCCTGGATTCATCTATTCCCTGGAAAGAAAACTCAATCTGGCTTAAGAGAAAAAATTCCTCTCCATGTAATGATAAATTGTCTAAATTGAAAGCTCACACCATAATCAAAGTTGAACAGTACACACATCCTACAAAATTAAATTTTCATCTAGTGAATCTGGATGTTTTGAGGAAAAAATACTTGTGTTTTTAAGGCCTACTCCCAGGTAACTAAAACACCATCATAACGATATTTTTTCTTCATTTCTATAAGCTCTGTTTTTAGTGGGATGCTTAATGTTCTTTGAATGTAATCACCAATAATACTATTTTTATAAGAAAAAAAATGCCTGTACATGTTGATATATAATGATTCATGCAGTTTTGCTGAAACTAAATATAAATTTAACACATTTTTTAACGTGTCAAGAAGTTTAACCTCACAAAATGTACAGTGTACATTCATAGTTTTCTTTTGTACTGTACTGAAACTAAATTTCATATTTTCATACAATCTATACAATCTGATTCTCTGTGTGTTTCAACTCTACCCAAATATTATCTCTATAATAGTGCCACTAAACCGTTTAAGATGTAGTTGATTTAAACTACTAGTCACAAACCTCAAGAATCAGTTTTTTAAATAAACAATACATTCATTTTCTCTTTTTACATAACTATCTCGAGGCCCCAAACCAGCTTTCTAAATTTATCTCCCACTTTTCCTCATCCTGATGCAGCTCTAGACGCTGTGAGCTGTTGTCTTCCATCTCATGCTTCTCCAGCTATCTTACTCAGCTGATTACGCTCTTTCCTCTAACAGCCAGAATCTTAAATTCTACCCAGCCTTCTAGAGCCAGGTCGGATACATTCCTAGTGCCACAGCATTTCATAATAACTTGGTCAGGGATAATCTCATCTGCCTGACAAATTACAACCTTTCATATCTTCCTGCTGCACCATCACCTTTTGCCTCGTAGCATGTATCTTTAGGGAATAATTTATTATAGTGTTAAGAGTGAGAACTCAAGAGCCATACAACTGGAGTTCAAATCTTGCCAATCTATTGGCTCACTGTGGATCTTGGGAATATACTTTAACCTCTCTTAAATCCAATTTCATCATTTATCAAATGAGATAATTATAGTACCTACTTTATAAATTTGTAATAATCTAAGATTATAACATATAAAATGCATTGAAAGGTGTCTAATACCTAGTAAGTGCTCAATAAACATAAGCAACTACCAATACTTTAATTTTATTACTATTATCATCATTATTTGCAGTGGAAAGAGCTTCTACTAATAATTAAGTGACCCAGGAAGTTGCCTAATCTTTTCAAGTTTTTGTTTTCTTATCTGTACTAAAGCAAAGCTTCTGTACAGCAAAGGAAACAATCAATAAAGAGACAACCTGCAGAATGGGAGAAAATATTTGCAAACTATCCATCCAACAAGGGATTAATAAACAGAACATATAAGAAACTCAAACAACTCAATAGCAAAAAAACAAATAATCTGATTTACAAATGGACAAATGATCTAAATAGATGCTTCACAAAAGAATACATATAAATGGCCAACAGGTATATGAAAAAAAAAAAGCCCGACATCACTAATCATCAAGGAAATGCAAATCAAAGCCACAATTATATCACTTCACTCCAGTTAAAATGACTATTTTCAAAAGGACAAAAAATAATAAATACTGGCAAGGATGTGAACACTCACACACCATTGGGGGAAATGTAAATTAGCACAGCCACTGTAAAAAACAGTATGAAAGTTCCTCAAAAAACTAAAAATATATCCACCATATGATCCTGCATTCCCACTGCTAGGTATACATCCCAAAGAAAGAAAATTAGTGCATCAAAGAGACTATATACATTCCCATGTTTATTACAGCACTACTCACAATAGCCAAGGTAAGGAAGGAACCTAAGTGTTTATCAGTGGATAAATGTATAAAAGAAAACATGTCATATATATATAATGAATATATACGGTATATATATGGCATTTATACATACATACACATATATGGTATATATTATTAATATATTAATAAATATATTACATATATTTATATATATAAATTATATATTATTAATATATTAATAAATATATTACATATATTTATATATATAAATAACTTTTTGTACATTTCAAAATACCTACCAGATTTGGAATGTTCCCAATACCACTAAATAACATTTGAGGTGATGGATATTCAAATTACCCCAGTTTGATCACTACACATTATATGCATGTATCAAAATAGCACATGTACCCCGTAAATATGTACAATTATATAACAGTAAAATCTTCAAACATTTTTGAAGTCAATACCAAAAAACCATATTTACTTTATTATTCATTATCTACTGCTGCATAAGAAATAATCCCCAAACTTACTTCTTTGAAAAACATTTATTGTCTTCTAAGTCCTATGGGTAAGGCATACAAGGTCCTCTGGTTCAGAATTTCTCACAAGGCTGCAATCAAGATGTCCACAGAGCTGCAAGCATTTCAAGGATCAACTAGGGAAGGATCTGCATCTCAATTCATGCTTTTGTTGTAGGCAGAATTTAGTTTTGCACAAGCCGTTCATCTTGGGGCTTCCGTTACTTGCTGGCTGTTGGCCACAGGAGATGCTCAGTTTCTTGACATGTGGGTCTCTTTCAAAGGCAGTTTACCACATTGCAGCTTGCTTCATCAAAGCAAACAAATAAGAGGGCAAAAGAGAGACAGTGTAAGCAAGAGAAAAGTCATAGTTTTCTGGAACCCAATCTCAGAAATGATGTAATATCACTATTGTCCTACTCTGTTCATTGGTAGAGTCACTGGGTCAAGCCTACATTCAAAGGAGGGAGATTATACAATGGGACGAGTGCTATGTGATGGAGATCATTGGGTCATCTTAGAAGGTCTCCTACCACACCTCATAAAGTTATTATAGAAATTAAATGGTCTTAATGTATCTGTAATTCATTGTTGACTACCTAGGATACAGCAGATATGCAACAAATATGAATGTATTCTTCCCTCTCTAGTAGAATAAAACTCCTAGGAGACAAAGACATAATCAGTGAGCCCTGCAGTACCTAAGCCAACTTTGCTCTCAACAACCAGTAGAGGCATAAATGATACTGACACTACTGTTCACAATCTCGCTAACATTATCTTTATTTTCAGAAGGTACAACCTATTACCTTTCCGCAGTGACTCATTTACAGTACAAGAGCATGGTAGGCAGAATAATATCCCCCAAAGAGGTCTATAGTCCAATCTATAGAACTTGTGAATAAATTGCTTTACATAGGAAAAGGAACTTTACACATGTAATCAAGTTAAGGTTCCTGAAATGGGAAGACTGGCATGGTTTAACCAGGTGGGTTCAATTTTATCACAAGAATCCTTTAAAAGCAGAGAACCATTCCTGGCTGTGGTCAGAGAAACACCTGTGATTATGCCAGAATGATTAGAGAGATGCAGCATTGCAGGCTTTGAAGGTAGAAGAAGGGGGCCAAGAGCCAATGAATGTGGACAGCCTCCAAAATGAGAAAAGGCAAGAAAACAGATTCTAGCCTGAACAGTCCAGTAAAGAGTGCTACCCTGCTGTCAACTTGATCTTAGGTTGGTGAGATTATTGTTGGACTTTTGATCTATAGAACAAGAATATAACACATTTACATTGTTTAAAGCAACTAAGTTTGTGGCAATTTGGTATAATGGCAACAGAAAAATAATAGAAAGAGAAAATATGTAAGTGTGTCCTGAGAGATATCACACACAGGTACTCTCTAAATGTTGAAGGAATATATATGATCATTCTATAATGTACAATATTAAAAATCATTGAGTAAAAAAACTTTTAGTTCAAAACACCATTACAAAGCATGCGACTATTTTCTCTAAATCATTGTATTTCAAGACCATTAACTATCATCAAAAGCAATGAGAATAAAAACTACTATGTTTTTATTTAACAAACACTTGAAGAACATTTACTATGTGGTAGATACTATTATAAAGTCTAAAGTCATAGATACGTTATAAATATTATTCATTTAGTTCTATTAACTTGCAAGACAGTCACTATTATCATTCTTCTTCTACAGACAAAGAACAAACACAATTTTGATGAGCTTTCCCAAGCAAACTTCCCCAAGCTTGTAAGTGGCAGAGCTAGAAATCAAACTCAGGCACTCCGGCTCCACAGTACCTGAATTGTGCTTCTTCTAAAATCATAACTGAATTGTATATAACAATCATAATGAAATCATATATATTCCCAATACATTGTTTCATATATTTATTTAGACTTAAGCAGACTAAAAAATTGTATATATTCTGGATTATTCTTCCCAAATTGTTTGTTGACCAATTACTAAGTACCTCCTACGCCACAGGCATAGAAGAAAAAGAGATATGAATAAAACAATGAGTCTCCCCTTAGAGAGTTCACAGATTAGTGACAAGAGACAGATGACACAATAATACAATAATTTATATTTTCATGAAATAATATAAATTCATTAAAGCAAAACCATCTCTTATGGCCCTATTCTCCATGACTTCCTGATTTAGAAGGGAAGGTAAGTATTGAAATAAACAGCTGTGTGATACCTTTTAAGTTATGGTAGAAGCATGTAGCTGGTACCAAGAGGCACAGAAAAAAGAAAAATATTTGTAGGAACTGGCAGAGGGGACACTGAATGGTATGAAGGAGGAGATACAGAGTTTTGTAGTTTAGAGATCATTTCAGCAAGCAAGGATAGGAAGCCTGAAGGGTAGTGAGGCTGGAAGCCACCAATTTGTTAAGAGATGGCTTAAAGTGCAAGGATAATGAGGGTTTGAATTAAGGCAATTGCAGGAAAGATTATTAAAAGAGAGAGTGAATTTGGAGTGGTATTAGCAGGCATTATGGACAGGGACCCAGGATATGACATTGTCCATACTCCCCAGAATCCCCTCCACACACATAAGTCTCCCTCAAAGAATAGTAATAGCAAATGAGAGCAGTGAGAAGTTACAATTGATGACTGTGTAAATATCCAGCAGAGGAACGGCAAGAGAGAGTCTCTGGAATGTGTGAAAAGTCCTGGTGCCCTTCTAGAGAGTTTGAACATTAGCCTGCAGATACTAGGATCTGGACAAAGTAGTTAGAATGCATGATCAGTTAACAGTGAAGGTACCATGGTTAGAAAGTTAGATGCTAGCCTAGAGTGAGGAGAAATCAGCGTCTGAGAAAGGAGATAGTACTGTAGTGTATTAAAGTTAAAATTTTAATTTTCAGTTTTTATTTTCAGGAAAGACTGATATCTAAAGGCAACAATTCTTTTTATAATAAATACTGTTTTTAAAAGTTGATTTGTCATAAATAATTACAGGTAGCTATTGCTTGCACTGCATAAAGATGTTTCAGTCAATGATGGCCCACATATATAACAGTGGTCCCTAAGATTATAATACTGTATTTTTACTGCAATTTTTCTATGTTTAGACATGGTTAGATACACAAATACTTGCCATTGTGTTACAACTGCCTATAGTACTCAGTACAGTAATATGCTGTGCAGGTTTGTAGGCTTGGAGCAAAAGGTTATCCCACATAGCCTAGGTATGTAGTAGGTTACACCATCTAGGTTTGTGTAAGTACACTCTATGATGTTCACACAACAAAATAGCCTAATGACACACTTCTCAAAATGTATCCCTACTGTTATGAATGACTGTATGTAGAGGCAGTGCTCTAATTACCTTACATATAGTCTTTAATTCTCAAATATTATCATTGGTTCAGTTTATTGTTAAGTCTCAGAGAGGTTAAGTAACTTGCCCAGGGTCATTCAGTAATAGGTAGGTGGAATTTGAATCCAAAATGTGATGCTAGAACCTGAATTCATAGCCACTGTATCATCAACACATGTTTGGTTAAATCCAGATATGGAGAAATTATTTTTATTATGTTGAGCTTCAGAGCATGCATAGACTCTGGAACCAGACTACCTAGGTTCAGATCTCCATTTCACCATTTAATGGCTGTGAGAAATTCGACTAGTTACTTCAGCTTTCAGTACCTGTTTCCTCATCTGTAAGTGGGAACAACAATAGTGTTTGCCTCCTACGGTAGTTCTGAGGATTAAATGAGTAAATTTAGTAAAAGGGCTCAGAAAAGTACCTTGAGCATATTATATAACCAATAACATTTACCTATTATCAATATTATTATTCTAATATAAAGTATTGAGAATAGTGGTATGAAACACTGGATATACTGCATGGCCCCAATTGAGATCTGAGATAGGCAGAATAATGGTTCCTAAAAATATCCATTCCCCAATCCCTGTAGGCTGTGAATATGTTACATTATTACCGCAAAAGGGACTTTGCAGATGTAATTAAAGTTATGAACCTTGAGAGGGGGAGATTCTGTCTAATCAATGGATTCTTAAAAGGCTGTAACTGGAGAGATACAGCAATGGAAGAAGAGGAAAGGAAGATTTAGAAGGATGAAAGGGTCTCAATCCACTGTTGCTGGCTTTGGAGACGAAGAGGGCCATAATTAAGGAATGTGAGTGGCCTCTAGAAGCTGGAAACAGCTCTCAGCTGACAGTCAGCAAAGAAACAGGGAGAACAGCTACAACAGCAAGGGACTGAATTTGTCCAACAACATGAATAAGCAAAAAAAAAATCAGATTCTTCCCTTAACTCTCTAGAAAGGAACACAGTCCTGTGGACACCTTGATTTTAGGCCATTGAGAACCATGTTGGACTTCTGATCTACAGAACCGTAAGGTAACAAACTGGTGGTGGTTCGAGCTTCTAACTTTGTTACAGAAATAGTATTAATAGTAAACTAATAAGAGATCCACACTTAACTTTTTCCTAAAAGACTCAAACATATTGATTTAGGAACTACATAATATTCTAGAATAAATTTAACTTCTTAAAGTCAGCATTTTAAAACTATATTAGGGACATAAATCAATATCTTATTTACATTTTTATTGTTAAATTCTTAGAATCTAAAAGTTGCTAAAAGGCTAAAGAGGATATAAAATGCTATTACAAAATATTTTCATCTTTTCTATGTAAAGGTAAAAGAATTCAATTTTAATTTTTTAACTTCTCATAGTTAATGAACAAATTAACTTTGATTTTTTTTTCCTAATATTTTTTAAGTCCACAGCCAAGTTCTAATAAAGGCGCTTAACATGTCACTAGGAATATATAAATTCTAGGTTTAAAATAACTTATGTTTTGCATTTACAGAGGTAAGCATTTACTAAGAAGCAAAATATTCTGTCTTGGTTATTATTTACTTATTCACTGCCTCTGAATTTATATGAATTAGCTCTGAGAGAGTAAGAGCTGTCTCTGTTTCCTGTCTTCACATTTTTATCAACACTGCCTAGCAAAACTCCCGGGCCTCAGAAAGCTTTTGTTAAATACATGAATGAAAAATAAATATATCTTTAAAAAAGTGGAAACAAAGCTTCCCTGGAACCTCAGCTCACTAGCTCATGGGAAAACTAACAAGGTGTACTGTATCTACAGGTTAAACATTAAAATCCAGAACTTATTTTAAACATTTTCAACAGAATGTTAAGTGTTACATGTTTCCCCGCATTCTGAATGAGATTAAATATGTTTCAAGTTTCTTGATATCTTTATTATTTTCATTCACTACTGTGTGATGTGCACATGACATACACAAGGCTCTATGAACCAAAATTTGCTTAATGAAAATGTCCTCTACGTCAAGTCTTTGTGTGAGTACTTTACCCTGTTCCTCTCAAAAATTAAGTGAAGCACAGCATACGTGTAGGCTAACTGAAAGAGGTGCAGCGTGGTTGGTTTTCTTCACAATTGCTAAACGAAAGGCCTACTCTTCTTCAGCAAGATTTTTACTCTCTAGAACAGCAGTATCCATAGAAATAGAATGGAAACCATGTAATTTAAAATTTTCCAAAACATTCTCATTTTGACATGTAATCAATATAAAATTAATGAAATATTTTACATTCTTTTTCTTTTCAGACCATGCTTTAGAAATCTGGTGCATGTTCTACACTTAAAGAGCTCAGTTCAGACTAGCCACTTTTCAGGTGGCCAGTGACTACTACACTGGACAGTTGCAGCTCTAGAAAATCCACTCCCAAACCCCTAAGTGAACTACATACCCTATCAACTTATAGCTTCTACTCTGTCTCAATTTGTACCATTGTTTCACAATTTGGATAGCATTAGAGTTCATTAATAACTTTTATTTTAGCAAGTCTGCTCCATGGGTAGTTTCTGAAATAAAAATACAAGCCCCCCTCCCCCCCAAAAAAAAACCTAATAACTGTGGTTCTACAGTATACGCTCTTTCTCGATGGTCTAACAGAGCTTTCGTAGAAGTGCCTGCTCCTTGTAGGGACGGAGAGTCGAGACTGGAGGCAAGAACTAAGACGTTCTTAAACCCTGCTACGTGCTGGAATCCTAAAGTGCCTACCATCATTCAAACCTTAGAACTAACTCTCCAGAGACACAGCCATTCATACCGCAGAACCAGATGGCAGTGGCGATCCTCAACGCCAGCTACACGTCACTGCCTGGTGAGTACTCTTCCCTCAGACCCCATTCCCAGAAGCTCTGCCTCGACTCCCCAAGGGGTAAGCGACCTGGCTGCCCTAATTCCTAAGCGTTACCGGGGAGATCTGAGGGCCTCCGAAGGCGGGAAACCTGAGGGCCTCCGAGGGCGGGAAACCTGAGGCCAGGCGCGCGCTGCCCCGAAGGCGAGAGCATGTCCGGTCCGCTCTACGGGGTCTCCGGGGAGCGCTTTGCAGGGCGGATGACTGACGGGCCAGCTACCTTCCTTCCTGAGCCTGCAGATCAACAAGCTATCCTCCCTGTGCACACAGGCCCCGAGGGCGGGCAGGTCTCCAAGCGCCGCGCAACTGCCCTAGGCCCGACGCAGCCACCTGCCAGAGGGTTCCCTCCCCACCAGGCCATCCCTCAGCCAGTCCTCCTCCGACAGCGAACGAGGAACCCCAGAGGCACGGAGGCGTCTCGCCGACATCCGGCGACCCTTGCCAGAGGCCGTTCGCCGTGTCCGCAAGCAGGGAAAGCCCGGCCCTCACAAGCCCCGGCTTCCCTTAGGCCCCTTGACACTTGTAGCCTCCTCACTTGCGGCCCCTGACCCGGGGCTGACCGGTTCGTGACTCTCCTGCCAATCAGAGACAGAGTTCATCCGGCCAACCGACCAATCACCGCGCGCGGGTGTCCGCTTCGGCTTTTCGGCCCTTCGGCCCTTCGGTTCTTCGGCTTGTCGGCTTTCGCGGCTGTTTGGCCATCCCGGGCCTTCAGCAGCGCCGCTAAAGCGCAGTGTTCGTTGGTGTAACTTTTTCTTTTTCTTTTTTTTTCCTTTTTTTTTTTTTTTTAGCCACTTCCGGCTCCTGCGTCGCTCCGGAAGCCTGCTAGTTCCGGAAGCGTTGGTAATCCAGATTCTGCTAGGAAAAGACAAGCTTTCCAGAGAATGTTTCAGAGAAAGTTACGTGGAGCGTGGGCGTTTCGCAGACTCCTAAGGTCAGTGTCTGCCCCAGAGAGCCGGAGTGCAAACCCGAGGTCTTGTTTTCAGCTGGGAGGTCGTGGAGTTTCACGACCTTGTAATTGTCGCCGTTTGCTTTTTTTCCCCTGTTTATTGGCTTCCTGTCTTCCTGGAAGAGGCAAATCAAAGCTTCTGAATGTCGGGAAAGGCAGTGAAGCAAACCTAAATTCCAAAAGATGTTTTTAGGATCGCGCCATTAAAAATAAACACACAGCTGCAGTTGAGCCCCTCTGCATTCCACGTATGACTTAAGAGACGAACTTTGAAATCTTTTTCTCTCACTTGGCGGTTGTGAGGATATTTACCTCTTATAAACGGCTTTATAAAGAATTGAGGATCCAAGCTTTACTTAATATCTGAAAGTTTATGTAAAGTGTTATATGTGGTACAAAAAATTTGAGTATACTTAGTTTTTAACATTGTCGAAAGCGCACGTAAAAGCAGTTTGATTTTCTTATGGGGGAAGAGATAATGAAAAGTTTCTGATAAAATTGCTTGCGATAAATTAGTTATATTTCACATTGTCTTTTGATAAGAAGTCTGAATGTGAGAAACGTTAACTTTTTTTTTCTGGGTTCTTAAAAATCGTTGTTTATTTATTGAAGTACCATTTTCCACATTTCCCACATTTAGTGAAAGGGCTTTTAGCAAGATGAGCAAGACTTGAACGTTCAAGTCTGACACATTCTATTAAACTTCCATGATGCCCCTCGGAAATATTTTATCTTGAAGTTTCGGGCAATTAGATGATACTGGGGCGCTCTCAACACCACAGCTTGTAGTCTAAACACCTTCCCCTAAAGTGTTACCTTTACTTAATCCTGAACAGAGTGAACTTGGGTTGACTCTTTTAACTTACCTGATCTCACCTATATTATTAATTACTTGTTTCCAGAAAGATTACAGTTGAGTGATCTTGAGCCAGGAAGATATTTGAAAGAACTATTTACAGAATTAAAAAAACAAACAAACAAAAACCCTTCATATTTTTTCTTAAAAAAATATATAAGTAACCGGACATGGAGTGAATACTAGACTATCAGACTAAAGAGTATTAGACTAAGTTGGATTCTAGTCCTGACTCTGATTGCCTTTGTACAGTTTTATCTCTTGGCCGTATTCTCCTTATTTTTAGAAATTAGTGTTAGTACTCAAGCTGGGGTTTTAAAACTGTTCCATAGGAGAACTTGTGTAGAAATTTTCTGGAGCCATGCAGGGAGAGACAAAGCAAGCCCACCCTCAGATTTGTTTTAACAAGAGCAGCTATTTATGTGTTCCGCTTGAATAACAAGGTTCTTGTTAAGAAGATTAAATTTGTATCTTAAACGAGATGATCTGCCTTTTCTTCTAGCAGTAAAATTCTGGTTTTTTTTTTTGAATATTCATTTGTACTCAATGTACCTTTATTTATTACAGTTTTTAAAAATAATATATTCACAGCTAATTTATTTCTAAAAGCTACAAATATGTCCCTACTCTGTTTCAATTTATTTTATAAATACAAATTTGAAATTGTTTTCTTTATGATCAAAATTAGAATTTATTATTCTGTCTTCCTCATATCCTTTTATTTTAGCCATAAAATTTTGCGTATATTTGATGCACATAATGATTCTTGCCGTAGGGAGGACAAATATTTTCCATTTTATATATTTGGTAGCTGAACGTTAAAGGTATTAGCAGGCTTGCTCATCATCACGTCGATTAAAAGTTCTCAGTCCTAGCCCCATGTTTTTCTCACAACATCAAATAATTGTAAGTTTCTTTCCCTCTTGCACACGATCCACATGCTCAGGTTCCTATAGCACAAGGAAAATGTGTGAATATGCACAATCTTTATTTCTGGCCAGAAGTTCTCTCTTGAATTTTTTCATTTTTTTCCTCTTTTGATGATCTGAGTTGGACAGCCTAGAAGCAAATTGGATGTTCTCTATACCTCTTTTCTGTGAAGTGATAACAGATTGTAAATGTTTCATGTTCCTTTTCCCTTCCTTTGGAATGTACAAGAAACCTCAGGAGAAAAGCCCTAAATTGCTCCATTTGCCCTATGTCTATAATCCTGCTCTTTAAAACCCAGCCCTGTGGTTTCTTTACATGGAAGTGGAGGCAAGGAAGGGATGTCTAGTATCCTCTGCCCTTCTCCATGTGGGATATTAATCTTCCTAACATATTCCCATCTATACAACAAAAATACCTTGTTCTATGTTGCTTCTTACTCAATTTAATATATTTTCTTTTTATCAGAGATCTCCCTTCTTACTGCCTGTCAATAAAATGAGATCAAATTCCATCCAAGTTATCTTTTCTTTGTTCTTACTAGTAAAACAAAAATCAAGAACTTCAGTGTAATTTTATTTTGATGATTCCTAACCACTTTTCTTTTTGTTGAGATGGAGTCTGGCTCTGTTGCCCAGGCTGGAGTGCAGTGGCATGATCTCAGCTCACTGTAGCCTCCACCTCCCAAGTTCAACAATTCTTCTGCCTCAGCCTTCCGAGTAGCTGGGATTGCAGGCGCGTGCCACCATGCCCGGCTAATTTTTGTATTTTTAGTAGAGACAGGATTTCAACATGTTTGCCAGACTGGTCTTGAACTCCTGACCTCAGGTTCTCCGCCCACCTCGGCCGACTTGTCTTTTAGTGTTAAATGAGTGAGTTGGCATTGCCTCTACCTTGCATGTATGTGTTCATAATAGTTAATGTTCACACCTTGGGTTTTTCACTAATCTATTCCCTTTGTTCAGATTTGACATGGTCCTTAGAATGGTCGTTTGACCACATGTATAGAGAGGCAGGGAGAGGGAATGTAGACGAGTTACATCCCAAGCAGCATGGAAAACTGTACCTCATTCCTTTAATTTCTTTCCCCATCTACAATCCTGACAGCTTGACTGGCAGTCTGGTCTTTTGAATGTGATCTTGAAAGGGAAAAAGATTTCTTTTGAGTTCTGTGGGATTAAATTTGATCCAAGCTTAGCAAATATCCATTCCACTAAGTGTATTTTGTATGTGCTACAGTTTTTCTAATGTTTACCATAAATTTACTAATTACCAGCTTGACTTTAGAAGGGTTGTTAATCTTCTCAAGCCTTAATTTTTGTCTTCTTAAAATGGAGATGATAATATTGTACTTACTGTGTTGTAAGAGTAAATGAAATAAAGAATGTAAAGAAAAGTTATAGTGCCTTGTACATGATATATATCACATGGTAGTTCCTCCTATTCCATTGCTAATGGCTGTTTATTCCTTTGGGGATATTTCCACATTCTCTTGTACCATAAAATGTGCAATTAAATGTTTGTTTCAGTTATTTTCAAGTCATTTAGAATTCTTAAGCAATTAGATTCTAAAGCCTGTTTTTTAAATTTATAGAGTATTTAAAGATCTAGCTGCTCATACATTTCATGTGTGTCTTGTTTGTTCATACTCGCACTAGTATTTTTCCCATAGTTTATGCCTATACTCTTAGTACTTGGCCTCTTTAAGGTAGCCCCATCTGTGTGACCTGTGTTACCATCCTAAACTTTTGGGTCCATCACCACGTTGTCAGTATAGGACACTGGTTTAGAGCTGGTTCTGCCCCCTCTGGTCATGGGATTTTACACAAGTCATCTAATCTCTTTGTGCCTTAATTTTCTTGTTTTAGAACAGAATTAATAACAGAACATCTTTGTTAGTATTATAAGGATTAAATGATTTAATATTTAAACTTGTACCTAGTAATTAGTTATAGTAGTCACTTGTTAGCATTCAGTAACTGCTAAGTGTTGTGTTTTCTCTGGTTGTAAATAAGTTCATTGGGATTGTCTTCCTTAGTGGTTCACTGTTACTCTCTATGAATACTGTCTCTGTCTCCTGTGTCCTGCTCTGATTTCTCTATTCCTCATGTCCTATATTGTTCTTTTGCAATTAGAAATAGCTGTTCTTTTATTTTTTTCCCTTTCCCTTCCAAGATTTCCTAAAACAGTTTATATAAGGATTCTAGATAGGTAGGTAAATTTACAGTTGCTTTTTTTTTTTTTTTTTTAACCAGTGAAGAGTGTAGTGTAATAAAATGACTTGTCTAGAGTCACACAGTGTGTTAGTGAACCTGGGCTAGAATACATACCTAATCAGAGGCAGTTTAACTCTGCTTTCCCCAATATTCGCTTCAGCATCTGTTCTTTATTTTCACAATAAGCATTCTCAGACTCAGAAGTATCAGGTTTCTGAAAGGAAAAAAAAAAATATGAGTGCCATGCTGTTATCTTAAAAATATACTTATAAAGCTAGGCCCAAGTATTGGAAATTCTTTTCTAAGGTTTTAAAAAAGTATTTTGTGCTAGTTTTAGATACTTGAATAACTATATTGTATATGAGATAAGTAAGGCACTCAGTTGATTGTATAAGACGCAATATAGTCTTGAGTTGTGTTGAGTTTTCTCTTCTCCCCAAATGGGGAAAACAAAAGTATTTTCTCCTCTTCTGGGGCAGGTTACTTAACCATTGTCCATATTTTTGAGAAATATGTGCAACTTTGAAGTTTATCTTTTAGATACATTTCAGAAGTGTTTTGTCATGTACCCACTACCACTTCAAAAAGAAAAATCCTATTTGGATTTTGATGAGGCAGTGTTCGTTGAAGTTAAAAGTAATTTAGAGGTCTATTGGACATAACACAGTTTTAAAATTTCACATATCTTGGCTATACCCAAATGAGCACAACTGGGATTTACAACATCAGATGTCTATAAACTATTAAAACTTAGTTTATGTATGATGAAAGAGAAGAACAAGAAAGTAGTGACAAGGCACTTAGCAAGTCTGTGGCAGAAGTGGGATTTGAACTTAGAGTTGTTAGGCCTGTTCACAGTGCCAGAGGTCACAGTGTTCTAATGGGCTTCAACCATAGCCTTTTTTCTTTTGCCCATATTTGAAATGTGTTCTGGGAATCAGTGTCCAGTTAAATCCCTCTTTGATGCATGTCCTATTTATTAGTATTGATTTCAATACAGTGGACAGTAAATCTATCTGACTATACAAAGGAAATAAAATGGTAGGTTATAGGTTCAAAACTTAAGATGTCTAGTCATAGAATTTTATTCATATAACCTCATAATACGAAATGCTAAGTTTAACATTTTCAGAAAGAGAAAACAATGAACGTGGTCTCATCCACTTTGATTGCTAGAACATTTAAGATAGTGTGGCAGTGACATTTTCATTCTAAAACTTAGTTTATTATTGTGGAGATGGAAAAGAGTAGCCTGGCAGGGGGTGCATGAGTGGGTATGACACCATAGAGATTACTTGAGAATCACATGTTTCTGCTGACAAAGTTTACAGGACTGTAAATTTAAATGCAGAATTTTTGTAGGCAGTATGCATTGACAAATATGCCTAATGGTAATGCATCTAATACTGAGAGTCTTGGAACAGGTCAATAATAATGTGTGTATTGATAGCAGCGATGTAGGAGATGCTACATGGTATTATAGCTAAAATCCATGTTATCCCCTTAATCATAATTACGTTAATATTGACAGGCCCTTGACAATACCCACATTATTATTGATAGATTTCTGTCGATAACATGTTTTTAAAGAAAATATATTCATTCATAATTTGTACTATACTCAATAAAACTATAAAATACATTCTGAAAAATTCCTTCATCCTCAGTGAGATACAGTCATTTGTTTAGTTTTTGGAATGTGATATAGATGGCAGAGTTTTTATTTTGGGGTATGAAAAACATAAAAGGAAAGCATGAGTTATTTAAGGGATAAGGTTATATATTGCTGCTCTTAGTAAATAATTTTTAGTTGTCTTTTTCTGTGAAAGAAAAGCAGTGTGACATGTTTAGTGATAAAATGTCAGCAGGAGACCCTTTTAATAGTTTTTAGTACTAGATCATTTTGTCTTAAACATATTTATGTGACAAGTTAATCACACTAACTCTAGTAGATGCTATACTTTTTATCTGGTCTTGATTTTGCCTTACGCATCTTTTTCACATATCCTCAACATGGTAGAATCTTTCACTAAACACTAAGATTATTTAGTGCCAATTATAATTTTAGTTACATATTTTTATATATCTCTTTGCATAATGAATAAATGTATCTGTCCCCTCCCCTGGGTTAGCATTTTGGAATCTTAAAGTTAGTATAGTTCGAGAGTTGCAGGAGTGGGTGGCTGGTAGGATTGTGTATGAAAAGATAGAATAGAAAAAAGCATTGTTTGTTTTGGCATTTTGGAAAAATCAATTAGAATTAAATTTAATGGTGGTGGTTTCAATTCAAAGGAATTCCTACTTTTTTAAAAAAGGAGTTAGCTTGTAATTTTTAAAAATACTCAAGTTTGAGCTTACATTTATAAAACTAAATACTAATTTACAATAACCAATAATTTAGAAATTGTTAAACTTACTTAAATTCTTGAAAGTAAAGTCAAAATAGACTTACCAGTGGTTGGGCATGGGTATTGGCAATCCTTGTAACAGAAGTCAGGAAAGTACTAGTTTACCAAGAGCATTGGGAATTTTTGACCCAAAAATGTGAAGGGATAGTATAGTCTTCCTCTTGATTTCCATGGTTCTTAAGTAAGTTAAATTACTTTGACTTTTCCAGGAAGTTGTTAGCATCATAGGTAGGCCCCTGAATTGTTGCAGGAATCCTATAAATCAGGTCTCCCAGAACGGCAGTTTTTCTTTTCTTCAGTTTTATTGAACTCTGCCATCAGATTAATCTTTTGAAATTTATATCCCATTGTGTCTCTTCTCTTCAATGATTATTCATGCCCACAGAATCAGTACAATTTCCTTAACACAGGTTCTTTTTACAATGTGGCTAGGTTGACACTTCAGTCAGTCTCTCCTGCTGGTCTGCTTGGTCATAGCAGATGACTTGTCTGCTTCCAGATAACAGATGTAGCCACATTGACGGGACTTAAATAACCAAGGATGAAGCTCATGCTGCAGCCTGTCTCCTTATGTCCCAGCTAGGCTATAATCAGGAGCTTGCACATTTCTGGGCTTTCACACAACCTGTTCCCTTACCTTACATACCATTTTCCTCTTTTCTGCCTGGGAAGTTTTGTGATCCTTTATAATGTTTTTATGTTTTGGGATCCATTCTTCACTTCAGAGATCAATGACCAGTCCTGATTTTCTATGTCTTTTAAAATGCTTGAATAAAAAGAAGTTAGCTGACAGTTAAATATTTAGGTTGAATCTCTGGTACCTAGGAGAATGCCTTGTATTTGGTAGGTGTCCAGTATATATTGGTTACATTGAGTAACCACTTGTCAGAGAATTAGAATTCACTAAAACACAAACAGCTTACACTATATTGGGAATAATTTTATGTGATATAAAGTCGTTTGCGGCATTTGTGCTTCATACCTATTATAACAAATGTTGTACCGCTGTAGAGGGAAGAAGATTCCATAATTGGGTTAGTTGAATTTCTAGTTATTTTGATTTCATCATTTTCTTCTACTCCTTGACTGCCCTTTTCTAGAGAGTATTCTAGAATAGCTGTACCTACCAGAAAGAGGGGGTGGGGTGGGAGTTCATGCGATGAGGAAGAACTGAATGTAATATGCTGGTGATGAACACAAGTTTGTGTGCTTGTGTTGGACTGCCTGTAGCATGTTCTGTGCAGCAAAGCACCCTAGCGTCAAGTATTATAAGTGTGCATTCATGAGGTTTCTTTATTTTAAGATAACAGGCACAACTGTATTGATGGGGCTAAATAATCACGGGAGCAGGTCATGTGGGAACCCATCTCTTTTCTCAGTCCACACTGTGTCATATCCTTTCAGACAAGGTGGAAGTTAAGTGGACAATGAATTCCACTGAACCATATCTCTGCCCACTCCTGCCTGGCCCCTCCCACATGCACACAGAAGGGTGACAGCATGTTCGTGGTTTAACTGCCACAATTTATGTCTTAACGATGTCAATATTTCCTGGAAAAACATTTTGATACAGGTTGTTTGAGGCATTACTATGACTAATAGTGAAGGTTTCAGTTTTTTGAAATGAGATTTGCCAAAATTAGTTTGGGGCCTGTTACTTTTCATGCCCATCCCTAGCCAAAGCAACAATAATGTAATAAATAATACTGCTTTTATGGCTTCCAAACCACTTTCGTAACATTATCTGGTTCAATCTCAACAACTTTGTGAGGTAGCTGTTATTTCCAACTTTTAGGAGAAGAATCCGAGGCTAATGAATTTTTTTAAGATCACATAGCAAGTAAGTGGCAGAGCTAGAACTTGAGCCCAGGCCTGTTTGATTTTAAATCTGCTTTTTCCACTCTATGACAGATGCCTAAAGAAGAATGTAGAGCCTGGGAGAAGTATTCTACTTTAATGAACTATGATGTGTAATAGACAGTGTCTGTTCTATGTTTACAACTAAAAGAAGTCACAAAAATGACTAAAATGTTGGAAAATAAAACCTAAAACAAAAAATAGAGAAATTATTCATCTGGAGGAGCCAAGGCTGAAGAACAGTTTAATAATAGTCTTTTGGTCTATTAAAGAGTCTTACGTAGGGAGGAGAGCAAGCCCAGCTGTTCCTAATCTACACTGAGGCCAGGCCTGGGGAGAAAAAGAAGAAAGAAAAAAATGTTAAACTGTAACAGAAGGGATAAGAAAGAATTTTTTGATAATAAGTATTGTTAAATATTGTATTGGTTAAAGACTGTTTAGGTCTCCTTTTTTGGCAGTCATTAAAAATTCCTATTTTTACTGAATGTTTTTAAGTGTGATTCCTCCAAAAACAAGAGACTTGAAATATATGATTCTTCTGAGAAACCACTCCCTCTGACCAGTTGCTCACTAAATATCACTAAGGAACCTGAGGAAGAGATGCAGTTATGCTGTGCTTATCAAGAGGGTACATTCTGAGAAACACATAGTTTGATGATTTCCTCATTGTGTGAATATCATAGAGTGTACTTACACAAGCCTAGTTGGTATAGCCTAGTTCATACCTCATTATATTTTACTGTGCTTTCTTCTGGTTTGCAGATACTGCTTTTACAAATTAAAGGTTTTGTAGCAAACCTGAGTCAATCAAGTCTATCTGCACAATTTTTTTCCAACAGCATGTACTCAACTTTGTGTCTCTGTGTAACATTTAGGTAATTCTTGCAATATTTCAGACTTTTTTTTATTATGATATTCATAATGGTGACCTGTGATCAGTGATCTTTGTTATTACTATTGTAACTGTTCTGGGGCACCAGGAACTGTATCCATATAAGATGGTGAACTTAATAAATATTCTAGGGCACCAAGAACTGTTTCCATATAAGATGGTGAACTTATATTCTGGGGCACATGGTAGAATCCTTCATTAAACACTAAGAACTGGTATCCATATAAGATGGTGAACTTAATAAATATTCTGGGGCACCAAGAACTGTTTCCATATAAGATGATGAACTTATATTCTGGGGCACATGGCAGAATCCTTCATTAAACACTAAGAACTGGTATCCATATAAGATGGTGAACTTAATAAATATTGTGTGTTCTGACTGTTCGACTGACTTGCCTATTCCCTGAGACACAACAGTGCTGAAATTAGGCCAATTAAAATAAGCCTACAAAAGCCTACAATGACCCTTTCACTTGAACACGTGTTCAAGTGAACAAGTGTTCAAGTGAAAGGAAGGGTTGTACATCTCTCACTTTAAATCAAAATCTAGCAGTGATTAAGCTTAGTGAGGAAGCCATGTCAGAAGCCAACAGAGGCCAAACAGCCTCTGTTGTGAGGCTCTTATACCAAACAGCCAAGTTGTGAATGCAAAGGAAAAGTTCTTGAAGGAAATTAAAAGTGCTCCTCCAGGGAACACATGAATTAAAGAAAGTAAACAGCCTTGTTGCTGATGATGTGGAAAAAGTTTTAGTGGTCTAGATAGAAGATCAGACCAGCCACAAAATTCCCTTAAGCCGAAGCCTAATCCAGAGCAAGTTCCTAACTCTCTTCAATTCTTTAAGACAGAGAGGTGAGAAATCTGCAGAAGAAGAGGTGGAAGCTAGGAGAGGTTGGTTCATAAGATTTAAGGAAATAACCATCTTTTATAATATAAACATGCAAGCTGAAGCAGCAAATGCTGACATCAGAGCTGCAGCAAGTTATCCAGAAGCTGTAGCTAAATAATTGATGAAGGTGGCTAGGCTAGACAATATATTTTCAAGGTAGACAAAAGCCTTATGTTGGAAGAAAATGCCATGTAACACTTTGATAGCTAGAGAGGAGAAGCCAATATGTGGCTTCAGAGCTTCAAAGGACAGACTGACTCTCCTGTTGGGGGCTAATGTAGCTGGTGGCTTTTAAGTTGAAGCCAGTGCTTATTTACCATTCCAAAAATTCGAAGACCCTTAAGAATTACGCTAGAACTGCTCTGCCTGTACTTTATAAATAAAAAAAAAAACAAAGCCTGGATGACAGCACATCTGTTTGCAGCATGGTTTACTGAATATTTTAAGCACACAGGTGAGACCTGCTCAAAAAAAAGTATTTCAAAATATTACTGCTCATCGATGTGCACCTTAGTCACCCAGGAGCTCTGACGAAGATGTACAAGGAGATTAATGTTTTCATGCCTGCTGTTACAGCATTCATGCTGCACCCTGTGGATCAAGGAGTAATTTTGACTTTTATATATTATTTTTTAAGAACTACATTTCATAAGGCTGTAGTTGCCAATAGCAGTTTCTCTGATGGATCTGGGCAAAGTAAATTGAAAACCTTCTGGAAAAGATTCGCCGTTCTGTGTACCATTAAGAACATGATTCATGAGAGGTCAACATATCGACATGAACAGGAGTTTGTAAGAAGTTGATTCTAACCATTGTGGATGACTTTGAGAAGTTCAAGACTTCAGTGGAGGAAATAACTACAGATGTGGTAGAAACAGCAAGAGAACTAGAATTAGAGTGGAGCCTAAAGATGTGACTGATTTGCTGCAATCTCATAATAGAACTTGAATCGATGAGTTGCTTCCCCTCTTTTTTTTTTTTTTGAAACGAAGATCATGCTCTGTCACTCAGGCTGGTGTACAATAGCACAGTCAGCTCACTGCAGCCTCTCAGTCTGGGCTCAAGCAACTCTCCTGCCTCAGCCTCCCCTTAGTAGCTAGGACTACAGATGCATGCCAGCATGCCTGGCTATTTTTTTTTTTTTTTTTTTAATTTTTGTAGAGAAAGTGTCTCCCTATGTTGCCCAGCAATCCTCCCTTGGCCTCCCAAAGGTCTGGAGTTATAGGCATGAGCCACTGCACCCAGTGAGTTGCTTCTTATGGATAAACAAAGAAAGTGGTTTCTTAAGATGGAGTCTACACTTGGGGAAATGCTGTAAACATTGTTGAAAAGATAGTAAAGGATTTAGAATATCCCATAAACTTAATTGATAAAGCAGTGACAGGGTTTGAGACTATTTACTGCAATTTTGAAAGAAGGTTTACTCTTGGTAAAATGCTACCCTTTAGAAAGCTTCGCATGTTACAGTAGAGAAATCTTTCATGAAATGAGTCAATCCATGCAGCAAACTTTGTTGCTGTCATAAGATATTGCCACAACCACCCCAGCCTTCAGCAGTCATCACCCTGATCAGTCAGCAGGCATTAACATCAAGGCAGGACCCTCCACTATCAAAAAGATTATAACTCACTGAGGGCTCAGGTGGTTGTTAGCATTTTTTAGCAATCAAGTAATTTTTAATTAAGGTATGTTCGTTGTTTTTAAGGCACAGTGCTATTGCACACTTAATTGATTACAGTATAGTGAAAGTGTAAGTTTTATATGCATTGGAAAACCAAAAAAGTTGTGTAACTTACTTTATTGTGATATTTACTTTATTGCAGTGGTCTGGAACCTAACCTAGAGTGTCTCTGAGGTATGTCTGTTTTATGTGATTCTGATGAACTCACAAGTTTGAAAACCACTAGACTAGAGGAACAGAGACCACAGGACTGTGATGGTGAAGACCACAGTTTAGACGGATTAAAAGTCCAGAGATATATGTATCTTTATCATAGACAAATATATGTTAGCAGTTAACTAACAGAATAAGATTATGTTGTTACAAAGAAAGTTGAATGTGTTACAAATAGACAAGATCTATCTTGTTTTGAATCACTGTCTTCATGATTTTAGCACTTACATAGATCAAGTAGATTTAAAATAGATTAGTTTTACCAGAGGGGCATCAGACTTCTAAAATTCTACCTGGATTTTTTCTGTCATATTTATATAACTGCTTACTGAACTTTTCCACTTAGATGTCTCATAGGAGCCTCAGATCTTTAACATTGCATGTATTTATTATCTTTCTGTTCAAACCTGTATTGCCTCATGGATTTCTTGTTTCAGGGACTTGGATCCCTATCACTCAATTACTTAAGTCAGTTTTTCTTGGCTTATTTCTCTCCAGATAGTGTCACTTCTACCACCTCATCGCTTTCAAAGATACCCTTTTCTCTCTGTCCCCACTGATACTTTTCTAATTTAGGCCATCATTAGTTTCTCACCAGATCATTTTAACAACCTGTTAACTAGTCTCTATGTTTCCAGTCTTTTCTCTCAGCCTCGAATCCATTCTTTCCTCAGGGTGGTCAGAACAAACAGTCTAAAATGTAAATCTTATTAGTTCTTTGCGTACAACTATTGAGGGCTTCCCATTACCTTCTTCATAAAATACAGCCTTCTCAGCTTGGCTTCTAGGGCCTTTAGGACCTGTCTCCTGCTTCTTTCCAGCCTTATCTCATCTGTGCACCTCTAGTCCTTAGTACCTACTCTTCCCACCATTGGCAATAATAATCTTACCCTCCTTTACCAGGCTGACATGCTAATACTTCAGGTGGCTGCTTAGGTATTTCCTCTCCCAGGAAGCCTTCTCTGACCTTCTGAAGTATAGTTGTAACCATAGTGCCCTGAATTTTCCCTTGCAGATCACTGATCGCACCTTATTGTAATCATGTGTTTATTTTATATAGCACACCCTTACTTTTCTCTCTCGTTCCACAGTAGACTATAGGCTCCACAAGGGTTGAGACAGTGTCTGTTATACCATTATATCACTAGCTCTCACATTAACAGGTAAATAACAGATGCACAATAAACATGTTGAAATTAGTGACATTAATAATAATCATCTGTCTGGATATGGTAATTTGAAATAATTTTAAAGGGCAATGGATGGGAATTTATATTTTCTATCCTTCACACATCACAGACTTTCATCCTGTTCATTTATTCATTTATCTAGTGCTTGTAGAGTGCCTTCTATGTACCAGGAACTGAGATAGTTGTTCTGATTCAACTGTAATAAGGCTCAAATAATCTTTACAACAGTGCTTATCCTCTAGTGGAGGAAATAAACAATTTATAAGTAGTTTATGTACAGTAGATAGAGGCCAAGAAAGAGAAAGAATAGCGTGCCAAGGGAACAACTCGATGGGCAGCTACCCAAATTTGGAGTCAGAAGGAAGTGATGTCTGAGCCAGTACTTAAAAACTTAGTATGAGTTTTCAGTTAAAGATTGGAAACAGACTGTTCCACACAAAGGGAAAGGACAGTGAAGTCTACTGGCGAACATAAGAAGGGGGTACTTTTTGACTGGATATGATGCGTAAAGAAGGAAAGCAAGCTGGGAGTGGATTTGGGGAGGTTTGTGTTTTAGAACATTGGCATTGTGGGGAATGCACTGAAGGAGGCAGAAGGTAAGGTAGACCAATTTGTTGGAATCCATGAGAGAGGAGAGCAGCCAGAATTCAGGAAAAGGTTTGCGGGGGATAGAGAGTGACAGATGGATTAGGAAAAATTTTGGACCACGTATCAACAGTCCTTGGCAATGGATTTGATTTGTAGAGTGAGGAAAGGGAACTACCTTTCTAACTTTATTCTTTTTTGTGTGTAGCTTCTGGCAAGTATGAGGCAAGGGTTTCACAGAAGAACTTGGAGCAAAAATTCCCACTGCCATAGCTATAGGCTGTCCAGTCTTGAGGGCGCTGCAGGAACGGGAAAATGGTGAGATCTGCCCAGAAGATCATTGGCATTTATGGTGAGAAGCATTCCTGTTGCATATCTGGTTTGAGAGAAAAATAGCACCAAACAACCTGTTATTCAATGATCACTTTTATTTCCTGGACTTGAACTTGTTAAACATGTAGTCTTCTGCCACTAAGTCTTCTAGGATGCATGGGTAAATTTAGAACTTCCCTCTTGAAAACATCTTCGGTTGTCAAAGATACTCCCAATTTCAAGAAGTACAAGTTTATTTTACCTTCTAATAAATTGTGTTTATCATTCTTTTACTAAAAATCATAACAGAATAGAATGTGAAAAGACTTTGAAGGTTGTTTTATCTCCAGCCCTTTGTTTTATCAGTGAAGAAACCAAGGCATAGGTCAGGGTCGGGGAAATGACTTGTCGAAGAATACATGACCAGAGCGTGGCAGTGAGCTCCGGCAGGATCCATGCCTCCTTCAATAACTGTTCTTTCTGTTAGTGTATTGGCCTTTTAAAGGCCTAGACATGATAACCAAGCCCAGTGTGGTGATAGCCCATTTTAATTTTTTTGTGTTTTTTTTTTTTTCCCTAGCTTTATTGGAGTATAATTGGCAAGTAAAAATGGTATATATTCAAAGTGTGCAATGTAATGATGTATTTTTTTTGGTCATGGGTGGATTTGCCAGTTAATAATAATTAAAGTATCTGAACTGGTCTGTATACTGGATTATAGCAGTGACTTGGTGTTTTAATTATATCAGCTTGCACATAATACGTATATATGTATTGAATCAGTAATATATGTGTATTAAATCAGTAAGCTGTACCTAGCTAACCATTAATCAGCTCTTACATTTCATTTAAGTTTTTTTGCCTTTAGCACCAATTTGTTTCCTTAGTGTATTTATGACAATATTGTGTTATATATTTTTGTATCATAGCTTTCTTAGAGTACTGTATGATGTATACATTTTTAGTACGTTAATAATGATATTTCTGCATTCTTGTTCCCTCATACTAAGATTTAGTACTATTTATTTTCTGCAATAGTGTGATAGAATAGTAACCATGTATTGTTCTTTTATTTTTCTTTTTAACTTCCTTTACACATATAAAATGTATTTGAGAAAGATTAAATGACTTGCTGAAAAATAACACCTTTGGAGTCAGTAGAAGTGCTGGAAAATAAACTGAGGTCTTGACTTAACCAACCATTTGCAATGTTCTATATAGTTGTTGTATTTATTACCTTCCAATGTCTCTTCATTAGTCATGTTATTCAGCCTCCTTTCTGTTAACTTCAGGATTTTAGTATCTCCCTGCTAGACTATCTGACCAAAGAGTATTGCTTAAAAGTATATTTGTGGAAAGAGGGTACAGGTTTTGTTTTGTTTTGTTTTGTTATTTCTTTGATGAGGAGGGCCAAGAAAAAAGAAAAAGAAATTAATAAAAAAAAAAGGCAGGGGGAGAAAGAAAGGCTCTGAGAGACGAGACAGAAGTTTCAAGTAAGAAGTGATTATCCGCTGTACTGTTTTAGACTACTGAAAGGCTCATCTCTTATGTATCCTGTGTAATTTGTGTATGACAGTTTCCAGGCATAAGTTGAGGGGGTTGTACAAGATTGCAACTCTTTGTTAATGTTCTTCAATTGTATTTTTTCCTAGAGACCTTCAGAGAAGACATGGCTTCCAGAAAAGAGAATGCAAAGAGTGCAAACAGAGTGCTAAGAATAAGCCAGTTGGATGCGCTTGAACTAAACAAGGCCCTGGAGCAGCTAGTTTGGTCCCAGTTTACTCAGTGCTTTCATGGATTTAAACCTGGGCTATTAGCTCGCTTTGAGCCAGAGGTGAAAGCGTGCTTATGGCTTTTCTTGTGGAGATTCACCATCTACTCCAAAAATGCCACAGTGGGACAGTCAGTTTTGAATATTCAGTACAAAAATGATTTTTCCCCTAACCTGAGATATCAGCCACCCAGTAAAAATCAAAAAATCTGGTATGCTGTTTGTACAATTGGTGGGAGGTGGTTAGAAGAACGATGCTATGATTTGTTTCGAAACCATCATTTAGCATCATTTGGGAAAGTCAAGCAGTGTGTGAATTTTGTGGTTGGACTTTTGAAATTAGGTGGACTGATTAATTTTTTGATTTTCCTTCAGAGGGGAAAGTTTGCAACTTTGACAGAACGTCTCCTAGGCATTCATTCTGTATTTTGCAAGCCTCAAAACATACGTGAAGTTGGCTTTGAATACATGAATAGGGAACTTCTCTGGCATGGTTTTGCTGAATTTCTGATTTTTCTCTTACCACTTATCAGTGTCCAGAAGTTGAAAGCCAAGCTGTCTTCATGGTGTATCCCTCTTACTGGTGCACCTAATAGTGACAATACATTAGCCACTAGTGGCAAAGAATGCTCTCTTTGTGGAGAGTGGCCCACCATGCCTCACACCATAGGATGTGAGCATATTTTCTGTTATTTCTGTGCTAAGAGTAGTTTCTTATTTGACATGTACTTTACTTGTCCTAAGTGTGGCACAGAAGTGCACAGTCTGCAGCCACTGAAATCAGGAATTGAGATGTCAGAAGTAAATGCTCTTTAGAAACTAAAATTGCTTCCTCTGAGGAAAAAAATGCACCGTGTTTAAATTCTGAATGTTAGTCATCCTAAGTAAACCATTTATGTATCCTTTATAAGGAATGTGCTGCCTAGCCATTGTCTTCTGCTCCTTTCCAGTCATGACTAAATTCTAATCACTAGAAACCATGTGATTCTAAATATATTATGGAAATGTTATTTAAATCATTGCATTCAATTTTTAATGTCAAGAATAGTGGACAACTTTTGTCAGGTGACTGCTAACAATGCTCCTTCATTTTACTACTTCTTAAAACGAGGTTGGATTCTAAAGATAAAGATTTTGGAGACTCTGGGATGAGTGTGCATTTATTTTCAGAGATAACATAATATGATAATGTGACAACTATAAGACTGTTGTTTTAAACCTTAAGACCTGATGCCTCAGTTCTCAGTTGTAATTTTTTTTTTTTTGAGACGGTGTCCCGCTCTGTCACCCAGGCTGGAGTGCAGTGGCGCAATCTCTGCTCACTGCAACCTCCGCCTCCCGGGTTCAAGGAATTCTTCTGCCTCAGCCTCCCGATTATCTGGGACTACAGGTGCGTGTCACGATGCCCAGCTAATTTTTGTATTTTTAGTTTCACCGTGTTAGCCAGGATGGTCTCTCTCTCCTGACCTTATGGTCTATCCACCTCGGCCTCCCAAAGTGCTGGGATTACAGGCGTGAGCCAGTGCCTGGCCACCTCAGTTGTAATGTTACGCTTTTCTCCGAAGCCAGTTTTTAAGAAGTTCAGTCCTCAGCTGTCTGACCCCTCCACAGTTGTCTTTATATTCAGGAAGCAAAAATTACTTAAGGCAACTTGGAAGTGAGGCCTGGGAACAACTGGGGGCAACTAGTACAAACAGCACTATTTACAGGTCTCTTTCTCTTGCCTTTGATTCAGAGCTCTCATTCTCAGTAAATATTGATAGTTTTATTGAAACAAAAGAGGTCATTAGCATGGTAATAATACAGCAGCGCATATCAAGATAATTCTGTATCGTTCACTCCTTTTCTCTGCATTTTTTTACTTAAAAATAAATTTAGACTTAAAATTGTATAGAATTATTAGCTTGAACATTGAATTATCTCGTCTTAACTAGAATTTTTTTAAAAAACAGTTTTTAAATGTTTTTAAATAAATGTCTTGCTAGTATGGTGGAAATACACTGCCAGTTCATTTTTCTCTTCATCTTTCATTGAAAAGCACTCAGCTGCCAGGTACTGACGTAGCCATTGGAGGCACAACACTACATTAAGCAGGAAAAAGAAAGTTACCTTTGTGGAGTTTACGTTCTGTGATTGAATGAACTATAAGTTTAATTTAGATTCAATTTAGTGTAAGATACCGAAGAAGTTTTGTAGTTTGAGTTAAGAGTATTTTACATCTTAAGAGTTTTCCTTCTTTTGCCTCCTGTAATTTTAAAATATTATTGTAGAAAACATCAACAATTCAGGAAAAAATATAAAATCAACTCTCCCACAATTTTTTGAGAGAGATCATCACTATATTTTGCTATATTTGTAGATTTGTTGCACATACATTTCTTATCTACAAAATTATTATAATGAATATGCAATTTTGTTATTTTTGAAAAATAGCATTTTTTCATATGCATAAATATTCTTCAAAAATATTTTAGGGCTGAGCACAATGGCTCATGCCTGTAATCTCAGGCTCCCTATTTAGGGAAGCAGAGCCTGGGAGTTTGAGGTCGTTTCTAAAAAAATAAAAATATATACAAACGTCTTTTTTTTTTTTTCCTTTGGTGAGAAAGGGCCTCACCCAGTCACCCAGGTTGGAGTGCAGTGGTGCGATCATGGCTAACCGCAGCCTTTCCCTCCTGGGTCTCAAGTGATCCTCCCATCTAAGCCTCCCAAGTTGCTGGGACCACAGGCCCATGCCACCATGCCTGGCTAATTTTTTGTAGAGATGAGGTCTCACTTTGTTGCCCAGGCTGGTCTTGAACTTCTGGGCTCAAGCAGTCCTGCTACCCTGGCCTCCCAAAGTTATGGGATTACAGGCATGAGCCACTGCACCCGGCCATAATATATTTTCAAAAGGCTATGCATATGCCATCGTATTCCTATTCCTATTATTATTTAACCACCGTCATAGAGTATTTAGGTTCTTTTCACTTTCTGTTGTGAATAATGCAATGATGAATCTGAGTTCATTAAGTGAAGAGTCCAGCTGCACACTGCAGGCCCAGTCTGGATGTAGGTGCTCAGATGGTTCTCTTTGAGACAGGCTTTAGCCCTTGGCTCTCATTTTTATGATGCGTCTACATGGCATGAGGGACACAGATCCTGCTAGAATTCAAATCCCACTTGTGTGTAACCTAGGGCAATGTGCCACATCTCTGCACATCTGTACATTGTAAGGATTACATGTTTAGTGTAAATAAAGCTCTTAAAACAATACCTGACACATACTAAATAGGATATAATAGTAGTGCTTTCCTTTGCTGTTGTCAGTATTATTCTGAGTCAGTTTCATTCTCACACAGAATGATGGCCGCTAGAAACTCAAGGCTTATATTCTGCTAGTTTTCTGATCCCACTGGCATGAGATACTCTTGCCTAATAGTTCCCGCTAAAGTCCAGGAGCTCACTGTTACTGGTCTGCCTTGGAGTATGTGCACATTCCTGAACCAACCACTATCGCTAGGGGATGGAAAATACTGTTCCTGGTTACTTAAATGTAGGTGACACTCCTCCCATATACCACATGAACCTAAAGGAGTCCTGGAGGAGGCCGTTCACCACAGGAAACTGAGGTGTTCTTAGAAGAGTGGATGCTGGCGGATAGATCTCCACTAGTTAGAGTCTACATTTGCCTTACTCATTTCAAAAGTCCACATGCAGTCTCATTTTACCAGTGATCTAGTTTGATAAGGACATTCATAAGTAACTGGATGATTCCTCAACATTGCAGATTTGAAAGGATTAAATAAAGTCAACAAAATTTTGTTATATCAACAATTTTGTTATATTATTTTGATAGAGTAACTTCTAAGTGGTTGTTATCCATATTGTCAAAATCTTAACATGAAAACAGTACTTAACATATATGCTAGCTGATAGACTTGTGAGTATTAGGGGGGCGGTATTTTTTTCCATAGACCCTAATGACACTTAGTGAAAATAGATTTTTATTATTTTTCATTTTTATTTAACATCTGCTACCTCTAGTAGGTGATAATCCCCGTGAGTTCAGAGACCATGACTGTTTTGTTCATCACTAGATAGCCAGAGCCTTTTAGTTCTAGTGTAGCAATAGAAACGTTTTATTAGCTGAATAAACCTAAGGTCACAGATAGGGTTCTGCAGAAGCTGGCACTGAAAGCGGTTTGAAGTACAAGAGATTTTTATGTATAACTCTCAGGGATGCATGCCTGTGAAGGGAAAGAGCAAAGAAGCAGGAATAGGCAGAAGAAATGGGAGTGCTCTAAAGCAGGCCTGAAAAAAGTTGGCCAACCCAGAGGGGAGCTCTGAGCTAGTGTCATCTGTCAGAATGTTTAAATTAGGCCAAAGTAAATAGGCCTTTTTACCTACACTTCTATCAGTCACTGGGTGTGGGCAGCTCTGGGAAGGTTGTGATCTCAAGCATGGCAGCTCTGTCGCGGAAGCGTATCCAGCAGCTGGAGGCAGTCCACTGACCACACTCCACAGCTGGGCACTATGTCCATCCTTACAGAAGGAGCTGGGTGGCATATCTTGGTGTGTACCACATCTAATACTGTCCATTTTTTCCTTTATAGTTTCCTTTTTTTTGTTTGTTTTTCTTGCATATAGTACACTTAACAAACAACACACTAATGCCAGGTAGTGTTCAGTTTATAAACAATAGATTTATGACTGACTGACACACCCAGGTGTCTCTTGAGTATCTCTGCCCCACTGCAGATACCAGACTTCCTGGCCAAGTTGCTATGTCAGCCCCCAGGAACTCTATTCAGTCTCTGCCTCTCTGGACACTGCCAGAAGAGTTGCTCTACCTCTGGTGCAACTGTTTCTACTCCCCAGGAGCCTCCAGGCTCAAGCTTTAGGAAAACTGGGTGGGATTTAGCAACATGATATGTTTCCATGTTAGCCTCAAGTAGGTAACCATCGGTTACAAATGTTCTTCCTTGGGAAAATAAAAACATTTACGCTTAACATTTTTGTTTTCTCTCCCATGCACTTGCTCTCAAATCAAGCTTGCTACTTTTGTATTTAAAGTACCCAAGCGACTTCAGTGATCATATCTAAATTACTCAGATATCAATCAGAGCTCACATAAGGTATGTCCTACTACTTTGCTCTCAGCTCCCCTGCTTTCAGTATTTAGTGACTGGATTTGGGACAAGTTTATTTAACTTCTTTAAGATTCAATTTGTTCACCTATGAAATGGACATTCAGTGATGTCTACCTCTTAGAATTCGTATGGGAATTAAATAAAGCATTCTCTCAAAAAATATCTGTTGAGCCCTTGCAAACATTCTTTTTCTGTACTCAGGGAATGCCTTCATGAATACCACAAAACCTCTGCTCTCATGGGGTTTACATTCTTAGAGGGATGATAAAGGTAATTTCAAATGTTAGCAGTACTCTGAAGAAAATAGGCCGAGAAATGGGGAGTGAAAGGGGTTGCTGTATTGAATTGTGTGCTTGTGGAATGCCTCTCTGAGGTGAAATTTAAAAAGAAATCTGAAGGAAACAGGGAGAAAGCCAAGCAGAAAAGGGATGCTAGGATAAGGAAATGGCTGGCGCCCAATCTCTGAGATGAGAGTCTGTTACCTCTTTTTGAGGAACCGCAAAAAATCCCAGTGAACCAGAAAGAGACTGGAAATGAGGTAGGCGAGGTGAGGTCATGCAAGCCAAGGGGACAATACCTGAATTTATTCCAGGTCTGAGGAGGCCAGAGGAAGATTTTAAGCAGAGATGTGACATGATCAGATTTACATTTTTAAGGGATCACTCTGGATAATTTGTGCAGAGGTATGAGTCAAAGCAAGAAAACAGGTCAAAGGCTATAGCTGATAGTCAACATGAGCCATGATTGTTACTCCCATTAACAGTATCACTGAAATGGTCTGCAATCTGAAATAAAGCTTGAAGAAACCTAAGTACATTTTAATAGATTCTATCACCAAAACTATACTTGTGGGAGTTTCTCAAGTCCCCAGTTAGAGGCTGCTTTATTTTGAGTATAATTCTAAACAATTTTCACCAACAGATTAAAAATAACAGACAAAAGAGAAGAGGAAAACTGGTAAAAGCAAGCATGGTTTACCATAACAAGCAATAATGAGCAACTTGATATCAAAAAACAAAAACTTAAAAAAGATTTTAATCTGGTATCATTTAGAGTAGGGACACACAGGCTCTGAGGACTAACCGTGAATGGTAATTGTGGTTTTAAAAAATGACCTTAGATCATCAACGAAATCTACCCTATATTCTGTATGATTTGGTTAAGACGGCAGAGAAATTAGTATTGCTCTGTTTGAGAAGCCTTCAAAATGGGTTGGCACTTAGAGGCAAAAGTTTGATTTATTTGAAACATTCAATTTTAGCAAAAACATTCAGTAAGTGTTACTGTTTAAGACAAGATATTTTCAGCAAGAAAGCAGTTCTAAACATGCTTTTTAGCCAAACCAATTGGCCATGTTGTCTAAAGAACTGATGACCCGTGGTCCTCTGCAGCTAGAACTACTATGCAGTGTACATTTATACTCATCACGACAAATAAGTTAGCAAATATTTTTCTTTGGTAGAAAAGTAATTTCAGTCTGGGCATGGTGGCTCACACCTGCAATCCCAGCACTTTGGGAGGCCAAGGCAGGTGGGTCACTTCAGACCAGGAGTTGAAGACCAGCTTGGCCAACATGGCAAAACCCCATCTCTACGAAAAAAAAAAAAAAGAAAAAAAAGCCGAGTTTGGTGATGCATGCCTGTACTCCCAGCTACTCAGAAGGCTGAGGCAGGAGAATCACGTAAACACGGGAGGTGGAAGCTGCAGTGAGCCGAGATGCCACTACACTCCAGCCTGGGTAACAGACTGAGACTCTGTCAAAAAAAAAAAATTCAACTTTTACTTCATGTTTAGGGGGTACCATGTGCAGATTTGTTACGTGCATATATTGCATGATGCTAAGGTTTGGAATACAGTGGATCCTGTCACCCAGGGAACGGAGTATAGTACCCAATAGGTTTTTTCCCATCTCGCACCCTCTTTGTGCCTCCCCACCTAGTAGTCGCCAGTGTCTATTATTGCCATCTTTATGTCTGTGAATACCCATTGTTTAGCTCCCACTTATAAGTGAGAACATGTGGCATTTGGTTTTTTGTTTCTGCACTAACTCACTTAGGATAACGGCCTTCAGCTGCATCCATGTTGCTGCAAATAACATGATTTTGTTCCTTTTTATGGCTGCATTGTGTCCCATGGTGTATATGTGCCACATTTTCTTTATCCAGTCCACTGTTGCTGGGCACCTAAGTTGATTTCATGTCTCTGCTATTGTGAATAATGCTGCAGTGAACATGGGAGTGCATGTGTCTTTTTGTAGAATGGCTTATTTTCTTTTGCATATATACCCACTAATGAGATTGCTTAGTCAAATGGGAGTTCTGTTTTAAGTTCTTTGAGAAATCTCCAAACTGCTTTCCACAGGGTCTGAACTAACGTACATTTCCATCAACAATGTATGATAAGCATTCCCATTTCTCCACAGCCTTGCCAGCACCTGTTGTTTTTTGACTTTTTAGTAGTAGCCATTCAGACTGGTGTGAGATGATATCTCGTTGTGGTTTTGATTTGCATTTCTGTGATTCGTGATTTGGAATATTTTTTCGTATGTTCATTGGCTGCTTGTGTAGTTTCTTTTGAGAAGTATCTGTTTATATATTTTTTCCATTTGTAATGGGTTTTTTAACATTTTTTTACATGTTTTTTACATGTTGATTTATTTAAGTTCATAGATTCTGGATATTAGACCTTTGTTGGATGCATAGTTTACAAATATCTTCTCCCATTCTGTAGATTTTCTGCGTACTCTGTTAATAGTTCTTTTGTTGTGCAGAAGCTCTTCGGTTTAATTAGGTCCCACTTGTCAATTTTTGTTTTTGTTGCAATTGCTTTTGTGGACTTAGTGATAAATTCTTGCCCAAAGCTGATATCCAGTATGGTGTTTCCTAGGTTTTCTTATAGGATTCTTAAGAGTTTGAGGTCTTACATTTAAATCTTTAATCCATATTGAGTTAATTTTTGTATATGGTGAAAGGTAGAGGTTCAGTTTCATTTTTCCGCACATGGCTAGACAGCTTTCTCAGCACCATTTATTGAATAGGAAGTCCTTTCCCCATTGTTTATTGTTGCCAACTTTGTCAAAGAATTGGTGTGGGTGTGTGACTTTACTTTTTGGCTATCTGTTCTGTTCCATTGGTCTATGTGTCCGTTTTTGTACCAGTACCATGTTCTTTTGGTTACCATCACCTTATAATGTAGTTCGACGTCAAGTAATGTGATGCCTCCAGCTTTGTTGATTTTGCTGAGAATTGCTTTGGCTATTTGGGCTCTTTTGTTGTTGTTGTTCCCTATGAACTTTAGAATACCTTTTTCTAGTTCTATTAAAAAATGACATTGGTAGCTCAATAGGAGTAGTATTGAATCTATAGATTGCTTTGGGCAGTATGACCTTTTTAGCAATATTGATTCTTTTTATCCAGGAGCATGGAATGTGTTTTCATTTATTTGTATCACCAGTGATTTCTTTCAGCAGTGTTTTGCAGTTCTTGTAGAGCTCTTTCAGCTCCTTGGTTAGATATATTCCTAGGTTTTTTATTCTTATTTTTATTTTTGCATCTATTATAAATGGGATTGTAGTCTTGATTTGGTGCTCAGCTTGAATGTTATGGTGTATAGAAATACTGCTGATTTTTGCACATCGATTTTGTATACCGAAACTTTGCTGAAGTCTGTTGTCAGTTCCAGGAACCTTTTGGCAGAGACTTTAGGGTTTTCTCGTTGTAGAATTGTATCATCAGCAAAGAGATAATAGTTTCACTCTTCTTTTCCTATTTAGATGTCTTTTCTTTCTCTTGCCTGATTGCTCTGGCAAGGACTTCCAATACTGTATTGAACAGGAGTGGTGAGAATAGGCATCCTTGACTTGTTCCAGTTCTCAGGGGAATGCTTCCAGGTTTTGCCTATTCAGTATGATGTTGAATATGGTTTTGTCATAGTGGCTCTCACTGTTTTGAGGTATTTTCCTTCGATGCCTAGTTTCTTGAGGATTTTTATAATGAAAGGATGTCTAATTTTACCAAAAGCTTTTTCTGTGTCTATTGAGTTAGTCATATGGTTTTTATTTTTAATTCTGTTTAGGTGGTGAATCACATTTACTGATTTGCATAGGTTTAAAAACCTTGCATCTCAAGAATGAAGCCTACTTGATTATCATGAATTAACTTTTGATATGCTTCTGTATTTAGTTTGCTAGTAATTTTGTTGGGGATTTTTGCATCTATGTTCATCAGGGATATTGGCCTATAGTTTGTTGTTGTTGTTATTATATCTTTGCTAAGTTTCGGAATCAGGTGGAGGCTGACTTCATAGAATGAGTTGAGGAGGAGTGCCTCTTCCTCAGTTTTTTGGAATACTTTCAGTAGGAATGGTACCAGCTCATCTTTATACATCTGGTAGAATTCAGCTGTAAATCTGTCTGGTCAAAGGGTTTTTTTGGTTGGTAGGGTTTTTTTTTTATTATTATTATTACTCATTCAGTTTCGGAACTGATATTGGTCTGCTCACAGCTTCAGTTTCTTCCTTATTCAATCTTGGGAGACTGCATGTTTCCAGGAATTTAACCCTTTTCTCTAGATTTTGTAGTTTGTGTGCAGTTTTTCATAGTAGTCTCTGAGGATCTTTTGTATTTGTGTAGGATGGGTTGTAATGTCCCTTTGTCATTTCTGGTTATACTTATTTGGATCTTTCTCAGAGAGAGAGAGAGGCAGGCTGTTAATCTAGCTAGCAGCCTATCAATCTTGTTTATCCTTTCAGATATCTAACTTTTGGTTTCATTGATTCCTTGTATGGATTTTTGAGTCTCAGTTTCATTTTCACTTTAATTTTAGTTATTTCTTTTCTTCTGCTAGCTTTGGGGTTAATTCGTTCTTGTTTTTCTAGTTCCTCTAGTTTTGATGTTAGATTGTTAATCTGAGATTTTTCTAACTTTTTAAGGTAGACATTTAACACTATAAACTTTCCTCTTAACTCGACTTTTGCAGCATCCCAAATATTTTGGCATGATACGTCTCTGTTTTCATTTATTTCAATGAAGTTTTTTATTTCTGTCTTAATTTTGTTGTTTATCCAAAAGTTATTCAGAAGCAAGTTGTTTAATTTCCAAGTTGTTTAATTTAATTGTGTGGTTTTGAGAGATCATTTTGGTATTGAGTTCTCTTTTTAGTCAACTGTGGTCCAAGAGTGTGATTGGTGGTATTATATTGTTTTTTTTTTAAATTTATTCAGACTTGCTTTATGGCTGCACATATGGTCAATCTTGGAGTGTGTTCTGTCACAGATAACAAAGAATGTATATCTGTAGTTGATAGGTGGCGTATTCTGTAGATGTCTATGAGGTTCTATTGGTTATTTAAGTCCAGAATTTCTTTGTTAGTTTTCTTCCTCAATGATCTGATGCTGTCAGTGGGGTGTTAAAAATTTCTCACTATTATTGGGTGGCTGTTTGCATCTTTATATAAGTCTAGAAATACTTGATTTATGAATCAGGTCGCTCCAATGGTGGGTTTGTGTATATTTAGGATAGTTAAGTTTTCTTGTTGAATTGAACCCTTTATCACTATGTAATGACCTCCTTTGTCTTTTTTTACTATTGTTTGTTTAAAGTCTGTTTTATCTGATATAAGAATAGCAACCCCTGGTCTTTTTTCTCTTCTACTTATATGATAGATCTTCTCTAACCCTTGACTTTGAGCCTATGGGTATTGTTATATGTGAGATGGATCTCTTGAAGACGAAGGATGGATGTTTTTTTTTCTATCCAGCTTGCCACTCTGTGCCATTTAAGTAGGGTGTTTAGACCATTTACATTTAAGGTTAATATCTGTATGTGAGGTTTTGATCCTATCATGCTTTGAATTTTTTATCTGTCATTACTGAGTTTCCATTTTGGTTAGGGACCATTGCTGGAGAGAGAATGTTGGTGATGTCACTGCATTTGGATTTTTTTTTATGGTGCCAGAATTCTTTTGCTGGTTCCTTCTCATCTGGAGACATTGGTGTTTCTAATTTTTGTAGTTATTTGTGTGGGGGTAGGATTTTTTCTTTTTCTTTCTTGCCCTATAATTTTTTTTTTCCCCACTTTCCCTTTCCCGCTCTCCCTAAGTGGTATCACTGTAGAGAATACTGTGTAGGATCTTCTGGCTTTACTTCTATTGCCCTAATAGGCACTTCTGTTGTCAGGTTTTATATTGGGCTGTGCAGTTCAACCTAAGAGCCAGTGGATAGTGCTCATGGGTAAGAGCCAGTTTGGGCCAACACAGCTGGATATATACTTGATCATCGTGTACTGGAGAAGCTCTGTTGCCTCAGGCAATGGGCTTATTCACAGAGTACACAGGTATCTGAGTTCCCTCCTTAGCCCCAATGGGGTGGGGGCCAAGATGGGCAGGGCTGGACTAGACAGGTCTGCCTGCAGGCCCCTTGATGGCATGCACATGCAGAAGTGCCAAGGGAGAATCCATTGAGGAGTCACCAAGTGCCCAGAGTCATGCCTAGGCATGGAGCTGAGAAAGTTTCCCAGCTCCAGGTTCTCTGCACAGGGCATAGGGGCAGCCTAAACTCCCTGTCCATGAGAGTGGGTGCTCCACATGCCTGGAGATCTGCCTGGGTAGGGAGCAGAGAGGGCCTCACTGTACCAGAATCTCTGCCCAGGAGGAGTGGGCCAGCTCAGGCTGCTGGTCCAGGTGAGCAGATACTCCAAATGCCTGGGGATCTGCCTATATGTGGAGCAGAGAGGGCCCCACTGTATCATGATCTTTGCCTAGAAAGCATGAGGCAGTTTAAGCTGCTGAACCAGGGGAGCATGTGCTCCTAATCTCTGGAGATCTGCCTGTATATTAACATGGCCCCCACCACTACCCCCGACACCATGATCTATGCATTGGAAGGGTGGGACAGCTCAGGCTGTTGATTCAGGCAAGGGAGTGCTCTGAATAGCTGGAGATCTGCCTGGAGATGGAGCAGAAAGGGCCCTATTCCACCATAATCTACATCCATGAAGGATGGGGTAGCCAAGCTACTGGTCCAGGCAAGTAGGTGCTCCAGATGCCTAGATTTTTGCCTGGGGGTAGAGTGGAACAGGACCCACTGCACCACAATCTCAGGGGAGCAGGGAGGGACGCCCAGTGGTAACACAGGCAGACTAGTTCCAGGTTGCCAAGCTGGCCCTGGCTGCAAGTCTTGTCATCCAGGAGAAACTGCAGCTGTACCAGATCTCCTCCCACCTCAGGCCTGCAACAGGGGAGAGCACAATTCCAGTACCTACTGCTGAGGCACTTTCCACAATTCTGGCTGTGGAATCCCTACTCTGCTCCAGAGCAAGTGCTCCAGTCTCTGGCCTGATACTACAATGTGTGCGTGGCTGTGCTGCTAGGTCACCAAAGAATGACTGAGACTTTGTATGCACCCTGATCAAAAATGGCATTCTGCTCTCAGTCCTGGGTGTGGGAAAATGCCTGCAGCTTTTCCCAGTGTCTTTTCCTCACAAAGTCTCCAAGCCTCTCCCCAAATTAGCTCTTGGCTTTGGGAGAAACAAAGTGCTCTCCCTTGGCCTGGGTTTCTTGAATCTGCAGTGGAAAGGTGAGTTTCAGAGGGAGGCCCTCTGCCTCTTTCACATACTGAGGGTCACTCATTTTTATCAGCTGGACACTGATAGAATCTGGGGTGTCCTTCACAATTTTGATGGATTCCTATTTTCCTTTTTGAATTAAAGCTCACAGATTTGGTCTTTATGCACTGTCCTGCTATTTCCAGGTGGCTGAGATGTATTAAAAGTCTCTAATCCCCCATCTTGAGGGGAGCAAAATCAACTTTTTTTGTATCTATTTCTTTTATCTTTCAAAGAGTATGTAAATCATGAAACAAGACAGAATATGAGAATATGCCTTCATGTTTCCAGGTGGTCTCTTATTTCCCCTTTTTTCCAAAAAAAAAAAAAACTTATGGTTTTAAAATGTTGGGAAAAAATAAAGTAAGCACCATTTTGTATAATGTCTTTTACCTAATCCTGAATTGAGTTGTTATTCTGGAAACTATAAAAAGTCAAACAAGGTTGAGAGAAGTCACTCTTGAGGCCAGGAGATCCCTAAGTGTAGTATTCTGTAGGTAGTTCACTTCCCTTCCCATTAGCAGCAGAATAATATATTCTCATTAACAGGTTCAACTTATGTCTATGCTGAAACCTCAGAACCAATAAATTGTATATCTACTTAGTTAAGTAAAACTGATTTTCAAAATCAGGTGGATGTAGACATGTTTATATTTATTTACTTCAAGAGATCTATCTGAAGGAAATGGTAATGTTTAGTGCCAAACTATTCATAATACAGAAAGATGTGAAACAACATAAATGCTCAACAATAGGGAAATAAATAAAAGAGTGTAGCAATGTAGTTGACTAAAGTAATGCAATATAAATACAACAGGAAAGAATTTCATGCAGAAATATTTATGAATATTTTTAATTACATGAGAAAGTCCTCATAATGTAATACTAAATTAAATAAATAGGATACCAAATTAAGTACAATATGAGCTCACCAATGAGATAAATAGGCACATAATATGTCTTTCAACAAATACCTCTCGGTAATCAAATTTTGATTTTCTTCTTTATGTTTTTCTGTATTTCCCAAATTTTCTACAATGAGCATATAATTATTTTTAATAAGACCCAAACAGGTTATTTCTTTAAAATCTCATGGCCAGTTTTCAGTTAATCCAAAGATAAACCATCTTCACAACTCGTAAACAAGTCTTTTGATGTGAGATAATTTAGGAGGTAAAAGATTCTAAATTACTATAGTACCTATTTTTGCATTAAATAAAGCCTGCCTTTATAGCCAATCACAACTGTAGAAACTGAATTATCTCATATGTCTTAAATTACATATTAAATATCTGACTCCATATAATATGTGCATTTTAATCACTTAGAAGTATGTAGGCAAAAAGGAATAAAAGTTCCTACTTCCTTTTCCAAAATATTTGTACAGTGTTTCTAAATAAAAAATTTAAAAAAATGTATTTTAGTTACTTTAAAATTCTAGAGCTAATACACCAGATCTGAACAAGTGACATGAGTATTGAATATTGTCAACTGCCTAAACTTGTAAAGTCACTATTTCCACAACTAAGAATCTAAGATACAGGGTCTGACCTAGGATTTTGTGTTTCTTCCAGATATCAACACAAAGATGTTGACATTTCTGAGTATTGTTATGGTTTGGCTGCCAATAAGAGACAATGCAAACTTGAATCTCCACTGAGACCTAATATAAATAGTCACAGTTGGCCAGGCGCGGTGGCTCATGCCTGTAATCCCAGCACTCTGGGAGGCCGAGGTAGGTGGATCACCTGAGGTCAGGAGTTCAAGACCAGCCTGGCCAACATGGCAAAACCCCATCTCTACTAAAAATGCAAAAATTAGCTGGGCCCTCGTGGTGCACACCTTTATTCCCAGCTACTTGGGAGGCTGAGGCAGGAAAAACGCTTGAACTTGGGAGGCAGAGGTTGCAGTGAGCCAATATCGCACCAGTGCACTCCAGCCTTGGCGACAGAGCAAGACTGTCTCAAGAAAATATATAAAGTAAATAGTCACAATTCTGAATTATTGGAACTTAAGTCTTTACTGTTCTTGAGGTTTTCAGAATGGTTCCTTGGTAAATATATCTCACCATGCACTCAGAAAATATCATCCTCTCCTGACAGCCTCTATTTTAAATCCACACCAATTTGTAAGAGTGCCTTTCTAGTCACCAGAAATAATAAAATACTTCAGTTCTTTTTCACTAAATGAAATTATAATTACTTGCTTTAAAAATAGTTAGTTCTAGACTAAATATAAAGGGCAAAAAAAAAAAAAATTAAGAGCAAGGATCCTCATCCAATATTGTGAGCATTATTTCTTAGTTTTCCTTCTCAGACCTAGTGGAATTTTTCTCAGTTTCAACTTGATGACTCTCTCAAACAGGAAAATAACCTTTGAGCTCAGTAAGGACAGAGACTGTATCTTTCTCATTTTTGTGGCACTACAGCCAAAAACTGACTGGCACAATATAGATGCTCTGTAAATGTCTGTAGAAACCAAGACAGTTTGGAGTTTGATCATCAAGCCCTTCACAAGGATTGAGCAGAGTAGCTGATGGTATTAGTGTAGGGAGAATTCTATATGCATGTCTATGATGTTGTAGAAAGGCCACACCTCAGGTTTGTAGTGTATCTTAAGATTGCCATTTTTAATTAAAAATATCCTGTAGCATTCTTGCTTTGAGAAAAAAACAGTTGGAATTCAAGAGCCCAATAAGAGAATTAATAACTTTGCTTTGAAAGTACATGCAATTTCAGAGCTGTCAATTTTAACTATGTCTCTTTAAATACTTTTTTCTTCTAGAATCCAACTGGGTAGATGAAGTTTTTTTTTGTTTTGTTTTGTTTTGTTTTGTTTTTTTAATTCCATTATAGAAGTAATAGCCCTGTTTTGGTGTTTTGTAAGCAAGTAATATTCTGCTGGTGACTGTCTTCACAGTAATGCATTGCTGTGAATTCTGAATTCTATTATTTTACATCTATAGCAGCATAAAGTGTATTTTTTATAAACAGCAAACTTCACCTCATAAAAATTCATTACATAAGGGCATAAGCAAGTGCTTTTCCTTCTAGTCATTGGCAGTAAGTGATTCATCAGTTTTTCACAGAAAACCAATTTCATTGCAGATGTTCTGTAATTTCCAGTACTCCTGAATTGTGGAGCCATATCACACAATCCCAATGCAAAGAACATAAGGACTTTTTTAAAGGTCGGTGCTTAGTCTCTGTAATACGATTGAATATGACTTGCTGTCTCATCTGTTTTATTTTTTAAAAATTAAGAAATCAGACTCCTTTGCTTTCCTATATATGTTGATTCCACACATGGATGGATAACTGGTAGCAAATTCAAAACCAACAGATTTCTTCATATTTGAAACAATGACATTCAGTCTTTTCCCTTGAATCAAAGTGAGACTATTAAGAGAAACAAAGATTTTCCCAAACCTAAATCCTTTTTCTTCAATCGTGCTTATTTTCACTCTTTTTTTACCCCAGGGTAAGGAAGTCAGGCAGAGGGCTGGGGGAAATTCAGAAGTGTCCATCTATCAATTAATGGAGCTCCTGAGAATTTTCCTCAGGTAGATTTCCTCCACTGATAACTTGAGTGTGGTTTTGTCTAGCATTTCAAGGTTGAGAAGTTGAAGATGGGTATTCAGTATAAAATATGGAAATAAGAGTGGGGGAAAGCCTGCAGACTCAGTGATGGTCTAAGGCCATATATGATAAAAGAAAATTTCTCAGAAGTACAAAAGATTTCTCTCAGAAGATTAAATACCTCCTAAAAGGCTTATGAAATTAAAGTCCAATTTTTTTAAGAACATCATCCTTGGATTGAAAGGTTGAATCAAAAGCATGATAATTAAATTTACTTATAATACAAAGTTATGAGCTATTGCAAGGGTGAAGTGATAGATTTTCAAGATCGCCAATTTGGTTCTGAAGCTGGTCCTCATTTCCTCCTCTGCCTTCTATTGCAGCTCTAGTTACCCACATATTTCCTTTAATGTGTTAAATAAGTAATGCCCATGGACTTGGTCTCTGCAGGGTCACTCTTAGGCAGAGGTCTCCACATGTGTTTTAAAGGTATAAATATCTGCCCTTAGCTCTGCCATGGTTCCTGGAATTTAATCATCAATTGAAAGTAGTATGTCTATAAGGGCAGAGCATTATCTAAAATGTAAATTCCATGCAATTTGCTGCCGCCTTTTGTGGATTTCCTGCTAGAACCAGTCAGAGATTAGAGGCAGCTGGAGTGGGAGAAAGGTGGCTCGTATACATACATTTATAACCTATAGAACCACCAATCAAAATCTATTCTCTTTCCTCATCTCCTTAACCACTAATTTTTTTTAAACATTACCTCTTTTTACTTACTATCCTCTAAATTCATGTTCATTTTATTTTTATTTTATTTTATTTTTTTAGAGGCAGGGGTCTTGTCATGCTTCACAGGCTGGTCTTGAATTCCTGGCCATAAGCAATCCGCCTCGGCCTCCCGAAGTGCTGGGACTATAGATGTGAGCCACCGTATCTGGCCCTCTAAGTTCATTGTAAACTGGCTTCTCGTTTATACAAACTAAAACTTAAAGCCACATGAATGATTAAGCCTAGCCTCTCGCCTCATTCAGCCAAATGATTATTGAACATGTTTTTCAATATGTTTTTTCAGTATGTTGGGCATTAAGAATCCAAAGATAAATAGGAGATTAGAGTCTACCAAAGGAGAAGGCAATGGGAGTAAATAGACAAAGTGCTTGGAGAGCATTGAGAAATGAGTGATTTATTTCATCAGAGACCTGTAGAGGCCTTCCGGGGACAATGACGTTTCAGTTTAGTCTTTAGGTATATAGGATATCTTCACGTAAAGAAATTTAAAAAGGACATCAAAATGGGATATACACACATATACACACACGTCACCCACAGACATATATACGTATGTTTTTATGGATATGTGTGTGTATACACAGAACCGTTAGATGTCCTCATATCTAAAAACAATAACATTCAAGAATATCTTAAGAGTATGTAAGTTATTGAGACTTAACACATGAGCCCCTAACAGCCAAGTTAAGATGAGTAGTCATTCAACAATCATCAAGGACTCACATTCTGCCAGACACTGTACTAGGTAAGCATCAAGGACACAAAGACAGTAAATACAGGACATGTTTTCTGCCCTTAAGAAACTCACAGTTTTCCTGAAAACTAGTTAATCACTATGGAAAACAGAGTCCAGTGAGAACAGGATTTTATGCAAGATCAAGGTGAAGATGGAGTCATAACATAAGACATCCTTTAGGAAAGAAAGCACAGACTGGTAATCCCAAATTGAGATTTTTCCAGGGCCACTAGGGAAGGCTAAGGATGCCTTGGAAGACAAAGGGAAGCAAAACTAGAGAAAGGGCTGTTGAAAGAGGACAGACCAAGTAGCAAACAAACTTTGGCTGAAATGAACCAAAAATTCATCATTCTACCAGATGGCGGTACCCTTTTAGAACTTTTTACTCTGTGAGATGTGTTATAAGACACTCTTTACAAAAGAGACAACTAAGTAATTTCCCCAAGGTTACACAGCAAGGGTGAGAACTGAGGTCTTTCTGATGCAAAATCTACCTTCTTTCTACAACGCCCAGTCGCCAGAGGCTCATTGTTTAACTGGCTTGTCCATACCCTCTGCAATACACTGATCTCAACAAAAATCAGAAATGTGTCAAATTAAAAAAAAGGTCACGCAGATGGAACTACCACTAAAAGTAGGGGCGATATGAGAATAGAAACCAACTAGAATGTCCTGAGTAGGTAAAATTGAGATAGGAGAGATACAGTATATTCTTGAGATACTTGGATACATGAGAGGAAAAGCTCACGTCAAGACTTTCTTTGACTCAAGAAAGGGAGGATAATGATTCAGAAAGGAAAGAGTTACTGTTTTCTCAGAACTCAACATTGTGCCTCATCCATGGTTGTACTCAATAATTGTTGAATGACGAGAAGAATGAATGTCAAGGGAAAGGGAAAACACTAGAGATGCTGATTTTAACTTACATATTGGCAAAGCTATTTTCTGGTGGTGATGTTTGTAATAAAAATACCAAGTATTATTGGGAGTATAGAGAAGTTAGCATCTTCTTAAACTACTGTACCAGTATAAATTTTTTTTGGAGAGCAGATTGGTTATATGCATCAGCAGCTTTAGAAAATGCCTCCTTTTTCACAAGAAATTATAGTTCTATAATTTAATACTGCTAATAGAAGGATTTATTTACCAGGATGTGCATCACTATTTACTATGGCAAAAATTGCCAACAACCAAAAATCTCCCAAAGGAGATACATTACATAAACCATGCTGTAAAAGAATATTTAATAATACTGTAGTATTTTATCTATTATTTAGTAAAAAGTAAAAGTTGGTTATAAACAAAATGTACGATATCAACCTGTTGCAAGCAACAAAATGAGAAAATTATTTTCAAATTATATAAAAAGTAGAGTTAATGTACTTAATTCCCACCTATCTACCAAAAAATAATGAGCACAAATACAAGAAAAAACAATCCTCAGAAAAAAAGAAATGAAAATGGCTAATGGACTTATAAAAATATGTTCTATTTGGCCAGCAATGAAAGAAATGGTGATTAGAATCAAATTAGAATAACAATGTACTACTATATGAATATGAATATTTATTATTGTTGAAAGCCCAGTAATGATATATTTGGGGAAAGCAGGTTTCCAGAATGAATGAAGAGCCTTAAACAACCATAGCTTTTGACCCAAGATTTCTACTTCTCAGAATCTGTCACAGTAAAGCCTTCAGAAATGGGGACAATGAATTATGCAAAACATGTATATTACAAAGTGATATGCACTCCTATGGTTTACATATGTATATGTTGAGGAATTTATGGAATAAATCCTAGGAAAGCTTACATTGAGTCACTTGAGGTGTTTTGACTGAGACTGAAAATTAAGGAAGATAACGTCTGCATGTTGACATACAATACTTTCAATTGGTAACAATGATAATATCCTAAATTCAATTATGGTTGATATATCATAAAGGTGTACATTTCTAGTCAATTAAAAAATGCTACTTGAATCAAATTTTTTTTTTTAGTTAGCTTGTTAGATCAAGCCAACAAGGAAATAAAAAACAATGAAGAAAAGGGTATTGTGTTTGCTGTTACTGCTGTTGCTGCTACAGTTTTTATCTTAAATGCCTGTCACATGGTAACATTCTCTAAATGAATATTGATGAATAGACTTCCTACAAATTAAATGTGAGTCCTTCTTTTTAAATAGTAAGGTGTTTGAGTTTAACTGAGTTCACTGTACCACCGATTTTTCCAGTGTTTATTTTCCTCTATTTCTTACAATTCTGATTAAACTGCTATCACCAGAAATAGGTATTTGTATACATAATTGCTAGACCCAATGTTCTACTTGGCTAAAAACACCAACTCTAAGATACTCTGATCTGTCAGAAACTGTTTCTAATCTTCAGTGAGGCCTATGGTTTGGAAGGCAGAGTGTGTTCCAAGATGCTCAGCAACCTCTTGAACCAGGAAACAGGATCTTTATCTTCCTGACCTTCTATTTATCTTTTGAAAAGACAGAAGCAATAACATTAGCTGTGTAACTAACCTGCTAGCTCAGGTTCCTCTTTGTCCTTCTTAGTGGGCTCTTTCCATTTTTCTGTTTTCTTTCAGCATTCTCTACTGCTGAAGTATTTGGTGGGGGGGAAAAAAAACTTTTCTATTAACTTACATTTTTTATGGAAAAAAAGTTTATTTTCTTTAAATTAGTTGGTCAAGTTAATATTCAGTGAAAACAAGGTATTTGATGTTTATTATTCTTACTTTCTTGTTTCAGTGAAATATAGATACTTTATACTTGTACACTTATTAACAAAGTCAGGTCCTGACTGAAGACCTCCGTTTTGAAATAAAAATGATGTCCTAGCTCTAAAGTACGTCCAGTCAAAGCTATTGAGTTTGAAGCACAGAACAACACTAGTGATCTCATTATGTATGTTAGAAAATATGGGGAATGCAGGCACATAATCTAGCCAAAGACTAATCAGGATTTCATCCACAACTCTTCATACTAAAATAATCTATCAAGTAGGATTTTTAGGCTAAAGCTATATAAAATCACAGTCAACTGTAGTAAATATTATACTGATATGCAAATATAAAAAATTAAGTTTCCCAAGGTTCTTCTATTTTTTTCCTGAATCTTTGTAGTTGAGGAATTATTCCTTTTACAAAAACCAAATGTTCTTCCTCTTCCATTGCATAGTAGGCTCTTATCTGTGATCACAGATTTACTGGCCACAGTGCTTATTTGGTAAGTAATCATAAAATCACAGGCTTGGAAGTACTTTTTTAAAGAATACCTCTACAAAACCTTTATCAATTGGGTATTCAGACTCCATTTTATTACTTTCAGTAACTGAATTCACAGTCTCCCAAGAAAAAATCAGTCATGCTTTTGAGATGTTTTATTTACTTAAAGTGTTTACCTGTCATTTAAAAATAGTTGTCTACTGGTTGTAATTCTGTCTTGTAAAGCCATTAGAAAAAGTAGAATATTCCTTCCTCAAGAGAGTTCTTTATATATTGAAGTAAAACACAGTATGATTCTCTTCATTTACTCACGTCCAGTCAGTCACCCCTAGCACCAACCATACACCCATGCTGCAATGGAAGTTGGGTCAAGAAGTAGCATGGGAGCTGAAATTCAGGCTACACTCTATGTGCTAAGTGTTGGACCCCAACACTGGGACTGTATCCACCCATAGAAGATGTCTTTTTATAATTTTCATGAAAGTACTTCCATTTGGTCCTCTTGTCATGCTTTTTATCTATATGATTTAGTTTATCTCAAGAAGGAACCTTCCTCTTATTGAGACAAAGTTGTCTTCTGAGTTTAGGGGACCTGTGTTCTTTACATGACATGATTTATAATCTCCCCTCTCTGGTTGCTTCCTAAATTTTTCTATTGTTATCAATATGCCAACATCACTAACTTCTGAAAGATAGATTTTTTCTTAATCTGGTTGTTCCTAAAAGTTATATATTGTTATGCAATAAATTATACTGTAGCACCATTTTTATTATCCTGTGATTCTATTCTTCAATAGCTCTTGTCTAATTACTTTATCAAAGCTGAACTTTTGGACCTGGCTTTCAATGACTTATAGATTGGATCTATCTTACTTGAAAATTTAACCCAAAAGGTTCAAAACTGAACTGATTATCATTATCCCCAAACCCTCCTCTTTACTATGTTGTTTTAATTGTCCCACCATCTATTTAGTTATAATGAAAGAGAAGCTGTACTTATTTCTTGACTTCCCCTCCTCTCTCACTCTTCCATTCAGTTGTTCCCCCAGCTCTGCAATTCTACATTTGTATTGCCTTATATATCCTTTCTACTCACTACTCTTCATTTCTACTTCCCTGCCCTAGTTTGGATTATAATACTCTCTGACTTCCTTGTCTCCTATCTAAACACCCAATGCATCTCTAACAATGCCGCTTGCTATTTAAATTTTAAATTAATCAGACCTTTTAAGTCTGTTTTCATCCTACTAATAAAGACATGCCTGAGTTTGGGTAATTTATAAAGGAAAGAGATTTCATTCACTCACAGTTCCACATGACTGGGGAGGCCTCACAATCATGGCAGAAGGCAAAGGTGGAACAAAGTCACGTCATACATGGCAGCAGGGAAGAGAGCATGTGTAGGGGAACTCCCCTTTAAAAAACCGTCAGATATCATTAGACTTATTCACTATCACAAGAACAGCATAGGAAAGACCCACCCCAATGATTCAATTACCTCCCACTGGGTCTCTCCCATGATATGTGAGAATTATGGGAGCTACAATTCAAGATGAGATTTGGGTGGGGACACAGCAAAAACCATATCAGGCCTCTACACTGTTTTAAAAGTTCTTTGATGGTTTCCTATTTAAGTAAAAGGAGAAATGCCTAATTCTTTTGGCATGGCTTCAAGAACCTTTGATTCTTTCCCCCATTTGCTCTCCACAATGGAAACACCATAAACTTCCAGGGTTTTGTGTGTGTGTGCTTCAGATGATTCCCACTTCTTTATAACTCTGATGCTTCCCACTTCTTTGCAAATGTCAAGAACTAACATGGCTCCAACAAGCTATTATCTTTGTTTCTAGTTCATGTCAATTTTCTGTGGTCTTAAATACTAATCATTCTTCAAAATCAAGGTAGAAACTAGTAGTTGAAATTTATCTATTGTGAATCAAATACATTCCCTAAAGATGGCACTTTAAATTTCACCATGATTTCTGATGGTTTTTCTGTTCTTAAAACTGTGATATAAATTTATCATTTCCACTCCTAGTAGACTCTGTCCTGTTGTAAATGACAGCAGCACATTTGATTATAATATTATTTGTACCTCTTGCTCATTATCTGGCACTTAGTGAATTTAATATACTTTCAAACTGTAAGAACTTTAATATTCCTGCTCTGCAAGTCCACAGATTATGGAATCTTCATATAAGAGCATGACCACATTTACTGAAACATTTACTAATCGTTTTCCCCCATACTAAGTAACATGAGAGGATTTGAACCTATGAAGAAGCTAGTTCTAAATGTGTCTTACATTTTCTTTTGCTATGTTATGTTGAAACATCAAGATGTTTTAATGCAAAAAAGAATTTAACGTAACTTCTTATCAGCAGAAAGCTCGCTTGGCTCCTTGTTATCAAGAGTTTCTCATTGTTCAAGTAGAGACAGGGTAGATAAAAAGTCTCCTAAAAGTTTAAAATAATTTGAAACCCAAAGATGGAAAGTTGGGCTGAGACAGATCAGATCTAAACCTGAAATACACTAGGGTATCCAGACTTCCTACACTTTCAAAAGTGATAGAGATCTGCTGTCTCTTTAAGCTCAATACCCTCTTCCTTGAGTAACATATTTCTTAAAAATAAATAATAAACAATAAACTCTCTTACTAGGATCTTAAGTATTTGAGTTAATTGAAAGGTCAATATCTAGCTGGCTTTGAGTTTATCTCAAAATATTCAAACCTCAAGGAGGAAGAGCAACTGGACAGATCATAGTTCCTGGGGATGCACCACAGCCATACTGCTCCAGGAAGACACAGATATGAATTGAAAGGTAGGAAACCTAGACTGAAGAAGACAGTGCATGAAAATAAAACAGGACAAGACAGTCTGTGACATCAAAGATCCAGAAGAAAAGAAACACAGTCATTTTAAAATTGATCTCTCATTTCTTTGTTCTATGAATTGAATTATTAATATTTATGTTGTTTGAATAGTATTTGCTGCATTTTGAAAAAGACAAGTATCTGGAGTTAGTGCCCATTGTTACCAATCAATGAGGAGAAGGATGAGATATTAACTATCTAAGAAGAGAGCAGAACCATCTCATTGTGATTAGTCTGAACCAGAGCCCCAGAGTCTTTTGGAATCTGATTCATTCCATCTGTTTTCATGGCAAGCATTTCATTACTTTATCTGAACTCTAGCAGTCTCTAAAGTGTGTTTTTCAAACTACAGATCATAGCCCCCTAGGATTCATTAATCAATTTAGCAGGTTGAGAAGAGCTATTTTGAAAATAAATAAAAGTAAGTAAAAGATAAAATAAATCTCCTCACTCATGTAAAGGGTAATGTATTAGTCAAAATAGACTAACCTATACTTGATACCTAAATGTCTGTAACACAATAAAAATCTCCTTACGTGTGCAAAGCCAATGCAGGTTAAATGAGCCCCTTCAGTCTTACAACTTCACAACATGGAATGAGTGGTCTCCAAGACAGCATGCCACCTGCAGCAGTGAAGAGAGAGGTTCAGAGCCACACAAGGTGTATTTAAGAGGCAGGCCTGGAAGTGGCTTTTATCACTCCTGCCCATATCCCATGGGTCAGTATTTGGTTGCATAGATCCAATTTACCTGTAAGGAAGACTGCACAATACAGTCTTCTCGTGCATATGGAAGAGGAAGTGGAAATAGAATTTAGACCAAGGCACTGTCATTATACCCAATCTTCATTGAGTTGAACATATATAAGCTGCTGTAGAAGAGATAAGTCAGCTCTTTTAACAAATACCTAAACTTTCCTGAAACAGTAAGCAGAAATTTTATTTCTTTTCTGAAAAGAAGATACTATCTGTCACCAATGGGGCAAAAACTAAAGTTTATTTTTAGGTATTTGGATTTTCCTATCAAGTTGATTAAACTGACATGTATTGAACACCTGCTGAGTGTACCAGGCCCCATGGAAAAATCAAAGATGGATGAGATAGCAGTTCTTCCTGTTTCTCTCTCATCCCTTTCTATACCATCATTATTTATCCAACTGTGTACTCCCTCAGAGCTATCCCACAAGACCCCAGATAACCACACTTGGAGACTTTTTCCCTAAAAAATTGGAAATATGCAAAATTTCCCCAGTTGGAGAAAAATTGCTACCTTATTGTGAAGAATTCCAATTCTAGTAAAGAATAACCAGTGGACAAGACTACTTGTCCAAGCTTCTGATTTCTTTCGCTCAGACTCCCTCCGTGGATTCTGCATCCATTGTCCCTTAATCCTAAAGCTTTGGCGCCTGCCTCTGACTAGATGATGCTATAAACTGAATTGTGCCCCCCGCCCATTCATATATTGAAGCCCAAGTTCCCAATGGGACTTTATTTGGAGATGGGGATTGTAGGTGGTAATTACAGTTAAATGAGGTTATAATGCTGAAGTCCTGACCTGATGGGATTGGTGGCTTTCTAAGAGGAAGAGATCTTTCTTTCTCTCCACTCTACGAACTGAGGGAATACTGTGTGAGAACACAGTGAGAAGGTATCCATCTGCAAGCCAGAAAGAGATCTCTCACTAGGACCTGAGCATGCAGGCACTCTGATCTCAGATTTCCAGTCTCTAGAAATATGAGAAAAATGTCTGGTACTTACACCACCTAGTCTGTGGTATTTTGTTTATGGCAACCTGAGCAGACTAAGACAGATGCTTACCTTGGACAGTCAATAATAGGATATATAAGGATTAAATATCTCCTTCTCTGTGCAGTTCCTTTTGCCTATCCAAGCTGAGTTAATTATTCCTATTTTTCATGCTATAGTCATTGTTTGTGTACACATTCTCTTGTGTATTAAAATGTAAGTTCCTGAAGAGTGGGAACTAATTCAAAGATAATCTTTCATGGTAAGAACACATGAAATAAATATGGAATGCTGTGTCAAGGTCACAAAAAAGTGTCATTTAGTAAGTATTGTGTTCGTGTTTTATGCAAGTTATCTATCTTAATACCTAAACTAACCATAAGAGGCAAACATTATTATCCACATTTCACAAATGAGAAAACAGGCTCAATAAGTCTCTGATGTCATATTGTAAATAATCAATGGAACTGAGATTTGAACCAATGCGTGTTGGACTCCAAAGCTCATTTTCTTTTAATATTGTATTATAAACCTCCCCTCTTTTCTTTCCCCATATCTTACCCACCTTTTGGACTTGCTTTCAGAACCCTAGCTCAGCCTTAACCACTGTATCATCTCTACTCTTTACCTACTTCTATGCTTTCCACCATCTCTATCCCCTAAACCTATTTGGCTTTCCTTGTCCTTAACACATTGGTATCTACATTATTGGAGCTGATACTTCGATTAAAACAATGCAATATTGTACTACGGAGTGCCTCTATATTTAATTATTTAACAATTACTTTCCTTAGTGTGCTAGTCATGATAATATAGCTAATGAATCAATTTAATTAAATAAAAACATGTTTGTTCTGTTTTCTTTTAAAAAATATAATCTGATTCTCTTCATTATATTTATTGCTACAAAATTACAAGCTAAATTATTTGTTAAATTGCTTAAATCCATTGGGTTTATTCTATCAGGAGTGGAAATATTTGTCATCACAAGTCTTTAATTACTTTTCCCACTCATAGTAGGCATTTACAAGTGACATATGATATGAATTTCTTAAATTATTGCAAACAAAAGAACAGTAAAACATTAGGTTCCTTAAAAGCCATAAATATTTTGATGATTCAGACAATAAGCAGCAATATAAATAGATTAATAAAATTAAGCATGGTTCATATTCATTCTCTGGTGCAATTGATCCAGTAAAACATGATGCCATTCTAAGGTTTAAAGAGCCCTTGTAGCTGAAGGCTTAAATATGTCATTTTAAAACAAGTGTATCATTTAGATTTAATCGACTGTCTTCAAAGTATATGGCTTTAAAATATTTATGAGTGATTTTTGGTTATATGCAACCCACAGCAAGTCAGATTAAAAATAATACTGATAATAACCCATAATTTTGTTTTCAAAACAATTACTTTCCCATAAATTTTGTTTTCAAAACAATTACTTTCCTAATCACTGGTAATGTTTATATTATTCTTTGGGTTACTATTTTCATTAAATAAAAGATCTCCGAGTTTTAGCTCAAAGATAGTCCCACTATAGGGTTTTAAGTAAGTGAAAGCCTGTTACAAAAACCATGGGAGCTAGACATAAATTGAAGCTGCCACTGAAATTAATCTTTGCTCAATTCTGGATTTTAGGGTTCTTTTCATACTCTGAGATTAAAGATTTTGTGGAGAAAAGAATCAAAATCCCAAAGTGGGCCAAAATGCCCTATAAGATACGAATACTTTATTTGAATATGCCAAAAGAAAAGCTCTAACTACAGTATAATATTACGTAGGTGTTAGCCTGGACCCACTGATTCTAGGGTTAAAAATTAAAAAAGAGAATACATATAAAATGATTGGCATTGTTATTGACTTCAATTTAATTTTTATAAAGGTTGTTAGTCCTGCGCCAGTTGCCCCTTAATTGTTCAGCAAGGTCTCCAGTGGCCTTCTTCTCCACCTCTGTATTCCCAAGCAGTGCAATCTAATTGCAAATAATGGCTAACCATGAATCATGTAAATTTCATTCCATGGAAAGCCACATGGAAACTTCCACCACCAAGAATACCATTCACTCCAGTTATCAGAGATTCTAGGTTATTTGCACCACTGCTCTTGTTCAGTCATTCATTGTGTATCTTTTGCTTGTCTGCCAGTGGCTGCTGTGTTTAGCATGAGAAAAACAAAATGAGAAGACATCGTTCCCCCGCTTAATGCACATAAGTTGTTCAGTGTATCAGGAATTATTGTGTTTTAATTCTCACAACAGCTGCCTTATAATGTAGATATCACCATTTTACAGATGGGGACAATCGCAACAAGAAACCTAAGACTGAGGGGTTAAGTGTTAAGTCAAAGGTCACAGAGCTAATAGGTTATGGAACTTTTGTTCACATGAAAAGTAGTTCAATCTCATTTCAAACCTATGGTCCTTTTATTATTGAGTTCTGTGTTCTCCATCAATTTAACTGTACAAAAGCTTATTGCATTTATTTTGTTTGTAAGTCTTCCGTAAATCATCCTCATTCTTTATATTCTTAAAGTTGACATTCTTCTGTCTAGAGTGCTGTTTTTAATATACTTGATTTATTTAACAAAAATAATATTTAAAATGTTTTAGGTACTAACATGCATACAGGGGCTTGTGCAATAAGTAAGTTTTTACTTCCCCCATATGCAGAGAGAATAGGTCCACAGAGACCACCTCTGCAGGAGCCCATTCTCTAGGCCAGTCATGACAGTGAAGCAGCCTTTGACGAGAAAGAGTGTGGTCAGGAAGAAGCATGGCTTGAAAAAGAGCCAGAGAGGAGTCTTAGTCATTCTAGAATTGGAGGAGTGATTTTTAACACGCCAGGAAGAAGTGAGTCAATAAGGAAGAATGTAAATCAAAAGGGTACGTGTAAAAGGAAAAACACAGTCACTTTTATGTAAATTGAAAGATCTGCTTTTGCCAGGAGGAAATTCTGGGAAAGATCTCTTTTGCACCTTAGCAAAATGCAGGCAAGTTCCCATCTGTTTTCTTCCCTCTGTCAGGAACAATTTTCCCAAACCAGTGGGGCATACAGGACTAGAATGGAAATGGGATGAATTGGAACTCATCTTTGCTGTGAAATCACAGAAGGTGCAGAGAGGCAGGGTTTTTTGTTGTTGTTGTTGTTGTTTTGTTTTTTTTTTTCTTGTTTGGTTTCTGTTTCTGTGGTTTTTTTTTCCTTTCTTTTGAGCAGTTTTCAAGAGGTCATATGAGCTGGGCTCTGCCCTGAGACTAAGTCATTTCTAGAATATTTCTAGATTTAAATAGTAGACTGGAAGCCAAGAAGTTAATCATTTTTATTATTTATAAGTTAATCTCCTATGGCAATAAAAATGAAGTTTGTTTTGTTATTTTAAAATTTTTTTAATTACAAAAAGCAATGGGTTTGTGGAATTTTATTAATATAAAAATACAGTTTTAATTTTAGTTTATAAAAATTTTAAGGACTAATTGTCAAACTGATGTTTCACATTTTTCATATTACATCATTTCTATTTTAACACATACAATTTGGAGTCTTATATTGCCATGTAAGTTTATGAGAGAAGGTATGGCACTTAAAAAATAAATTATACGTACATTTTCAGAAATTCAAGAAGCCTATGTCAGTATCCCCCTAGACATTTTTAATCTTTTCTCTAAAATCCCCATTCTTTGGTCAGTAAATTACTTTAATGCCTTAATTTATTCCCACAGTGGTCCCAATGTTAGTTTTATCTTGCTGGTCTAACAAATTACCACAAACGTAGTGGCTTAAAACGACATAAATGTATTATCTTACAGTTCTTAAGTCAGAAGTCCAGTATGAGTCTCACCAGGCTAAAATCAAAGTATTGGCGGGTTGTGTTCCTGTCTGGAGGTTCTAGGGAGATCTGTGTCCTCATTTGGCTATGAGCAGAATTCAGTTTTTCACAGTTGCAGGATTAGAGCTCTGTTTTCTTGCTGACTGGCAATGGGGACCTTTAGCTCCTAGAAGCTTCTTTATGGTCATCGTTTATGGTCCTATGTCCCAGAATCAGGATGTTAGAGCCTTCTCGCATTGCCATCTCTCACTGACCACAAATATAAAAGGCTCTCAGGTTTTAAGGCCTCAGTATGATTAGATTGGGTCCATCAAGATAATCCAGGATAATTTCCCTACTTTAAAATCCTTAAACATAATCACATCTGCTAAGTCCCTTTTGCCTTGTAAAATAACATATTCACAGATCCTGGGGATAAGGGATTGGGAGTATTAGGGTATTTGAGAGAGCCATTTTTCTGATTACTACAGCTCCTCCTCCACCATAATGGAAGTCTGGGTTTCTTCAGATAATCCACCTTTCCCAATAACTCTCTCAAATTGAGGTGGATCACTACCCCAAATTTGTAATTTAAAAGCTATACATTAGGTGCCATGTTCACTACTGGGAAGCTGGGTACACTAAAATCTCAGAATTCACTGCTATATGATTCATCCATGTAACAAAACAACCACTTGTACCCTAAAAGCTATTGAAATAATTTTAAAAAGAGTACAAATGGAAACTCACAAACCATCTTTTCAAATATTTTAAAATTACAAATTCAGTTAACAAACTGTTAAATAAAATGTCAATTCTGTTCTGAAAAATATGTCCTCCATAACAACCTGGAAGGCAGGTTCAAATGTAAATTTCTCAGACCTCTAGGAATTCCTCTTCAGAGTGTAACAGAAGGAGAAAGCCACCCGGGCTTATTCTCTTTTCTTTCTCCTTCACATCCTTCCTCTGTCCAACACTACACAGGGCCCCAAGTGCAGGCATCTTGGTAACAATGTGATTATTCCAAGCTGTCTAGTCTATAATGAACTAGTCCTGCTTTTCCAGAAAATCTTTGACTATATTGGTTAGTCCAGCCCCTCATTAGATGAATTACAGAAATTGAAGGAAAACTTGAATAAAGCAAAATGGAAAAAAATATTGAACCACAACAAAAAACATTACATAATCTAAGATAATCATATATACTAATGAAACAGTACTTGTACAATACGTGTGTACAAGTCATGGACTCTCTAAGATGGCAGAGCAAATCTTAGGACTCAGAGATATTTCAGTTCAAATTATTTCTCTGCTTTTTCTTGGGCAAATCACTTTACCTCTTTTAGCCTCAATTCTCTTATCTATAAAATGGTGATAAGAGTATACCTGATAACTTATGATAAAAATCTATGACAGTTTCAAGATAAAACAAAGAAAAATAAACATGGAAAAGTGGTTGGCACCATGCACATAGTAAGTACTCAATAAAAGCACTCATTATTAAATACTGAATTTAAACAAAGTTAAATTTTATACGAATCAATTTATGTCGTACCTAAAACCGAATGACAGAAAAAGGTGAAAAATTAAAGCATTACAAAAGATATTAAGACAAAATCATCAAACCAAAGAAGCCAATATCAATAATCACCAAATTCGAAGTGAAGACAAATAATGATTAGTACAAAGGAGAACCATAATCTGATTTTCACTTTGAAAGTGTAAATGTGGCTATTAGGTTGACAATAGATTGTGGTGAAACAGAATGAGATGACAAATTTATTTCTCTCCCATATGAAAAAATAAATCCAGAGGTGAGCATCCCAAGTCTGGTCTGGAGGTCTCATAAGACATTAGAGACCCAAGTTCCTTCTGCTAATCCTCTGCTATACATCCTTTGAACATTGACACCATTCTCAAAATCACAAGATGGCTACTGAATCTCTGGCCATGACATCCATACTTCAGCAGAATGAAGTAGGAAAGGCAAAGTTAACTCCATTAAAAGCCTATCTGGAAGTCTCACCCTCCTCCACCTTCTATTTACATTTCATTGGCCAGGACATTGTGACATGGTCACACTTAACTTGAAAGGAAACTGGGAAATGCAGTTTTCAAAAAAGACATATTGCTGTCCAAAGTAATATTACGATTCTGTTATTTAGTTTAAAACTTGAGCCTGAATATTGGGTAAGCAACTAACAGCTTCTGCTACAAATCCTAGGACCCGTAAAAACATATTTGGAGGGGAATGTGCTTTTATAGATTTAAGAAGTGACACAGAAAACAAAAAAGAATAAAATTAATAAAAAGCTTGCTTTTGATTTACTTTTTTTGTAAAAACATTGGTGACCTTTTTTTTTTTGTAATTTTCATTTCAGGTTTGCGGGTACATGTGAACGTTTGTTACATAGATAAGCAGGTGTCATGAGGGTTTGTTGTACATATTATTACATCACCTGGGCATTAAGGCCAGTACTCAATAGTTATCTTTTCTGCTCCTCTCTCTCTTCCCACCCTCCACCCTCAATTAGTCCCCAGTGTCTGTTGTTTCCTTCTTTGTGTTCACAAGTTCTTATTATCTAGCTCTCACTTATAAGTGAGAATATGCAGTATTTGATTTTACTTTTCGACGTTAGTTTGCTAAGGATGATAGCCTCCAGCTTCATCCATGTTTCCACAAAAGACATTATCTCATTATTTGTTATGGTTGCATAATATTCCATGGTGTATACCTGCACCACATTTGTCTTTATCCAGTCTGTCAATGATTCATATTTAGGATGATTCCATGTCTTTGCTATTGTGAATAGTGCTGCAATGAACATACATGTGCACGTGTCTTTATAACAGAATTATTTCTATTCCTCTGGGTATATACCCAGTAATAGGATTGCTGAGTTGAATGACAGTTCTGCTTTTAGCTCTTTGAAGAATCACCATACTGTTTTCCACAATAATTGAAGTAATTTTACTCCTGGCAACACTGTGTAAGTGTTCACTTTTCTCTGCAACCTCACCAGCATCTGTTATTTTTTGATA
>NW_012102399.1:831559-833477 GCF_000951045.1 Mandrillus leucophaeus
TCCTGAAACTTTGCTAAAGTCATAGCTGAAAGAGCTTTGAGGCCAAGACTAAGGGGTTTTCTAGATATAGAATCGTGTTGTCTGCGAACAGGGATAGTTTGACTTGCTCTCTTCCTACTTGGGTGCACTTTCTTTTTCTTCATAGAAACAGATTTTTTTTTTAAGTGTAAGTGAATGTTATATATAAAATTATATAATAATAATTTTGAAAATCTTGATGAAATTCTTGATACCCATAGAAAATTAAAGTTTCCAAAACTGACTCAAGAAGACAAAATGTGAATAAATCAATACATATAAAATTTAAAATCTTGTAAAAGAATTTTTTTTCAAAAGTTATGTGATCCACTCTATTTTACAGTTAAATTATTCAAAGCTTTCAAGAAAAAGATAAATTCTATTTTTAAAAGTTGTTCTGAGCCAGGAGGGGTAGCTCACACCTGTAATCCCTGCACTTTGGGAAGCCAAAGTGGGCAGATCACTTGAGCCCAGGAATTCAAGACCACCAGCCTAGGCAACACGTCAAAACCTCATCTCTACAAAAAATCCAAAAAAATTTAGCCAGGCATGGTGGGGCATGCCTGTAGTCCCAGCTACCCAGGAAGCTGATATAGGAGCATCACCTGAGTCTAGGGAGGTTGAGGCTGCAGTGAACCTTGATTGTGCCACTATACTCAAGCCTGGGCAACCGAGTGAAATCCTATCCGAAAACAAAAAGTTCCATAAAATTAAAAAGGGAAAAACCTACAATTAATATAAAGAATAAACAAAACAATTAAATTATCCTGTTAACAAACCATGTCATAAGATACTGACAAAAAATAGAACAATTTCTTTTATGAAAATAGATGCAAATTCTAAAATGAAATAATGGCAAATAAACCCAGCACTATATAAAAAAATGGATGTAACTGTAATTTTCTGTTAGGAATCAATATACAGTTGACACTTGAACAACATTCCAGGTCAGATGGCAACCCCCACCATTTCATATATACATAGAAATCTGTATATAACTTTTGACTTCTTTAAAACTTAACTATCATAGCTTATTGTTAACCAGAAGCCCTACTAATAGCACAGTTTATTTATTATTTATTTATTGAGACACAGTCTCATTCTGTCACCCAGGCTGGAGTTCAGTGGCACAATGTCAGCTCATTGCAACCTCTGCCTCTGGGTTCAAGTGATTCTCCTCCCTCAACCTCCTGAATAGCTGGGACTACAGGCACGCAGCACCATGCCCAGCTAATTTTTGTATTTTTAGTAGAGATGGGGTTTTACCATGTTGACCAAGATGATCTCAACCTGTTGACCTTGCGATCTGTCTGCCTCAGCCTCCCAAAGTGCTGGGATTACAGGCGTGAGCCACTGCACCCAGTTGATAGCACAGTTTATTAACACGTATTTTGTATGGTATATGTGTTATATACTGTATTCTTATAAGAAACTAAACTAGAGAAAAATGTCATTAAGAAAATCATAAGAAAGAGAAAATGTATTTACTATTCATCAAGTGGAAGTGAATCATCATAAATGTCTTCATCTTCATTGTCTTCAGGTTGAGTAGGCTGAGGACTGGGAGGGAAACAAGGGGTTGGTGTTGCTGTCTCAAGGGTGACAGAGGAGAAAGAAGTAGAGGAAGCCTAAGCAGAGACAGGAGAGGCAGGTACACTTGGTGTAACATTACAGAAAGACATTGTAATTTCTGTCTATTTGCTTTTTAATTTCTCTCAAAATGTTTCTATATGGTACCAATCCTCCTTTTACTAGTTGCTTTAGTATAAGTGCTTGTATCATTAAAGGGCCCCTGTCATAAAAGAAATCAAAAGCAGTCCTTAATAATCAAAACTCTTCTACCAGATTGTCTAATGCTAATCTATTTTCTGGCACTGCTTCTTCAACAGCTTTTTCCTCA
>NW_012102399.1:833821-853716 GCF_000951045.1 Mandrillus leucophaeus
CTATTCCTTCCTGCCTTAAATCCTGATGCTCACTTTTATTTATTATTGTTAAGTGTTTTGTTTTCTGGCTTTCTCCCCACCAGAATAGAGCACTTTCCTCTGCATTAAAAACCTGTTCAGGCTTCTGAATTTATCTGCTGCCTCTTGGTCGCAGAAGCTACTTCTCCTGTTATCTTGAAATTTTTCAAGTCATACCTCTTTCTAAAATTATCAAACCATCCTTTGCTGGAATTAAATTCTCCAAATTTTAATCCTCTATCTTCCTTCTGCTTTAAGTTGCCACATAACAACTCTTTCTCAAGTTATATTAGAGTCTATGGGTATACCTTTCTTATAGGAATCCTGCATCCACATAAAAGCTGCACTTTCAATGCAAGATAAAAAGGTATTTCACCAAAATTGCAAGGTTTTTGTGCCTGTTGGTGTAGCTGCAGTGACTGCTTTATAAATTTTTTTTTTCTTTTTCTTTTTCTTTTTTTTTTTTTTTAACAGTGGTTCTTGGACCAGATTCATTTATCTTGAAATTCTGGATAACCACAGTGGGAGACTCCATCTATGGCACATACCAAGCAGTTCACCTTTTTCTTGTAATGTCATGACTTTTCTCTGCTTCTTGGGTGCATTTCCAGCATCACTAGTCACACTTCATATGGGTCACATGGTGATATTCAAGATACATTTTATTGCAATAAACACGCTGAAAAAATATGCAAGAACAACAAAATATCTCTTTTTATTGTGACATACAATTTACTGGAGAGATAAACTGGTCAGGTGGAGATGATTAGTGTTCCATGATGTTTTAGGCAGAAACTCACAACACTTGAGCTCACTGCAAAAGCGACAGAAGGTGGCTACAAAATTATTACAGTTAATGTACTACAGTTAATTTTATGCAATTATGATATAGTACTGCATCTTTATGTTTGCTTTCATATCTCTCAACTATGAATGATGCCACAGACAGGCTATGTTTGTGTGCATAAATTTTGATAAATTCTTGTAATAGATCTGTGTATATTTTATGGTAGCAAATGATAAAACAGACAAATATCTATGTACATTTTCTGAATTCATAATATACCTAACTTTTTCATTATTTCTAGGCTACATAGTTCATCTGTAAATTTTTTCAAATTATCACAAATCTGCAATAATATTTTAATTTATATTTACTGGAAAATATCTGCATATTAGTGGATTTGTACAGTTCAAACCCATGTTTTTCAACGGTCAACTCTAAATTAATTCTTTTAATAGGTCACAAGAACAAAATCAAAGATCATTTTAATAGATGACCTAAAAGTAACTGATAAATTTAGTATCTACTTACATTAAAGGTACATTTTTAGCAAAAAGGAATAATTTATTAATGATATAAATATTTATGGCATCTTAATAACTGTCATGCTTAATGCTGGAATAGACAGTAATTCCATTTACAGTTGAAAATAAGGCTAGGACTGAGCACCCAAATTGGCCATCGACCCTACCTCCTCTGTGGCAGAGCCACCATAGGCTTATGTCCCCCACAAGGTGATGCAGATCAGCCCACAGAGTCCCCATTATTGCTAGCTATGCTACCCCATACAACTGTGTCCCTCAGAAATTGAAGACAAACCTGTTTAGTGTACATTCCAGCCATAACACAATTTCTATAATAGTAGAGCTACTGTGCCAGATGCATGCCCAGCAATGGCTCAACAACTGGCCTGCCCTTAGCAAAGTCATGCCATTTTCTCCAAAACCATTTTAGACCATAGAGGCACTCTCATGTTGATTGCAGCCAAAGAAATCACACAGAGACTATACTACTGTGCCTACCCAGAACCAAAGCCAAAGCATCCTATGCAACTCATAATATAGGACATATTTACAGGAAAAATCTTTCTCTACAAAACCTACTCTATAAAATTGGAGGGACCCTTCCACCAGATATGCAGATACGAATGTAAAAACACAAGAAACATGAAAAAATGAGGCAACATGACACCTCCCAAATAACACAATAATTCTTCAGAAACAGACCTCAAAGAAAAGGAAATCTAATGCCAAAGAAGGAATTAAAAATAGTGATTCTAAGGAAATTCAGTAAGATGCAAGAGAAGAGATAGACAATTTAACAAAATTAAGAATACAATTCATGATCGGAGTAAGAAATTAACAGACAGATATATATATATATATATAAAATCAAAAAGCACGAAACAAAATTTTGAGCTGAATAATTTAATGAATGAAAGAAAAAATACAATAAAACTTCAGCAACAGACTAGATGAAGCAGAAGAAATAATTTACCAATTTGAAGGCAAGTCTTTTGAAACAAACCAGTAACAAAGTAAATTTCCTCTTTCTGTAATAACAAAAAAGAATAATAAAGAATAAAAAAGGAAATGAAAACAGTTTCTTGGAATTATGTGACACCTTTAGCCAAACAAATGTTTACATTATGGGAATTTCAAAAGGAGAAAAGATGAAAAAAGTCAGAGAAAACCTATTTAATTTAATCAAAATAATATCTGAAACCTTCCCAAATCTTGAAAACAATAGGAACATCCAGGTCCAGGAAGCTCAAAGATCTTGAAATAGATTCAACTCAAAAAGGATCTCCTTAAGACACGTTAAAAGCAAAATCTGAAAGTCAAAAACAGAATTTTTAAAGCCAGAAAAACATGTCAAGTCAAATATAACAGAATCTTCAATAGATTAACAGCAGATTTCTCAGCAGAAAGCTTACAGACCAGGAGATAGTGAGATGATGTATTTAAAGTCCTATAAGACAAACAAAAACAAAACTGTCCATCAAGAATACTATGCCCCGGCTGGGCGCGGTGGCTCAAGCCTGTAATCCCAGCACTTTGGGAGGCCGAGACGGGCGGATCACGAGGTCAGGAGATCCAGACCATCCTGGCTAACATGGTGAAACCCCGTCTCTACTAAAAAATACAAAAAACTAGCCGGGCGAGGGGGCGGGCGCCTGTAGTCCCAGCTACTCGGGAGGCTGAGGCAGGAGAACGGCGAAAACCCGGAAGGCGGAGCTTGCAGTGAGCTGAGATCCGGCCACTGCACTTCAGCCTGGGCGACAGAGTGAGACTGCGTCCAAAAAAAACAAACAAAAAAAAAAAGAATACTATGCCAAATGAAAAAGAAATAAAATCTTTTCCAGACAAGCAAAAACAAGGATTTAATCACCAGTAAACTGTTCTTATGAGAAGTACTAAAGGAAATACATGTGGAAGCAAAAGGCAATAGCTATTGTCTTAGTCGATTTTTGCATTGCTATGAAGGAACGACTGAGGCTGAATGATTTTTTTTTTTCTTTAATGGTTTACTTTGATCATGGTTCTGCATACTGTGCAAGAACTGGTACTGGCATCTGCTTCTGATAAGGACCTCAGAAGGTTTCCAATCATGGCAGAAGGTGAAGGAGGAACAGATGTGTCACATAGTGAGAGAGGGTGCAAGACAGAGAAAAAAGGACGATGTTGGACTTTTTGTAATGACTATATCTCATGAGAACTAATAAAGCAAGAACTCACCTATTTCCATGAGGCTGGCACTAAGCCATTCACAGGGGATATGACTCCATGACTCAAACACCTCCCACCAGGCTCAACCTCTAACAATGAAGATAATGAGATGTGGAAGAGAAAAATAACCAAACTATATTAGCTACCATCATGAAAATACACGAAAGTATAAAACTCACTTGTAAAACAGAGACACAAATAAGAACGAGAAAGGAATCAAATCTTACTAATGCAGAAAACCACCAAGCCATAAAGAAAGATCAGCACTAAGAGAGAAGGAAAACAACAAGCAGTGTATAAAACAACCAGGAAATAATTAACAAAATTACTGAAGTAAGTCTATCTATCAATGTAACCTTGAATGTAAATGAATTAATTTCCCCCAAATATAAGATAAAATTGATGAATGGAAAAAAAATAAGGTCCAATTGCATGCTGCCAACAAAAACTCACTTCACCTGTAAAGATACACAAAGACTGAAAGTGAAGGGGTGGAAAAAGTATTCTATACAAATGAACACCAAAAGCAAGCAAAAGTACCTATATTTACATCAGATAAAATAGACTTCACATCAAACTCTGTAAAAAGAAACAAAGAAGGTTATTATAAAATGATAAGGGAATAAATACACCAAGAGCATATAACAACTGTAAATATATACATACCCAATACCAGAGCACCCAAATGTATACGTATATATATTATTAGATCTAAAAGAGGAGATAGACTCCAATATAATAGTTGGAGACTTCAGTATTCCACTCTCAACATTGAATAGATCGTCTGGACAGAATAAACAAGGAAACATCAGATTTAAACTTCACTTTGACAAAATTGACCTGACAGATATTTGCAGTATATTTTATCTAACAGCCACAGATTACAAATTCATCTCATTAACACATGGAACATTTTCCAGGGTAGAAAGCAGTACTAAAAGAGAAGTTTATAGCAATAAACATGTACATTAAAAAAGTAGAAAGATTTCAAATAAACAGCCTAATTATGCATCTCAAGGAACTAGGAAAGCAAATATAAACCAATCCCTTAAAAAAAAAAGGAAATAAATAATAAATACCATGGCAGACATAAACAAAATAGAGACCACAAAATCATAAGGGTAAACAAAACAAAACAAAACAAAAAACATGGTTTTTGAAAAGATAAATAAAATTGGCAAACCATTAGCTAGACTAAGAAAAATAAAGAAGACCCTAATAAATAAAATAAAAAATGAAAAAGGAGACATTACAACTGATACCATAAAAGTGAAGATCAGTAGAAATTACTATGAACAAATATATGCTAACAAATCAAAAAACGTAGAGGAAATGACTATTTCTTGGATGCTTACAACCTACTGGGATTAAATCAGAAAGAAACAGAAAACCTGAAAAGACCAATTATGGCAAACAATATTGAAGCAATAATAAAAATTCTCCCAGCGAAGAAAAAAACAGGACTAGTGGCTTTACTGCTGAATTCTACCAAACACTTAAAGAAAAACTAAAACCAATTCTTCTCAATCCATTCCAGAAAATTATAGGAGAGAAGATTCTTCCAAATTCATTCATAAGTCTACCATTGCCCTGATACCAAAACCAGACAAAGGTATAACAAAAAAAGAAAACTACAGGCCAATATCCCTGATAAACCTGGAGGAAAAATCCTCAAGAAAATACTAGCAAACCAAATTCAACATCACATAAAAAAATTACACACCACATCAAGTAAAATTTATCTCAGGGATGCAAGGATGCTTAAACATATGCAAATTAATCAATGTGATACATCACATCAAAATAATATGATCATCACAATAGAAGCAGAAAAAGCATTTAATAAAATTCAAAATCCTTCATGGTTAAAAATTCTTGATAAATTGGATATAGAAGGAGCATACCTCAATGCAATAAAGGCCATGTATAGTAAGCCCACAACTGACATCATACTGAACAGGGAAAAGTTGTAAGCCTTTCCTCTAAGAACTGGAACAAGGCAAAGATGCCTACTTTCACCACTTTTATTTAACATAGTACTGGAAGCCCTAGTCAAAGTAGTTAGGCAAGAGCAAGAAAAATAAGACACCCAAATTGTAAAGGAGGAAGTCAAATTGTCCCTGTTCATAGATGACATGATTTTATATAAAGAAAAACCTAAAGACTCCATCAAAAAACTCTTAGAACTAATAAATGAATTAAGTCTCAAGATAGAAAATCAATGTACAAAAATTAGTAGTGTTTCTATACATAAGTTATGAACTAGATGAAAAAGAAAGCAAGGAAGAGATTTTATTTACAATAGCCCCCACTCCACACATAAAAATACCTAAGAATAGATTTAAACAAGGACGTGAAAGATCTCTACAATGAAAATTACAAAACTTTGATGAAACACATTAGATACAAAAAAGGAAAGAAATCTCATCTTCATTGACTGTAATAGTTAATATTGTTAAAATTACTATAGTAACTAAAGTGATCTATGGATTCATTGCAATTTCTATTGAATTACCAATGGCATTCTTCACAGAAATAGGAAAACAATCCTAAAATTTGTATGAAACCACAAAAGACCCCAAATAGCCAAAGAAATCCTAAGTAAACAAACAAACAAACAAAATCTGGAGGCATTACATTACCTGACCTCAAAATATACTACAGAGCTTATGGTAAGTATAACAGCGTGATACTGGCATAAAAACAGACAAATAGACCAATGTGACAGAAGAGAGAGCCCAGACATAAGTTCACACATCTACAGGAAATTGAGCTTCAATAAGGTTCCAAGAACACACAAGGGGGAAAGAACACCGTCTCCAATAAATGGAGCTGGAAAAAAAATGGATAACCACATGCACAAGAATAAAACTGGATCCCTGTTCTCTCACCTTATACAAGAATCAACTCAAAATGGGTTAAATACCTAATTGAAAGACCTGAAACTATGAAATCACTGGAAGAAAGCATGGGAAAATGTCATGATTTGAATGTTTGTTTCTTCTGAAGTCTCATGTCGAAATTTAATCTCTAATGTGGCAGTATGGAGAAGTGGGGCTTTTATGAGATGATTGAATCATGAGAGCTCTGCTTTCATAAATGGTTAATCCATGAATGGGTTAATGGATTAATAGATTATCATGGGAGTGGGACTAATGTCTTCATACAAAGAAGAAGAGAGTCCTGATCTAGCATGATCAGCCCCCTCACCATGTAATGCCCTGTACTGTCTCAGGACTCTACAGAGAGACCCCATCAGCAAGAAGACTGTCACCATGTGTGGCCTCTGGACCTTGGACTTCTCAGCCTCCATAACTGTAAGAAATAAATTCCTCCATTGTGTAAAGAATATGCATAAAACATTTTCAAAATGCATTAAAGTAGTATAGCTCAAAAAATAAATACAACTACTTTAAAAAACATAATAATGCTGCTTTGTTGTAAGTTGATATTTACTTAATAGACAGCTGTATAGTACTTATATTTTCTTGTGCCAGACTCTTGTCTTAGTGTTTTGAACATAATAATTCATTTAATTTTTATATCATAATCCCCATTTCACAGATGAGCAATCTGCAGCACAGAGTGTAAGTAACTTGCTCATCACACAAGTAATTTTCAAGCACTGATTAATTTTTTTTAAAAAAGCCAAATGTTGTGTTTATTAATAGGTTTTGTCTTAGAGATGTGAAATTTATTGAATATCTTACTGAGTATTAAGTAGCTGCTGTGGTCCAGGCACCTTGTTAGGTCCCAGGTATACAAAGATGAGCCAATTATGGTAACTGCCTTTATGGAACTTGCTTAGAGGTGGGAGAGAGAGATGAGTGAGCCCGCTCTTTTAATACATCTAGCTAGCATGAAATGGGAGCACAGAAGAGCAACATATACATCAGACTGGAGGGTCACTGAGGGCTTCTTCAGGAAGATAATACTTTATCTATAATTTGAAATATAGTAGAAATGTACCAATGGGAAAAAAGAAAAAGAGGAGAAATCCTTTTCAGGGGAAAGAATTAACATATGTGTAGAGGTGATTATTAGCAAATTGGCCACATCCTAATTCATAAGTACAGATAGATTTTTCAAACCTTTTATTTTATATGGAAGAGCTGAATGCATTCGTTTCATCTTCAAAACTCAGGAATTGAAATTTAACTTATACACAAATGGAAATTTTTTCTGCAATCTTATTTGTGTTTTTACATTTTTTAAAACATTTTTTGCCCTGAGCCAAGATCGTGTCATTGCACTCCAGCCTGGGTGACAGAGCGAAACTCCATCTCAAACAAAACAAAACAAAACAAAAAAACTTTTATTTTAAGTTTAGGGCTATATGCATAGGTTTGTTATATAGGTAAACTTGTGTCCTGGAGGTTTATTGTACGGATTACTTCATAAGCCAGGTATTAAGTCTGGTACCCATTAGCTATTTTTCCTGATCCTCTCCCTCCTCCCACACTCGACTCTCCAATAGGCCCCAGTATGTGTTGTTCCCCTCTATGTGTCCATGTGTTCTCATCATTTAGTTCACTCTTATAAGTGAGAACATGCAGTACTTGGTTTTCTGCTCCTGCATTAGTTTGCTAAGGATAATGGTGTCTAGCTCCATCCATGTTTCTGTGAAGGACATGATTTCATTCTTTTTTATGGCTGCATAGTATTTCATGGTGGGTATGTACAACATTTTCTTTATCCAGTCTATCATTGATGGACATGTAGGTTGATTCCATGCCTTTGCTGTTGTGAATCGCAGGTGCTAACTGCTTTTAGAGAATGCATGTTGAATATCAAGGTGAAAGATTGTTTAATGGCTCGTTCCATTTGTGTTGATTCCACCTGCTGAGTTAATGAAAATTTCATCTCCCTATCCTTTACTTGTTCTAGGCTAGCGGGCCTCACATTAGAATCATATGGGGAACTTGAAAACCAACTGGGTCCTACTTCCAGAGGTTCTTATTTAACTAGTAAATTTTGGGTATCAAACTTTTAGAAGCTCTTAGATAATACCCACAAGTAGCCCAAGGTTAAAAAGTATCATCCTAGATGAACAATGGAAACATTCTGGCTCATAAACTTTCTTGTTTTTCTAAGGAATTCTATGGTTACTTGTGTTTTTGTATATGTGGCAGCAGAGCACATAGTTTAAAGTCTGGTACATAGTATGCAATCAAACTTTATTGAATAAGGCTTTTTTAATGCACATTCATATGCACATGCGAATATCTACTTTCAAAAATTAAAAATTGATCAAAGTGTGGTATTTGTGCCAAATGTAAAATTTGGTTTTAACGTACAATTCATGTACAGGTTTTGTTTTAAGGAAAATATAGAATTTAAAACAATTTATTGTTTGTTTTGAGGCAGAGTCTTTGTTGCCCAGGTGCCATCTCAGCTCACTGCAACCTCCACCGCCCAGATTCAAGCAGTTCTCCTGCCTCAACCTCCCATATAGCTGGGTCTACAGGTGTGCACCACCACGCCCTGCTAATTTTTGTATTTTTCAGTAAAGACAAGGTTTCACCATGTTGGCCAGGCTGATCTCAAACTCCTGACCTCAAGTGATCTACCTGCCTTGGCCACCCAAAGTGCTGGGATTACAGGCGTGAACCACAGCACGAGGCCTAATTTTTTCTTTATTGATGAGGATCTTCTTTTATTATGAAAATATCCCCAAAATTCAGATTATGAATTAGACATATTTTCTATCTTTTAACAGATGGAAATTAAGTTCATATACGTATCATATATTTCTTAGCTTACTATGTTAGAGTATATGAGTTCTTGATGGTGTTATGTAAATTTCTAATTCCCATTGTGCATAAGTATTGATAGTGTCTGAAACAAATGGATGCAATTGCACAAAATGAAGACCTGAAGAAATTATTAGGCAGCCCAAGGACAAAAGCTTTTGCCCAATAATTTGGACATTGTAGGTAGAAATTCTATGGGAATTTGGATTATTTACATAATTACTTCAGTTTTATCCTTAACTTAGCTTTTATTAAATTAGTATAGAAACATTTGAGCATTTTATCTTAAGATAAATTATCTGGGTGGGAGAAATGTAAATTAATCATGGAATGTTTTACCCCTTGCATTCAGACAATTATTTAAACTCTCTATGCTTTATTTTTACAGCTGACATTAGACATTCTATAGAGTTATATATGCTAATATTGTTGTTACAAATATATTCATGATATTTTCCCAATACTGAAAAGACCTCATAAGTCTGGAGCTTAAATTTTTTCAGATATTATAGTTTTACTTTTTATATCTACTCTGTGTGTCTGAAATCTGTTATTTCTTCAAGTACTAATTACAAATACATTTTTTAAACAAAGTAATCTAACTTATCTATGATGCATTCCAATTTTAAGGTAATATTTATGAACGCATATTGCTAGAGATTTCTTTCTTGAATTGGAGCCCTGTATAGGTAAGAAATAGGGAACAAAAATAAAAATATTCAGCAAAAGAAAATGCTTATTAGCCAACCTGTCTTCTCTTTTCAAGGAAATTCTAAATTTTAAGCATTTAAGGGTTGAGTTCTAGATCTATTCTATTTTTATTAGTAGACAGAAAACAGTCCTGAATCAGGGATTAGGAAAGCTTACAGGTTATTAGGAAAGCTCTTTTTAGAAAAATCATAGCTATTAGGCTGCTGCTGAGAAAGTTGAACTTCGTTCAAAGAATCTCTTAATCATCTTTCCTATTGCTGAAGCTGCAGTTAACATATAGAAAAGAGTGTTCTTCCATTTAATGAATTCCCAAATGCGGTGGCATTTATTAAGGAAATATTTAAGTAGAACCATTATTCAGAGGATATTTTATTCTTTCCTTACTACCACTGCCCTGTCTCCATCTTATTAGTTTCCTAGTGGGAGGTTAAAAGAAATCTACAAGAATGTATTGTATTCCCTGTCTGGCCTTATTCCTTACTTAACTTTGTACTTCACTGGCACAAAAATAAAAATAGGTTCAGACTCTAGTGATGCTAATTTAGAAAACTCTCAAGCAGGTTACATGTTATTTAGCCCTACTACAATTCTAGCTGTTTTTATTTAGCCTTTTAACTTCATAAGTAATATGAAGAAAATTAAAGTCATGAATATTCACTTCTTTTCAGTGTATATTTATAGAGTATATAGTATAAATGAGGCATGGTATTCAGTTCTGGGATACAAAGATGAGTCACAGAAAGTTAGGTCCTGGCACAGAACCATATGGTCTAGTTAGAGGGGGGAGATAAATATAGACTTATACAAGGTGATAAGCACCCTAATAGGAATAGCATACCCGATGAGCACTCAGCCAGACTCCGGAGAACAGCAGACTTCCAGGAGGAAGTGTACAGATCTGCCTGTAAGGATGAATATGAGTGAACAACCGTAAACATTTTGATGTAGTTGAAACTTAAGAATCTATGGAAGGGTGGGCAAAAGTGAAAGGATAAATACCATCTCTTTGGGGATACTGCCACAATACAAGCAAATCGTTAATTAGTCTAGATCTGAATTACATCCGCAAAAGAAGAAACATGGGACAAGAAAGGTAAGAATACCTGGATTAGAGGCCGGGCATGGTGGCTCACGCCTGTAATCCCAGCACTTTGAGAAACCAAGCTGGGTGGATCATTTGAGGTCAGGAGTTCAAGACCAGCCTGGCCAGTATGCTGAAACACTGTCTCTACTGAAAGATACAAAAATTAGCTGGGTGTGGTGTCACACGCCTGTAGTCCCAGCTACTTGGGAGGCTGAAGTGGGAGAATTGCTTGCACTCGGGAGGCAGAGGTTTCAGTGAGCCAAGATCATGCCACTGCACTCCAGCCTGGGCAACAGTGTGAGACTCCGTCTCAAAGAAAAAAAACAAAAAAACAAAAAAGAACCCGGATCCTCGAATGCCAATTAGAACCTTTGGTTTTGAGATGCATAGCTCCTCCCAGTCTGTAACAAATCTAATTACAACAACAGCTCAAAAAAGACATCATTTGCCCATTTTTCTCATTCTTGTGAAATCTTCCTGGTTCAATGTCAGGCAGAACGATTATAGACCCTGTATCTTGCTGTATTGATACCTGAACTTGGGGTTCTTATCATTTGGATTTTATAGGAAGAATAAAAGAGTTAGTTCAATTTAATGTAAGATCAAGGAGGCATAAATATACACATATAAACTGTAATGACATATAATATAGTTCTAATATTAATTTCATATTCTCCCCCAATAAATGAAATCCCTTATCCAGATAACTTTGAATAAGCAAGGAGTCTCCTCTGGGGCAGTCTAGATTTCTCTCCTTTTTTCATCTTCAAATTTGGCTGAGACTCTTCTGTGTCTCACACTGTTCTTGTTCCACATGAGTCTGAGGGATTAATTGTACAGAGTTTTTATCTCCAGATTGTCTAAGTTTTCATTTGCACTCCTCAGGATGCTTTTTATTACCAGGATTACTAAGGACATGATTTTTTTTTTTTTTTTTTTGCAATTCTGCTTGCAAAATTTCTGCCACCACTTATTGTCAATAACCCAGTTTGCTTGAAATTTCCCTCCTTTTTCCAATCGAAACAGTTTGTAGTTGTCGATCATTATCTCTGTGATCTGGCCCTGATGTGGAAATAGGCTAAGTGTATTAAACTATACTCCTACTTTTGAGAAGAGTAACTTTCCTATTGGAGCCTGGAAGCTCAAAAGCATTATCCCACTAGCAGCCCAGTCTGTCAATCAGGAAGGGTTGGTGGCGTGCTTATGAATTTCCAAACATTGTGCTAAGCACAGGGAATAACAAAATGAATGAGATCAAATCTCTGCTTTCAGGGAGCGTATAGTCAAGTGGACAGAAACATTGTGTATTGATACTTTCATATAATGTGATCCAACAACCTCTCTTCAGCCTCAGCAGCTCAGGTATTTTGTTTGACCACTCAAAGCTCAGTGCCTTGTGGATGATAAATATAGAGCCTGTATTTATATCAGAGCATTTCACTACCCCATTGCAGGTTATATTTCCCTTGTCTATTTTCTCTTCACCTATTCTACTTATCTCTATTACCACATATGGCATAATTCACCTTTTCAGTCAAATTTATTGAGTTTCTTGAGAAAAATTCACCCTTTTAAGAGGACAGTATGCACTTTGACAACCATATACATTCAGGTAACTACTCCCACAATCAAGACGTGGACATAGTCTATCACCCCAAAAAGTTCACTTTTGCTTCTTCCTGGTCAAACGTCTCCCTCTGCAACTGATATGATTATTCTCCCTGCTGTTTTGCGTTTCACCAAATGTCATATATATATACACACACACACAGACACATATATACACACACACACATATATACACACATATATACACACACACATATATATGGAATCATATAGTATACAGCCTTTGTGTCTGGCTCCTTTCATTTGACACAATGCTTTTGAACTCATTTATGTTGTTACATAAACTAGTCAATTGTTGTTGTTATTGTTTAGTATTCCAATGTATAAAAGTGCCAAATTTCATGTATAAAAGTGTCACATTAACAAGGGTTGTTTGCTGATTTTCGCAATTAAAGGTGCCCCTTTTTAATGTTCCTTGCCTCATCGTACTGAGTAGGGCTTCCAGTACAAAGTTGAATAGAAGTGGTAATAGCGCACATCTTTGCCTTGTTCTCAATCTTGGGGGTAAGTATTCAGTCTATAGCATACAGTGTAATGCTAACTGAAGGCATTTAAAGGTAAATCTTTCTTCTATGAGTTCCTAAGAATCATATCTATGGAGAATGTCTCACAGCAACTCCTTTGACACTGGGTGATACTTCTTCTCCAGTTAGATGTCTACAACACCCCACAGCTTCTGCAATCTGTAACATGCCACAGGCTGCTAGCAGCTATAGATAGCAGCCTGTGGCATGTTACGGATTGCAGAAGCCGTGGAGTCTTCCAAGAATCTCTTCTGGGTTTCTTTAATTGATTACTTATTTATTTAGAGACAGGGTCTTGCTCCATCACCCAGGCTAGAGTACAGTGGTGCCATCATGGCTCACTGCAGCCTCAACTTCCTGGACTCAATCTGTCTTGCCACCTCATCCTCCTGAGTAGCTGGGACTGCAGGCACATGCCGCCACACCTGGCAAATGTTTCTACTTTTTATAAGACAGGATCTCACTATGTTGCTCAGGCTGGTCTTCAACCCCTGGGCTCAAGTGACCTTCCCATCTCCCAAACTGCTAGGATTACAAGGGTGAGGCACCATTCCTGGCCACCTGGACTTCTTTTAAAACAATCTTTGGGCCTGTTCTCTTCCAATGGGCCCTTCCTCAGTCCATGGAATACATATACAACTCTGACCTACCGTCAGCTTGCTCACAGTGTTGTCACTACTCTGACGCCAGGAGCATTTTATAGACACCAGCCATGTTACCCAAGTTCCAGGGCTCATGAAGCAGGTTCTGTAGGTGGGCTCCTTGAAGCACCTCCGCATGGCTTCAGTGAAGGGAAGCAACACTCAATTCTCTCCCAGAAGGAGCTCAAAGAAAACACCACAAACCGCAATAGCTCTCTCCAAAGACATCCTCTCTTCCAGTACCTTCATACTCAGTTGTTTTATTCACTTGAGTGATTGTGGGCTAAAGATCATAAAACTGGTTTGGCGCCAGACCTTTGAAAATCCTGCATAAGGGTTCAAATGCCTTATTTTGAAAGGTGTAAGTGCTTTCTTCTGTAGTTGTATTTCTTTAGGGACTTTAGTTAACATCGAGGCAAAGCAGTCCAATTTTATAATTGTATTACAAATTAATGAACTGATACTAGAAGATTAACTTTTCAACTTCAACTTGGTATTTTTCCAGCTATACAACACTATTTCAATTTATAGCCAATACATAATGAGCCAGGAGAATGATATCCATGAATAGGCACATCAAGTAAGGAATAGCTATGTGCATATACTTCTTTAATTACCGCAATATAGTTCCATGATTTAGGAATTGTGGAGGAAGTTACTAAGGTAAAAAATGAAGGTGAGATAAGATAAAACTGACAGAATTGCAAAGAGTAAATATTTAACCACATGTCAGAGTAGGAGCCATAGTATTAAGTTTTTTTTCTTTTTTTTTTTTTAAGTAGAACCTTGCTTTGAAGTGAAATCTCTTATTTCATTCAATATATGTTTATTAAAACCCACCTAGGTAGAATGTTGGGCACTAGATGTATTTCAGTGTAAGAATGTAAGTGCTCTGATGGAGCTTGCATTTCCAAGGGAGAAAGAGACAATAAGCAATTAACAAATAAATGAACATAGCCATTTTTGCTAGTGGTAAGTATATAAAAGTAGGAAAATATGATATAGATTGAATAGGCATGAGAATGTGGTTTAGTAGATAGACTCAAAGGCCTCTCTCTAAGGAGGTGACATTTGAGTTGAAACAAAGAACAAGAAGGATTCAGCTCTATGAAGATATGATGGCAGCTTGTTCCAGAAAGAGGAGATGGAAAGTAAGAATGCCCTAAGGCAGGAATATATTTGATGAATTCATAGATTAGTCAAAAGGCCAATGTGGCTGTAGCATAATAAGAGAGGTGGAGCATCATAGATGATGAGGTCAGACGGGCAGGCAGCAACCAGTTCATGTAGGGTCTCAAAGGTTATGGTAAGTCATTAGATTTATTCTAAATGCAGCAGAAAGCTTTTTGGAGGGTTTTAAGCCAGGAAATGACATGTCTGATTAATGATTTTAAGACGTCATTCTCTCTACTGTGCCGAGTATAAATTCTAAGGAGCAAGAATAGAAGCTGGAAGACCAATTAGGAAACTATTACCATGGTTTAAGTGAAAGATGATAATGGCCTAGACTAGGTAGTAAAGATGATGGGATGGGTGGCAGTAAAGATGAACAGAAGTGATGTATGTGTGATATATATTTTTAAAGTAGAGCTGATGGGACTTGCTTATGGGTTGTACTTGGAATATAAATGAAAGAGACTAACTCAGTCTTCAGCAATATGGCTGACTGAGAAGATTGGTTCAGAAAGTTTTAGAAATTAGTTTTGCATGAGATAATTTTGGGAAGCCCACTATACATTCAAGCAGAGGAGTCAAGCACATGCAGTTGCAAATGAATTGGAGTCTAGAGGTCAGTGGGAAGATCATGGTTGGAGATATAAATATGGGATTTATCAGCATTTTGATGACAATCAAGGGACTAAATAAGATATTTTAAGTAAAAAATGTTCAAGGACTGAACCCTGACACATTCCAACACTTACAGGTGGAATATAAAATGTTACACTAATGCAGTACACACAGATGGACAAACTACTAAGGTAGTAGAAAAGTCCCAGGTGAATGTACATCACAGAATATAAGAGAGTGAAATGTGTCACAAGAGAGAATGATCAACCCTTGTCTAATGTTTCTGAGAGATGGAATAAGATGAGGAGAGAGAAATTACCACTGTACATGTCATGGGTGACTTTTTCATTTGTGTTACCCTACTTGACCTTCTACCCAAAGATAGCACAGTCTAAAACAAAGGCGACAATAAAGGTGGTTTATTTTGGTTTATGATGCCAGGGAATAGGAATGGAGGATTGATGATGATGAAACAGAAAAAGAGGGAAAGTCAACACAAACATGCATTAAGCTCATCAACACTTAGCCTATAGATAAATGTTCTTCCTTCCATCCCACAGGCAGTCAATCGTAAGGCACATTCTACATGGGAGGCCCGGAACCTTCTGAGAAGCTGTGTAGAATATGCCTCAGGTTTGACTGCCTGTGGGATAGAAGAGAAGAACATCTCTCTATAGGCTTTCCTTCCCCAGTGGTCAAGAGTTGTTTATGGAGTATTACACTTCCAGATTTTCACATGCTCCACTATTGAGAGATGCTGTCTTTCGTGGAGTCAAACAAGAATCAGAGCAGGAAGATACAGATATGAGGTACAGCTAAGACAAGGTATTGTTCGGTTATATTTGCAGAAAGATGGTTGCGAAAGCAATAACTGAAATAAAAGGTGACCATAAAGAATGTAAGATGGGGCAGAAGAAGGTCTGAAACTATCCTTCCTTTGCACCACTCAGATGTGCTTAGTTTATTGGAGGACACTCAAGGTAATGAATGGCCTTAATTTCTACAAAACATTTAATATTGAGGGATTGAGTAAGCTATAGTCCCCACTGCTGCAACTGGTACTAAGGTTATAATTTACGTTCATCAATAGCCTTCTCTATCTAAAGATAGTAAAAGGATAATAAGGGAATATTATGGACAACTTTATGCCTATACATTTGATGACTTAGATGAAATGAAAAAAAAAAAAGAAATCCTGGAAAGACACAAACTACCAAAGCTTACACAAGAAAGCATAAATAACCACAATAGCCTTATATCTATTAAATAAATTGAATTTGTAGTTAAATATATTCACATGAAGAAAACCCTAGGCTTCAATGATTTCCCTGGAATAGTCTAATTAATATTTAAAGAAGATATAATATTAACTCAACAAACTTTTCCAGAAAAATGAAGACATGGGAATATTTCTGAACCTATTCTATGAGACAATAGTTTCCTTGATACCAAATTCAGACAACTATTTCAAGAAATGAAAATTACAGACCAGTATTCCTTATATACATAGCTGTAAACATTCTTAAAATTCAGCAAGGTAAATCTGTGAACACTTAAAATATATGATGATCTAGTGATATTTATGTTAGGAATGCAAGGTTAGTTTAGCATTACAAAAATTAGTACATTTTACTAGGTGTGGTGGCTCACTACTGTAATCCCAGTGCTTTGGGGGCCAAGAGAGGAAGATCACTTGAGGCCAGGAGTTCAAGACCAGCCTGTGCAACATAGCGAGCCCCCATCTCTTCAAAAATAATGAATAAAAATAAATAATAAAAATTAGCCAGACATTATGGTGTGCACCTGAAGACTCAGATACTTGGGAGGCTGATGTGGGAGGATTGCTTGAGCTCAGGAGCTTGAGACCAGCCAGGTGCAACATAGCAAGACTTTATCTTTAATAAAAACAAAAATTAGCCAGGCACCATAGTGCACACCTGTAGTCCTAGCTACCCAAGAGGCTGAGGCAGGAGAATCACTTGAGCCCAGGAATTCAAAGTTATGGTGAGCTATGGTCATGCCATAGTCTGGGTTCCAGCCTGGGTGATAGAGCAAGACTCTGTGTCTAAAAGAAAAGAAAAAATATATAAAAGATGTCAGACTGCAAAAGAAGAAGTAGTAAAATTGTTCACAGGCGGCATCTTTGTAGAAAATCTTATGGAGTCTACACAAAGCTACTAGAACTTACAGGAGTTTAGCAGGGTTCCAAGATATGAGATTAATATCCCCAGATCAATTATTTTTGGTACACTAGCAATCAGAAATTAAAATAAAAAACAATATAATTTGCAATGGTATCAAAACATGAAATATGTAAGAATAAATCAGACAAAATATATGAAAAACTTGTGATGTGAAAACCACAAATATTTATGTAGTATATATTTTAAAAACCTACATAAATGTGTTTGTGCATTAGAAAACTTAATGTTGTTAGGATGTCAATTCTCCCCAAATTTATCTATAGATTCAACTCAACCTCAAACAAAATCTGGGCAAGTTTTTTTTTCTTTTTTTCTTCATACTAACTGACAAACTTACTCTTAAATTTACATAGAGATACAAAGGACTCTAGGAGAGCCAAAATAAATTTGAAAAAGAAGAACAAAGTTGAAGACAAACTTTACCTGAATTAAAGACATAAAGCTATAATAATCAAGAGAGTATGTTATTGATGTCAAGATAGATAAGTAAACCAACAGAAAAGAATAGAGATCCCAGAATTATATCTACACATATGAACAACAAATATTGACAAAAATGATTCTTAGAGAATGGAGTCTTTTATTTAACAAATGGTACTTGATACAATGAATATCCTATTGAAAAGAAGAAAATGAGAAGAAAAAAAGAGCTTCAATCCATAATTCATACCATGTGTATATATATACATGTATTTATATGTAAATATTTGTTTATATTTAACTCTGTGTATATAAGTATATATACACACATATATATACCACATATATATACATATATGTGTATATATGTGTGTGTATATATATTTAACTCAAAGTGTATCATTAACCTAAATGTAAATCGAAAAGCTGTAAAATTTCTAAAAGAAAACAGGAGAAAGTTAAGTGATTTGGGGTTAGGCAATAATTTTCTAGGTATGACACCAGACCTGGAGGACATTATGCTAAGTAAAATAAGCCAAAGACAGAAAAAAAAAAAAAAATGACATGATCTCACTTATATGCGGAATCTTTTTTCAAGATGGTCAAATATACAGAGAAAAAGAATAAAACAGTGGTTATGGGGAGTGGAGGTAGGAAATGGGGAGATGGAGGTCAAACAATACCAGTAGCAGATATGTAGGATAAATAAACATAGGAGACTCTGCCTCAATAAATAAATAAATAAATAAGCCTAGGGGTCTAATGTACAACATGAGGACCAGAGCTAACAACATTGTATTGTATTAGGAATTCCTCTCAAATAAGTAGATTTTAGCTGCTCTTGTCACACAAAAAAGGCAACTGTGAGATGACAGGTTAATATGCTTCAATACAGTAACAATTTTACTATTTACACATATCCCATAAGCCATGCTGTAAACCTCAAATATACAAAATAAGATTTTTTTTTTTTTAAAGAGAAAATGAAAAGAGAAGCCATTGACTGGGAGATAATAATTGCAAATCATTTATATAATAAAGGGCTAATATCTGTATCATATAAGAAACAGTTAAAACTCAGTAATAACAGAAAGATGCAATTTGAAAATAGGCAAAAATTTTAATATACTAATGCACCAAAGAAGTTACATGAATGTCAAGTAAGCACATGAAAAGATGGTCACCATTATTGGTAATGTGGGAAATGTAAATCATAATCTCAATGAACTACAACTATTAGCATGTCTAAATTTAAAATGACTCACCACACACACCAGGTGTTGGCAGGGATGTCGAGCCACTGGAACTCTCATTCATTCCTGGTCAAGAGCGGTTCAGTGGATTCTTTAAGAAGGCAGTCTTATACCTACTGTAAGGAACAGCCATTGTACTTCAAGGTTACTCAAGAAAAATAAAAGCGTATTTCCATAAAAGATTTGTACCTAAATATGCATAGCTGATTTAATAGCCAAAAGCTATAAATAATACAAATGGGCATCAATATGATTGGGTATATAATTATTTAATAAAACACTACTCAGTATAAAGGGAAGTACTACTAGTATCTACAACAAGGATAATCCTCTCAAGCAGTATTCACAGGGACAAAG
>NW_012102399.1:854601-881977 GCF_000951045.1 Mandrillus leucophaeus
CAACAGAGCAAGTCTCCGTCTCAAAAAAAAAAGAAAATTGTATTAATATAATATTTATTACCACCAGACTCTTAATATTGTAAACACATATTTTACACATATATATTAGTACCTTATAATATATATTTCTTTATAATTATAGATTTTTATATATTGTATAATAGTAAAATAGCTATAATCTATATATTTCATATATAAATATATATTTTCTTATAATAAACCCAGTCATGCCATATAAATAGTAGTACTATATGTAGTAGTTGGCACTATATTTAAACCCAGAAATGGGTTATCTCCAATAGTACCATATAAATAGTATTACTATATGTAGTAGTTGGCACTACATTTAAACCCAGGAATGGATTATCTCCATTTTAAAGACGAAAAAACTGAGACTCAGAGAGTCTTAGCTGGTGTCTTACTGAGTTTGGGTTGTTTTAACAAATTATCATTGACTGGGTGATTCAAACAACAGAAATTTATTCCTCAGATTTTGAGGATGGAAAGTCCAAGATAAAGGAGCCAGAGTGGCTGGGTTCTGACCCTTTTCCTGGTTTGTAAATATCTGTCTTCCTGCTGTGTCCTCATCGTGGAAAGACAGAAGAGAGAGGAAGCAAGCTGTCTCTGGTCTCTTCTTACAAGGGCACTAATCCCATCATAAGGGCTCTACTCTTAAAACCTAATTGCTTCTCAAAAAGCCCACCTCCAAATACCGTCACATTGGTATTACGAATTTAGGGAAAGCATAAACATGCAGTCCCTAACAACTGGTAAGGGGCTAAGTCCACTCGTACTAAGTAGATAATATTGAAAAGTATCTGTGAAGTTAAGTATAGATAAAGACAAATATAGACAGTAGCTCAGAGGGATGAGTGGGAAAGAACCAAGCATTAAGGAAGAATTTTTAAATTAAAGATGGTAAATGCTAATATAGGTGTGTATAGATAGATAAGATAGATAGATCGATCGATCGATAGATAGATAGATAGATAGATAGACAGACAGACAGACAGACAGATAGATAGATAGATAGATAGATAGATAGATAGATAGATAGATAGAGAATGATCCAGAAGAAAGGTTAAAAATTTTATGATTCCAAGGAAACAACATAAATACAGGAGTGACGTCTTGGGAAAGCAAGCCATGTGATGATTCTGTGATGAACTAATGTGTTGAGACCTGCGTTAGAACTGCATCCAAAGCCCTTTTAACCTGTCAACCTACCTTTCTAACTTCATCTTTTGTCGGTCCCCATCCCGTACATTAAACATCTCTAATTATTCTGAAGACACCATGTTTTCCATTTCTCTGAGCCTTTGCCCTACTTTTAAACTCCTATAAGAGCATCTCTCACATAACTCTTCAAAACCTAGTTCAAATATCGGTATCTCTGTGTAACTTTCTCCAACTTCCTAACTTCAAGTCCGCTACTCCCTTCCTTGCTACTCACAGACATGTGACCTCTTACAGTTCTGATCACACTACATGGAAATATTTGTTTATACATCTTCTTCCTCCATTAGATGGTTACATTCTTGAAGACTGGGCTATATATTTTCTTTTGAAAAATTTTATCAACTTATCAAGCACAGTGCCCATCATTGTGTTTGTTCTCAAAATGTGTTTCAGTGAGTGAAAAAAAAATGAATAAAATGTAACTGGCCTAACTGAAACTCAGGACATATTTACATATAGGAAGAACTTTCAGTAGTTGATAGTAACTCAGTAGAGAACTGCTCTGCTATTTTAAACATTGCCTCTGTTAGCATACGAGAATATAGAGTGTAAAATGCCTAGGACCAATAAGATAATGTCCCTAGGGTTAAGACTTACACCTAAAACATTGCCTGATCTCTTCCCCGTGTAAAGCTGTTTATTTGGTCCCTTGGTATCAAATGACCAGGGGACATGAAGAAGGCATGAGTATCCCTAGGCTACTAGCAATTCTGTTGAGGGAGATGGTATAGTTTTCCACCAAGCTATGTAGAAAGATTAAATTAAGCCACAAAGCCTAAAGGACCTGCCTGGGGCTAAAGAAAGTCTGAGTCCAGCAAGCTCTGGCCATACTCATACATTTGGCGCACAACCCTCTTTACTTCAGCAAACCTGCTAATAGTTTCAGCACTTACAGTGATAAAGCAGAAAATATAAACAATGTTTTGCCTCAGTACAGGCCTTTTCTGTGGGTGCCAATTCTCTGCTGCAGTTTGTCTTCAACAAGCTCAGAGAACTAATGAAAGATGTTCTCTTTTTTATATGTATAAAATACCTCTTAGCTCTAAAGCTGATCCTGGTATACCATGCCCAATGTGAGCCTTCTACTTCCTATTTGAGATTTACAGCCAATTTTGAATTTGCTGCTGCTGCTGTTTGTTTCCCATCCTATTTCTCAGGGCTAGCAAATCTATAAATAGTTTACATGCGGTTCAATTTTTTAGTCTATTTTCTCATCAGATTCTCCAGCTTTGAGCCTTCTAAAATGGCAAGAGTAATCAGAATTGGACTTAGGGGATGGGAAATGGTACTTGGCAAAGGTGTGACTGACACCTTCTCTCTCACCCCCTTATTCTTTTCCTTCATCATCACATTTTCTACAGCAAAAAGTCCTTGCTCTCTCAGAAACAGACTACCCCCCACCCCATTACAGCTGTGTCTTTGTGTGATGGCCTGATCAGATCCCGAGTTTATTTCATTTCTGTTACAGTCAAAACTGTCTCTGTATATGCCTATCTATATTTAATGGTTTTCTCTTGGGACTCAAGTAATTCATATTTTATGTGAAGTAACTTAATTTTATGATGTGTCTGGTCTAAATAGATTTTTTCCCTCTCTACTCCTCTAAGACAATGACAATTTGATTTCCCATTTATGGTAACATTAATGTAATCTCCTAGTACTTAAGCACATCACTTCTGTCCAGTTTCTAAGAGCAATCTCATTTGCCAAGCATCCTATTGAGCGCAACGCTTAATACAGACCTAGCACCAGCAACATTAAGGAGAACTTTGGCTGAGTAACCAATCATAGATGAAGGGGGAGCAAAAAATCCTCATGATGGTTTTTCCTCTTTGTCATGCTTTCCAGTTGATAAGCTATCACCTACCTAGTTTCAGAAAAGTTGTAAAACCGCTTCTGCATACAGGCATAAATTGTGCATGTTAGATTTCCGTTTTAAGTATTATGAATCTCATCCTAGTAAAGATCCTCATATCATATTAGTTTGAATGGCATCAAAAAATACCTACAAGCTTCCATTGCTTGTCATTAGTGATACCCATATACTCCTTTCCACTGCCAATATTGCTGTCAATCAGGTAGATTAGTGCTAAGAAAAGTGCTCTACTCAAATAAAGCAGACTGGGCCTGGAGGTGTTCATTCCAGTTCCATTGTTCTTAGATACCATGCTGCTCTAACATAATAGTAATGGAGATGAATCTGACATCGTACATTTTAACTAGAATATTTTGACATTCTGTTTTACGTGTTATACTCATTTCTAAGGGAGAAAAAAGAGGATACTTTCTATTTTGAAAAAAAAGTATTTTTTTGGAAGTCATTTTAAAAAGATTTAGTCAAATTCAATTTTATGGAATCATACACATCTCTTTTTAAATACTCTAGAAATGCATGACTTAGGTTACTGCATAGTTTTTATTTCAGCTCTTCTTTTCAATCGAGATCAATCCACCTTCTCCCACTTACTCCGCAATATATCTCCACCAAATTTCTTTGGGTAGATCCTGTGAAAATTAGGCTGGGCTCAAGTAATTTCTAAATTTCCATTAAAAATACTTATAATTTATTAATGCAAATATTAGAATATAATCAGGACACTCATGATACTCTGGGCCAAATCTTCTGTTCCTCTATTCTGACAGTGTAGCTTTAGCGCCCACCTAGTGCCTAGCTGAGTCAGGGTTTCACATGAAAGTTGACTGGCTGAGTTTCAAACTAGATAAAACAGAGGTGATGATGTTAGGGATAGAGGGCTAAGACAGGGCCAGGGACATTATTCTCTGGGGTCAGCTGAGAGCATTCTAACTTCTCACAAATGTGCTTTCTCCATACTTCCATTATCTGTTGAATTGCAATTTTTCAAATGAGGCCACCAGCAGATTGTACACTCCTTGAAGGCAGGGTCCCTGATGTTCCCTTTTGCACCACTGGAACATAGTGTAAAGCCTGGCATGTGAGAAGAAACCAGTACATATGCATCAAATGAATGAATGGATGGATGGATGGATGGATGGATGGATGGATGGATGAATGAATGAATGAATGAATGAATGAACACTCTGGATAAACCAATAAGTGGTTTATGTTAATCCTAATCCTCAATACCATGCTGACAAATCTTTTGATTTTAACTGAAAACAAACAAAAAAAAAGCTTAATAAGGTATATTACAGCTTCAGACTTAACACCCAGGACAGCAGAGATATCCAACAGAGCCTTTGTGCTAATTAACCATAGTTCTCTCCCTTCAAGAGCCTAGACAGATGCAGCCTCACACAAGGGTGAACAGCTTGACCAAGTGAATGAAGTCTGGATTTCAGCCCTGACTCAGCCTCTTAGTCAGAAGCCCTAGTGCTGGATGCAATCTGGAAGCCCCATAGAATACCAGCTCTTACTGATAGTTATAAGTAAGCAGAGAATTGTTCTTTGTAGATAAGGTAATGTTTTAATGTTAATAGATTCTTATAAGCTGTTGCATATATATATATATATTTGTATTCTAGAGTAGTTTTTCCAAGGAGGTGATTGAAAACATTAAGTAATGATTCTCTACTAATTTAACAAATGAGAGTTTTGACAAGTCATTTTGCTAACAGACAGTCAAAATAAAATGTAAGGACATTTCAACAGTGAACCAACAAACGTTAAACTGAGAATTTACAGCCAAGTGTGGGGGCTCATGCCTGTAGTCACAACACTTTGGGAAGCCAAGGCGAGAGCATCACTTGAACCCAGGAGTTTGAGACAAGCCTGTGCAACATAGTGAGACCATATCTTAATTTTTTTTTTGATTCAGAGTCTCGCTCTGTTGCCCAGGCTGGAGTGCGGTGGTGCGATCTCCACTCATTGCAACCTCTGCCTCCCAGGTTCAAGCAATTCTCCTGCCTCAGCCTCCCCAGTAGCTGGGATTACAGGTGTCTGCCACCATGCCCAGCTAATTTTGTATTTTTAGTAGAGACGGGGTTTCTCCATGTTGACCAGGCTGGTCTCGAACTCCTGACCTCAAGTGATATACCCACCTCGGTCTCGCAAAGTGCTGGGATTGCAGGCGTGAGATGCCGTGCCCAGCCAAAAAAAAATTTTTTAGCCAGGCATGATGATACACACCTGTAGTTCCAGCTACTTAAGAGGCTGAAGTGGGAGAATTTGCTTGAGTCCAGGAGGATGAGGCTGCTGTGAGCTGGGATCATGCCACTGCACTCCCACCTACGTGACAAAGTGAGATGCTGTCTCAAAATGTAAAAAATAAAAATAAATAAATAAATAAATTGAGAATTTACTATAAAATTTGTTATGTTTAATATTTAAAGAAGCCTACAAATCTCTAGGAGCAAGCTGAAGGTCACAGTGAGATGTCTTATTCTTTCAGGATAAATAGCATTCCCAGTTTGTCTTCATATCTTGATATACTATGTTGCACAGTATTACTCTGAAAAGCAAAGGACTGGTTCTAAAAAATATTCTAAGAGATTTCTAAATAGTTCAGCTACTTACAGCAGGCATTCTCTACTTTTGATAAGATGAACAAATTAGTTCAAGTCAAAAGAATGGTTTTTAAGTGCTTTACTTCACTGTACAAATAGAAAATTGTGAAGCTGTAGTCCCTATCATCTGAAAGTGTTACTTGCATAGAGTTCCAGGTACTGTCACACACAGAGTGACTTGGAACAGGTACCCAGCTATCTATACAATTCTCAGATTAAGTCAACTGTGTAACCTATGCAAAAGAATCAAATTAATGATGAAAATAACCCACAGAAAGACATAACTTTTTGTTGTATTTAATTTTTTAACTTTTATTTATATGTAATGACTGTACACATTTATGAAGTACATGTGATATTTTGACATTTTCATAAAATATGTAATGATCAAATGAGGGTATTTAGGATATCCATCACCTCATTTGTTATTTCTTTATGTTGGGAATATTTCCAATCTTCTCTTCCAGTTATTTTGAAACACAATAAATTGTTGCTAACTGTAGTTGTCCAACTGTGCTATTGAACACTAGAACTTATTCCTTCTGTCCATGTTTATACCCATTAACTAACTTCCTTTTATCCCCCATCATACATTTCCCAGTCTCTCTTAACTATTATTCCACTAACTCCATGAGATCAACTTACTTCGCTCCCACATGTGAGTGATAACATGTGATATTTGTCTTTCTGGGCCTGACTTATTTCACTATGTGTAATGATCTCCAGTTTCATCCATGTTGCTGCAAAGGACAGGATTTCATTATTTTTTGTGGGTGAATAGTATTCTATTAAGTATATGTCCCACATTTTATTTATCCATTCATCCATCGATGGATACTTAGGTTGATTCCCTATCTTTGTTATTATAAATTACATAACAACAGTGCAGTAATTCCACTGTAGGTAAAGATTGTCTTGTAGACGGGAAAGTCTATATGTAGTCCCAATAATTTCCCACGTCAGGGGAGGAGCGAGGGACTAACAGCCGGGAGCAATAACTGAGGACATCTTGCAGTCGGAAATAAAAGACAACACCTCAGTGACTTGGGAGGACAACAACAACTGAAGATCACAGGAATGAGGACATCTTACTGGATGCTGGCAGTTGCCATTTTCATGTGCTTTGGCACTATAGAATATTCCCAGAATTTAGACACAGCACTAGGGAAGAAGGAAACTCTACATTGGCTAATTAATTTTATTCCACAGTGATGCAGAGTACAGTAAAATCCTTTCATAAAACAAAATAAAAGATATTATTAGAATCATTATTATTAGTGAGGTACATAAAATAATAATTAGTGAAGTACACTAATAACTAGTAGGCTACACTAAATAATAACAATAATAGTTGTATATTATTATTATTAGTAATAATAATAATTATTATTAGTGGAATACACTAAATGTAATCATGTAAAAGGAGAGGCTTCATTTGATCAGGCACAGTAGTTCACATTTGTAATCCCAGCACTTTGGGAGGCCAAGTCAGAAGGACCACTTGATGTCAGTTCACAACCATCCTGGACAACATAGTGAGGCCCCGTCTCTTCAAAGTAGTTTTTAGAATATTAGTTGGGCATGGTGACACATGCCTGTAGTCCTAGCTACTCAAGAGGCTGAGGCGGGAAGATCACTTAAGCCCAGGAATTTGAGGCTACAGTGAGCTACATTCATACTACCGTACTCTAGCCTCGGTAACAGAACAGAACCTTGTCTCTAAAAATAAAAAATAAAAACCAGAAGAGGCTGCATTAAGCCAAGGTTAAAGAAGATAGTTTGAGTTCATTTGTTATTTTAAAAAACAAAGCAGAAGAATAAAGATGGTGAAAACGATAGAGTAAACTATTACACTGAATGGAAAATTCCTCTATAAACTGTCATCATGAGAAAGTTTACTTCCTATCTCTCATACCCATACACAAAAGAGAATATAAAACTTTAGCCCACTTTAGCTTTTCTTCTTGAGAAAAGGAGCAGAGCAGAGGACAGTAGTGAATCATCAATTGCATTAAATACTGTAGCAGAAAGCATTATAGCATTGTTTTAATATTAGATATCAGATCCAGCTATCGAGTCAAATAATTTATACTCATCGAATGCTTAAATCTGTGACTGAGATTTTTTAAACCCAGCTTATTAAGATAAAATTTGTATCAAAATGCATGTAAAACATTTTAAGTGTGCAATATGATGAATTTTGACAAATGTACACACCCTTGAAACCATCTTTCCCAGTGAAGATGCAGAAGGTTTCCACCACCTCAATGAAGATGCAAAATAATTTATAATGTTTCTTCATGGCCCTCTGCAGCAAATCTTACCCCCCATTCTAGGCAACTGATGATCTGATTTGTATCATAAATTAGTTTTGCCTTTCCTAGAACTTCATGTAACCGGAATAATACATTCTGCAGTCGCTTTTTTGTCTAGCTTCTTTCATTCAGTGTAATGCTTAAAAAATTTACTCATATTGTTGAATGACCGTGTTCCTCTTCATTGCTGAGTAGTATTCCATTGCACGAAAAAAAAAAAAAGTTTTACATTCATCTGTTGATGGAGCTTGTTTCCAGGTTTTGGTTATTATGAATAAACCTGCTATAAACATATTTGGATATAAGATTTTGTGAATGTTTTCTCTGCTCATTTTAACACTTTAGGAGTAAAATTGCCATGTCTTATAGTAAGCATATGATTCATTTTATTAAAAACTGCTACACTCTTCTGACTACAAAGTCGAATGTTTCAGTTGCTTCACCTCCTCACCAACACTTGGTATTGTCAGTCATTTAATTTTAGTTATCCTAGTAGGTCTGAAGTCATATATTGTTTGAATTCACATTCCCTGCTACCTAATAATGTCGGGCATTTTTCTATGTGCTTACTGTCCGTTTGAATTCATTGATTTGTGAGTTATCTGTATAAATCTCTTTGCCTGTTTGTGTTGGGCTATTTTCTTCTTTTTATTGAGTTGTAAACGTTCTTTATATAGTCCGATTTCAAATCCCTTATCAGATGTATGTGGCAAGTATTTTCTTCCAGTCTGCATACTGTCTTCTCATTTTCTCAATGAAGTCTTATGAAGAACAGATTTTACTTTTGATGATGTCCAACTAAACACTTTTCCTTTTTATTTTCTAGTTATTTTATAAGAAAGCTTTGCCAGCTCCAAAGGTCCAAAGATTTTCTCCTGTTTGTTTTTAGAAGTTTAACGATTTTAGCTTTTATGTTTAGATATGAACCATTACTAATTAATTTTGGCATAAGATATGAGGCAAAGATCAAAGCTAATTTTTTCATCTGAATAACCGATTGTTCCAATACCATTTTTTGAAAAGTCTATATACTCTTCTTTTGGAAGTGAACACCTTTGTCAGAATTAACTGACCATAAGTGTGCAAGGGCTGGTTCAATACTGTTTTTAATTGATTTATATGCTTATCTGTATAAACATCACACTGTTTTGATTATTGTATTTTTAAAGTAAATTTTGAACTCAAGAAACATGTTACCCAACTTTAATCTTTTTTGTAAAAATTGTTTAACTACTTTAGATCCTTTGTACTTCCATATTACTTTTAGACACATTTTCTTAATTTTTATGAAAAGGTCTGCTGTGGTTTTAAGAGATGTTGTTTTATTTATTTATCTATTTGGGGAGAATGTGCATCTTAATGCTATTGAGTCTTCTACTCCATGAATATATATTTCCAATTATTTATATCCCCTTTAATTTTGCTCAGCAATGTCTATCAGTTTTTATTGTAGAAGTCTTAATTTTATTCCTGTTAATTGGTTTTGTTTCTCTTGTAAGTAGTATATTTTTAAATTTTATTTTCTAACTGTTTGTTGCTAATGTATAGAAATGATTGATTTTTGTAAATTGTCCTTGTATCTGATAAATACTAGTATCTCACTCTGTGTGTGCATGTGTGTGTGTGTGTGTGTGTGTGTGTGTATGTGTGTTTGTGTGGACTTCTTGGGATGTTCTACATAGATAATTATGTCATCTGGAAATAGAAACAGTTATATGTCTTCTTTTCAGTCTTTATGCATGCTTTTTTCTTGTTTCATTGCATTGGCCAGGATTCCACTCTAATGTCTAACCAAAACGATGAGAAGGGGCATCCTTATTTCTTTCTCAATTTTTGAGGGAATGCACTCAGTGTGATAGCTGTACTTTTTTTGTAGAGGTCCCTTTTCGTATTAAGGATATTATCTGCTATTTCTAATTGCTATGAATCTTTATCCTAAATGTATGTTTTGTTGCAACTAAGATTTGAACCCACTATTAATTGGAATCTGTGTAGCTTTTGTGTTTAGACACAAGTTGTTTGTGGTCTGGATTTTAAAGCAAAATATTTTAAGAAAAAATATTAAGTTTATAATGTGCTGCTGCCCCTATCTGTTCAGATATGGGAAAAGGGTAAGAAGTATTAGACATATCATTAGTATTAGACATATCAAGCAAGAAATATCTTCCCCAAAGGAACTGTTTGTATTTCAAGAATTGTATTCCTCCAAACAAGATAATAGTTGCTTACCTTTACATAATACTTCACAGTTTACCTGAGAGTTGTTACCTGTAAGATCTCATTTGATCCTTAAAGCCTCTGAGATAACTTTAATTATTATTGGTTTTTTTTTACTATAGTCATTCTACCATGGAAGAAATAGGGGTCAGAGAGATTAAATGAAACATTTTTATAGATATATAATGTTAACATAGGAGTTTCACTTCTGTGCACGACTTTGTACTAGTCAAACCTTCCAGTTGGTTATAGGAACAAAATGATTGCTAAGGATGGTGACAAGGAATCTCTTCGTTCTTAGAGCAATTCTATTTCCTCAGAGATAATTTAGGATTTATGTGACAAAATCTGAAACATAGAATCCCTTTAAATAAATGTTTACCTAGGCTGTAAACTCATCGTGTAATAAATTTAAGTGACTAAATGACAGGGTGATTCTTAGTCTCTTGGGCTTGCCTCTGCCCATAGCTCAGTGCCTGGCACTTAGATCACAGTAAAAATGTGTGGGTTGGCGGTCGGGTGCGGTGGCTCACCCCTGTAATCCCAGCACTTTGGGAAGTCAAGGCGGGCGGATCACGAGGTCAGGAGTTCGAGACCAGCCTGGACAACATGGTGAAACTCCATCTCTACCAAAAAAAAAAAAAAAAAAAAATAGCTGGGCGTGGTGGCAGGCGCCTGTAATCCCAGCTACTCAGAGGCTGAGGTAGGAGAATCGCTTGAAAACGGAAGGCAGAAGTTGCAATGAATTGAGATGGAGCCATGGCACTCCCTCCTGGGCAAGAAGAGTGAAACTCCGTCTCAAAAAAGACAAAAAAACAAAAAACATGTGTGGGTTGGCAGCCTGTAATGCTACCTGTTTCTGTTTCTGCTTCTTCTGAAATGAAGTATTCAACTTAAATTCTAACAACATGTATTTGAATCTCATAATTACTTTTCATACTGCAAAAGTAAATAACAAAAGGTATTTTTGCTCTTCAGGAGTCACATTCTACTTCTAACATTTCTTAATATCTATCCTCTACCGAATTCTTAAAAAAAAAAGATATAGAGCAATTAACATCTATTTATACTTTACTTAAAGGACAAACATATGCTTTAGATTTCTGGGACTCAAATTTTGATTCATTAAAATTTACAATGTACACCTGAAGAGGGAGAATCTAAGATTTTAATTGTGGACCATGACACAGTCATAACTACTCAGTATTGCAATGGTCTCTGTTTAATGTTTCTTCCCTGCTAGACTGAAAACTCCCTGCAGGCCATAGCTGTCTTGCTCCCAACAACTGAATTGGGTTCCTACCATCATACCTAACACATGCTAGCACTGAATACATATTTGGTGAAGAATGAATGAGTGCCAAAACTGAAAGCTACCAGCTCAAGTTCTGAATGAAACTACTTGTGCTTTTTCAATTTAATGCCAGAAGAGTTTGAATACAAGAACACATGCTGGGGAGCAGGACATTTTTTCTATTAGATGCTTTATTTATCCCTACATCTTTTAGACAGACGGAGGGAATGTGCTCCAGGAAGGAGAGTGGGATGCTGGGTGTCAAGTCTCCAGGGTTTAATTCCCAACTCTGAATTTCACCAGCTTCAAGGCCTTGGGCAAGTCACTTAACCTCTGTTCCAAACAGAAATAATACCACCTCCTCCCAAGAGCACACCAAGGCAAGTTTGATTGATGGCTAAGCTCTTGGAGCCTTTGATGAAATGTGCTGAATGTCTGCCAAGTATTACTACTGCTAATAATAATAATGTTTTTCTAACACAGTCCCACGGAGCAAAATAAATCGGTAACAAGGGACACATTGCTCCATCGAAGCAAATTGTGACCAATTCTTTTTGAAAGAAGGATGATAGGCTTTGTTCCACAATGGTATTATTTTCTGCAATCTGTTCTCTCCTTATTTATAAGTAGAACTAGTTGTCAAATGTCTACGTGAGATGTTTATACTTCTTTAGAAAGGAACAATGAAGGGGAAAGATTTGAACTAAATACAGATGCAGTCACGTTATGGAAATGTCATGTTTTGGGTGTAGGTTAATCAATTTATAAAAAATAAACAGATGATTAGTAAGGTAGAAATGTAGTCATTTGTTATTTCATCAGCTACATGGTTTCACTGTGTCCAAAAAGAAAATCTAAGGAAACTCTAATCCATCAATTTAGTTTTCAAACATCTATTTCTTGAAATAGAAATATTATTCTGTATTATTTAGAAACTTTGTTATTTTCGTTAACAGTATCAAATATAATTTTAAAATAAAATCGATAAATTTTTTTGGTTAAAAAAATACATATTCACTCTAGACCACTGGGACAAAGATATACACATAAATGAATAAAAATCAGAATCTTACTACAACGTACTAATTAAAAGTGTATTCTCTGTGTAGACTGCCAGGGTTCAACCCCATGTCTGCCATTTTCAGTTTGACCAAGCTTCTTCATTTGTGCATAGCTCAACTTCCTTATCTTCTCAGTGGGACAGTACTGCCTGTCTTCCAGGTGTTGCGGAAAGTTTATTAAACAGTGCACGTGAAGCACTTAGAAGACTGCCTGGCAGAGATACCATTGTTAAATTAGCTATTATTGCTTTATTTAACCACCCATAATCTCTAAATTTACAGATGATTTTAAGTCCTCTTTATTAATAAAAATTAAATATTAAAATATAGCTTTTAAAAAAAACTTGAGATCATACAACACAAACCATTTTTAACCTGCTTTTCCTCACTTAGTATATTACAAGGATTGTCTTATGTCATTAGACATTTTTCTACATTATGATACAGCCATTTAGAACTGCATAATATTCTACTGATTGATTTCTCTTAACCTAAAAAAACACCTTATTGTCAGCCATTTACATTGTGTTCAGTTTCTGTTTTTATAAAGAATATGGTGATGACCATAATTTTGTGCATCTCAGCATCTTTTAAATTATAGCTTTGGGATAGATTTGTCAAATAGAAATTTCAAGGAGCGAAGGATATACATATTTCAAAGCTTTTGCTATTAAATTATCCTCCAAAAAGGTTGAGACAATAGTGTATATGTCATAATAATTTAATGTTGTCCTTTTAAGTTTACATAAACATATTGTTTATCCCTGTATGAGTCATGCCTGAGATACTCTCTTATTGGAAGTTTGGAGACAGAGAAATAAATGAAGAGAGAGTCCAATAGATTAAAAGAGTGTAGATTACTTCTGCATTTTTCAAGGATTGATCTCTACCTAGAAAAAACATATAGATGGGCGTCTCAGAAGATTTATAAATGTTGGTTAAAAATATAGCAAGCATATGCTCTGCTCATTTTCTCTATTTAGAATAATTTGTTTTCAAGTTTCTGTTATTTTCTTCTATTTTATGATACATAGTATTAAGGTCATTTTGAAATAGCTATATTCTGGCATTGTTTTTATTACACTCTTATAATTTACTTATTTTAAGAAATCAGTTAACAGAAAGTCAAGTTCTTTGATATTTTTTAAAGTTTTATTTGATATTCAATTGACGAATAATAATTGTACAAATTAATAGGGCACAATGTAATGTTTGGGTATATGTATACATTTATATCTCAGTAAGATGGACATCTTTAAAGAGATCCTGATGCAGATAAAAGAGGCTTCTGGCATACTTTAGGAAATGGATGCCTGATTCTCCTCACTAAGTCACACTTGCCCAAGACTTGTCCTCTTCACCTTCTTAGCCTTGCTTTTTTTCTCTGAACTACCCCCCAGAAGGAAGACAATCCCTTTTAAACTAAGAGAATATTCACTGTATCCAGGGGAAAAAAAAAAAAAAAAAAAGGCCGTCTTTGAGTTCAGTTTAGTGGCAGGAGAAAAGAGAATGGCGACTTAGTTATTGGAATGAAAATCTTCCCCTTGATGTTAATGTATCTAGTACTTATTGATAACAGGAACATGTTTCATGTATTGTGATGAATAGTGTACATCTAAATTCTACATATAAAGCTGTAATTTCATTGAGAGGCTCTAGTGACATTGAAAAATGATGTCACTGGTATGCTGAGCTTGAATTACAACTTTAATTATTTACACTTGGGTCTACATTATTCCTATATTATACCTGTCATAGTACTATCTTGTCCTGGGCCTGCTAAAAGGACCATGATGATAATTTACTCCATCAGTGGGTCAGGTAGAACAGCATAGCTGCATCAGTCAACCACTTCATACAGATATCAGAGTAACACAGGAACTGGATAGAGCATGAAGGGTAGAATTTACATAGAAGCTGTTTTGCAAATCCTCTCACCTAGCAGAAAGAGAGTTTCCTGGCGGTCTCCAGAGAGTAGCTTCTCTAACCCGTTAACCTCTTAAAAGTAGAACACTATTTTCATTATTCTTCCTCTATATATTTAGCTGTCTCTCTTACTATTGTTTGACTTACCTATGAGATTACTTTGATAAAAATGGGGAATCCAGAAGATTTATTTTAGATGTTTTTATTTTGAACTTATGTGTTCCTATGAGCAGACCCTAGTCTCTTTTAACAAAATCACCTTGTTTGTGACTTGTCTTACATTAAAGATAGGAATTACATTACATTACAGGAAAATGTAATGTAGTTTGAGCACATAAAGGTGTAAGAGATTTTGGATTCATTCCATTTATCTAGTATTTCATTTAAAGGAAATCTTCAGGTTAAGATTATTAAGTTTTTCATTAAAGAATAATCGTATGGCAAGAAGGAAATTAAAACTAACATTATAACATGAGTCTGTAAATCACAGACCTCCATGCCACATAATGGTATTATTAGGAACTAATCCAACTTGACAGGTATGTTTACATACCTTTTCAAACAGTCGCTCATGAAGAAGAAGAAAGATGGCATGGGAAGGGCTTTAACTGGACATCAATCACAACAATTATCCAAGATCCCCCTGGAGCCCAAGTATTTCATGTGGCAGCCTGAATGAAGAGAAGTTTCTCTAGCAAAAAAGGGAGACACCAGTCATATGCAAATGATTCCATCAGTTACATGTCAGTGGAAAATATTTTGAAATCAGCTTATGTACAATTCCAATAATTACAGATTATACACGATTATACACACACACACAAACACACACGATTTCAGCTGATCAATAAGTAGTCTTAGAGAAAGAGCACATAAGACCAGTCTGTTTTCTTGAGAAAGAGTATAACAGAGGGAGGGCCTAGAGAGGAAAACACAAAAATAAAAATAGTAATTGAGTTGGGTTTTACTGGTTATTATTGATTATTGATACTTAATTGTTTCCAAAAGAAAGAACAATTCCTATTTGTGTGTGTCCTAACAATGAAGAAAAAATATATCCCATCAATCTAACCTCCTATCAGGCCAGTAAACGTTTTAAAAACAGAACAGATAATATAAAGATGTGTTTTATAAGCTTTGTATCTACCCATACATTTTTCTTTAGAAATAAGATATGGTTTATTTAATGAAGGCCCTACACACAACTCCAAACTTATAGAAAACATCATACTTCTGTACGGTATCTTAGAGTGTCTAAAGTACTCTCAAGAAAAAAATGTAGAAATATTGCACATGATTTACATTTTTACTAAAATATGCTGGAAAAGTTATTTTTTATAATTGCTGTGGATTTATTTTCTAAATTGAATTTAAAAGTCTCCAATCTATAAAGTAAGATAAGTCTTACAGACATGCAAGAAGAAAAATCAACATTAGCTCTAGGTAGTCAATGGGATTTATTGTCCATACTACAAACATTATAATGTTGAACAAATGGCTAACTAGCCTTTACCCACATTATTTACACTTAATAACTGGGAAAAATATTAGCAAAGTCCTTGGGATTTACTAAACAATTCCCTATCCACCCTCTCAGTCTTTTAATATTAAGGCAGTTCTTTAAAAGCCAAGGCTAAAATGTTGGCCTAGCCTCATTTTCCTGTGAGGGAGCTCCCATAGACAGGTGTTTGCAAGTAGGTGCGTTCCCTACTTGCTTAGTGACTTACTTCTTCTCATGGGATTTTCTGGCTGGCAAGCTGGAAAAGCACACAGAGTAATTCCAGCTTCTCTTTGTGAAGCTACCTGCCCGTAGAAAGTCTACGTTCTACTCTGTCGTGCTAGGCTTCTTGGGTCAGGAGGCTTCTACAGGGATGTCCTGTGGTGGCCCAGCTCACTGTGACAGTGAGGCTAAGTATAAATCTGAGTGAAGAGTTAGAAAAATACAAACCTAAGCCATATCTCCAGCTTAGCTTTTATCAGTAAGAAAGCTAATATTTTGATGCTCATCTGCTTCCTGTGGCTATGGAGCGTTATTTATTTATTGAGTGTTTTAAGAGAAGAAAGGAATGATGCACTGTTTATTAACCTTGAAAGATGGATGCGGAATAACATGTGGTGGTCTTTGCTCATGGGGATGCGGCTAAGAGACAGAAGCATTTAATAGTTTGCAGATCCAGGTATTCTAGAATTGAGTCCTGGCATTTTGAGGCAGCCTCTGTGTGGCTGTTATTCCAGTGGCATGGCTGTTTATTAGCTGGGACAGACCCAAGCAAGCTGGCTGCCCAGGTCTGTGTGTGCACGTCGTTGTTGCTGCCCACGATTGCACAGAGGCAATTAGGCCAAGCCTTGCAGGTGAGACCCAGAAAAAGATAAACATATCTTGAAAAAAGGGAGTTCTTTTCTCAGATATCACTGTGAAGACTTTTTAGGCACTGGATTTAGGAAATAATCTTAGCTACTGCTGCTTCTTTTTTTTTTTTTTTTTCTTCCAGACCTTCAAGCTAGGACTTTAAATTTCAAAAGTCGTTAAGTTCCATTCAAGCAACAGAGTTTCATAACAGGCATTGATAGGAATCTGAGTTAATTTTTTTCCTGACCTGCCTTTAATGCAAAGGAGGTGAACTATGCAGGGGCCTACCCCCTGTATCATGTGGTTTGTTTCAAAAGAACTCTGTCCCTACATATTATTTACAGTTGACTCTGGTTCATCAACAAATAGCCCCCAGTAGTGGAGTCCTTATTAAATAAGGAATAGACTAACTTTGCATGAAGTAGAAGAGAAGCATCTCAGTGAAATATATTCAAACCCAAAAGCTCAGAAGGCAAATTAAAAGGTGTGTGCCAGGAATACTCAGTTCTCAGGAACCAAGTTTGCTCAGGTAACAAGGAGGAACTGGATTGTTTTTTATTTTATTTTATTTTATTTATTTATGAAACAGAATCTCGCTCTGTCACCCAGGCTAGAGTGCTGTGGTATAATCTCGGCTTACCCCAACTTTCACCTCTCAGGTTCAAGCCATTCTCCTGCCTCAGCCTCCCCAGTAGTTGGAATTACAGGTGTCCGCCACCACATCTGACTAATTTTTGTATTTTTAGATACGGGGTTTCACCATGTTGGCCATGCTGGTTTCAAACTCTTGACCTCAAATGATCAGCCAGCCCCAGCCTCCCAAAGTGCTGGGATTACAGGCGTGAGCCATCCCACCCGGCCTGGGTTGGTTTTCAAAACTATCAGAACATGATCATTGGAGAGTGAAAAAAAAAAAAAAAGGAAGGAAGTTTGGGTAAGTGGGGGAAGACAGAGATTTTCTTAGGAGCAAGGTTAAGCTTTTAGAGAAGAGAATAAGCCAATATGAGCAAGAAAAAGAAACCTTGGCAGCCAGGCTGGGCAAATAAGACAGGAGAAAGGTCATGAACCCAGGTTTAGCTGTCCTTGCAGATAGGATTAGAGACGAGTATTTTGGTTGTTACTTGATCAGGAAGGGTGATTGAGGTTCAAAGAAAACTACAAGAGGAATGGCAGCGAGATCTCCAGAAGCTCACTGGAATGATTCTCCCAGAGGGAGCCCGCGGTCCAGAAAACCAAGGGGAGGCATACCATTAAAGCTGCAAATAATCATCCTCCTAAGGCTTAAGTCAACTGTCAATGAGTGGTTTTATAAAAGTTGGATATGTATCAGAGGAGAAGACTAGAGTACCATGTTTAAGGCATTAGTAGGTGCATTTGAAGATCCTATAGTGATTGCAGGTAGTAAAATCTTTCCTGAGATAAAATGCTTGAGAAATGTATGGCTAAGGGAAGGCACAGGGAAGACAGGGTCTAATATCTGTTAATATACATTATATACTAATTTTAGAATTTTACATAAGAGCTCATTTAATATTTACAGTAATTTCAGAAGGGAGAGTCTATTAATATTACCACTGTACAGATAAGAAAATTAAGGCATGGCAATGTAAGTGATTTTCTCAAAGATATATAACTAGTAAATGAAGTAGCTAGAATTCAAATTCATGTGGCCCAGCTCCAGCATCTGGGCTCTTGAGAACTATAATTTACTGTCAGTCTTATGTTGAAGGTTAGTGCTGGATTAGGTCATCTGATGAGAGGATGCTTTCTAGGTGTGATTACCCAACACAGGATGGGGTGGGGAGAGTAGACACATTTGTTTGAAAAGTGGGGTTTTTTGGCAGACTCACAGTTCATTAAATTCACATTTCTTCTAGGACAGACAGACTGGTGACAGTTGAGCAAGGGTAAATCTAGAGGAATATGTTAGAAAAATAAATGTCTGAAAAGGGAAGTTCCAGACAACAGGATGAGTTTTTTGGGTGGTACTAAAAAGAAAGTGCTTTTAATTGTAAGAACACAACTGGGTCTCCCTGAAACAAATCAGAAGAAAAAGGGAACAACAGAGACACGTTGTAGTACTACAGAAAAAGTGACGGTAGAAGAAAACATTTTTGCTGACATTAAAGTTTCTCAGATATTCATGACCTGAAGAGACAAGGGGCTGGGGAAGAAGAACAGGCTCTGGGAAATAGTGTGTGGCAAAATGTTGGGTCTGACCAGGCCTTGAGGGACACAGATTCTCAAACTCCAGCAACAGTTTTGTTCAGCAATCCGCTAGGGTGAAGCAAAATAAATGTTTCAGGCAAAACAAAGCAAATGAAACCTAAGAAGCAGAATTCAGGGGCCTTATTCATGAACAGTAGCAGCAAGAAATGCTAGCTCAGAAAAATAGGCCATACGATTAGACAGAAGCCACGGTGGGTTCATTGCTGGGCTGCCAACAGCAAAGAGTTCAAAAGGTAGCACAATGAGATTTTAAATAGATGAGAAAGAAAGGCAGCCCAAAGAAGGCTTGGGAAATTTCTAAATTTTGCAACAAAGCAGTGATATCTCAAATGCTACTCTCTGACAGAAGAAACTGTACATAGGTGCATTCCTCTCCTCCCTACATGATCAATATCTGTATTTAACTCTCAGTGAGAGAGTTCTCCCAATTGACTTCATGTTCATGAACCATAATTTCATGTGATTGTACTAGACTTATGGGCAATGAGACCACCGAATACTACTGAGTTTATTCTGATATCTGTCACAAGGATCTAGATTTTTACTAAGTACTGCTCTCTAGGAAAAATGTTTTATTTAGATAACTGCCTCAAAGACCTAGAAATTAGCTTGAGTTTCAGATGAGATCGGGTGCGTTCAGGGTGGTGTGGCCATAGACAAATTTGCTTGAGTTTCAAACTTTCACAGGTGTAGAACTAGTGCCAGGGTAATTTTTATACCCTTAGCTTTGGTCAGTGAGGCACATTTTCATAGAGTAGGAAAGGAAGTAGAAAAGAAGTCATTGGAGGTAAGCAGCTCAAAACAACAGTGGTGGCTTCCCATGGCTTCGGTGATTTGTTCTGAGAATTACCCACCTGGCTGATGCTGGGATCATTTTTTGTGACTTCCTGGTGAGTGCTACACTTTGAGATTTCCTGAAAGAGGTATTCGGATCTTAATCCATCAGTTCTTCAAATGATTATATAAACTTCTAATTCCATATAATAAATATCTCTTTAATCAAGCTAACCTGGAGTAGCTTCTGTTTTCTGATCAAACCCTTATTGATATTGCTAGTTTCAAAATAACTCAAATTCTGATCCTAGGGAAAATGTATAAATGTATTCCCATAGAATATAGCCAAGACTGCAAGTAGCTACCAAAAAAAAAAAAAAAAAAATCTACTCAGGTATCACAGTGACCTGCCGTTGACTAAGAATGAACAGAATAAGAAAATTTGATGATGGGGTAGCTTTTGGAATTTACCAAATTTCTTTTGAACTTAAGAAGTCTGGATTTATCTTTTTTAACCTTGTTGAGAATTTTTGATCTTTGATTTATTTAGAAAGGTCCAAACTTTAATGTTTCATCATTTCTTCCTAAGAATTGACAAAAGTATCATGATTAAGTTTGAGATATTTTTATATAGAGATTGAGTATACCTTATTTAAAATGCTTGGGACCAGAAGTGTTTTGAATTTCCAATGTTTTCAGATTCTAGAATATTTGAATATGCACAATGAATTACCTTGGGGAAGGGACCGAAGTTTAAACACAAAATTTATTGATTTTTTATCTATTATATGCACATAGCCTGGAGGCAGTTTCATACAATACCTTTTTAATAATTGTGTTCAAGAAACAATGTTTGTGAACACTGAACTATCAGAGAGCAAAGGTGCCACTATCTCAGCCACCCCTGTGGACAATCTGTGGTTGTTTGGCATCACCATGATTCCTGATTCTGAATTTATATGTTACAGATGAGCAATCACTTTTTTTACACATATTCACACATAAGCACTTAACAGAAAAACAAACAAACAAACAAAAAAAACACGTACCATTAGTGCGGTGAAGAAATAATGTGCTTAGGTTAGTCAAGAAGTACAGTGGCATCACCAGAACACCCAGATCAGCTGTTAAACAATAGCAACAACAAACAATGGCAGGCTTTCATTCTCTACCTACGATTATGTGTTTTACTTGAAGGTTACTGTACACCAAATTTTAGTTTTTTTTAAGTGAGAAGAAGCATCAGAAGCGGGTGATGGACAAGGAAGTGGGCCCTCTAGCGATGAGGAGGCATTCTGCTGAAAAATGTTTCCTCCAGAGCCATCTGCCTCATTAACAATGGTTTTCATCTTAGAAGTTTCTCTTTGATTTTATGAACTGATATAATATGTTGTTTTGTTATAATGCATGCTGCTCTGGTCTTTCAATGATCCCATCACACATTTTTACCATGTCATCTATAGGCACTTTTTCTGCAGTGTTAACAATGCTATCTTCATTGTCACTATTATCACAATCACCTTGATTCAGAGCAATTTCAGGTATTTCATCATTGGTCAATGAATGAACAATTGCAGCCTCATTATTGATGTTAAAAACTTCTTTGATAGTCACTTCTTTCAGCTTACTGATGGACTCTGAAGGTATACTTTTTACATATATAAAAAGATCAGACATCATTTTTTTTCTCACTTGACATGCAGAATCCTTCAAAGCCACCACCTTGTTCATCATTATCACTGAACCCAGTCTCAAGCCAGAGACTGTGCCAGGCACGTATAACTGTGTCTTTAGTCACTGTGTTCCAGGCATTAGCTGTAGCATATATGGCATGCCTCATGCTAAACTCTTGAAAACCTTCCACACTCATGTCTCTGTGTGAACAGACTGCTAGCCTACTGTTCAAGAAAGTGTTTTTATATTTATTCTTCGTTGATCTAAGGATACCCTGGTTATGTGGCTAAATTAATAAAATCACATTTGGGGGAAATTACACTCATGGATCCACTCATTCAATACATGATCGAGATCTTCATTTTTAGCTTTATGCAGTGTTTTCTATTTTTCATTAACTTCTTGAACTCTTGGCCTCCCAAAGTGCTAGGATTACAGATGTGAGCCATCATACTCAGACTATTTTTCGTTAACTTCTGTTTATCACTTTTAGCATAGAACTTCAATAGTTTATCCTTCTGTTTCTTTAGGCCATATATGGTGGTTATTCCAACACCATACTCTTTTGTAAGATGTTTTATACGTACATCACTATTCAGTTTCTCCAAAAGCTTGACTTCCTGTGCTATAGAAACATAAATACTCTCTCTTTTTCTTAATACTGTTAGCTATGGGCATATACTCAGACCTTTTGACATTTTAAACATTATCTTTATACCACAGAACAGAGAATAAGCGTGAAAACACCATGACTAATGCATACAGGCCTTGGCCCAAAATGGGGCATGGTGGAAAACCTGCTGTTAACACATCTAGCCTACATATGTGCCATTTTATTACACTTTTTGGGTGTGCTTACATGGGGGAGTCTGGGTGTGCATGGAAAAGATGTGTCTTCTGGGTATTAAAGTTTAATTGCCCACAGAGGTCCCCCAGGAAAGTACACAAAGGAAGAGTAGTGACAATGTGGTAGGGTAGGTAACTTACCCACAATAAGTTATTGGATTTACTTCCCCTAGTGGATGTCCTTTACCTCAGCTGACTATCCAACTCAAACCAGAGAAGGTAAGTTGTGGAAGGCGGTGATTTCTCAAATGCCACGCTCTGAAAGAAGAGACCATGCATAGGTGAATTCGTAGGCCTCACGTTTCCATGGCTTTGTGTTTCCCTGAAGGGATTTTCACTAGAATAACACTCTGGACCTCTATTCCACATCTGCTTTCACTCATCCAGATCACTCATCTAGACTTTTCTCACTTATTCTGCCCCTTTTATAGAGGAAATATGAAGTACCTTACTGGTGAGTGTGGGTGAAGAAATGCTTCTGAGCTCTTTCTCTTTTCTCCGCAGGTCTAAAGAATCCTTCATGTGATAAGCTTGTTGGAGCAGTGCGGACCCCAGTGAGATCTGCAGTCACTTAGTTCTGCATGCAACTGAGCAGCATGTACCCCAATACATATTAGGAAGCCCACTGTGGCCATCCATCTAAACCAGGTCTTTAATACATTTTGTAAGGAACATGAGTAATACATTTTTCTCCATGATTAGTTTTGAACTTAGCAAGGAAAGTATTACCACGAGATAAGATTATTTTCTTCAAAAAGAAAACATCTTGCAAGCATTAACCTTTCCTATACTCTTAATAAAACTATCTGGTTCATTTTTGAGATATTGACTAGAGGCATCGTTCCTCAAATTCTTTTTTAACTATAAGTCACACTAAGAAACATATTTTACATTGTGACCTAGTATACATACATAGCAATTTTCATAAAGTCATTTTTATTATGTGCATTATCTCTGATAGTCTCTATTCTATTTCATGTTATAAAAATAATAGTCATGGTCCCTAAATAAATTTCCTGACCTGGTAATAAATCGCAAGTCACAGTTGCAAAATGCTAGACTAAGCCATATGCAGAAAACTGAAACTGGACCACTTCCTTACACCTTATACAAAAATTAACTCAAGATGGATTAAAGACTTAAATGTAAAACCCAAAACCACAAAAACCCTAGAATAAAACCTACGCAATACCATCCAGACCATAGACATGGTTAGAGACTTCATGATGAAAATCCCAAAAGCAATTGCAACAAAAGCCAAAATTGATAAATGGGATCTAACTAAAGAGCTTCTGCACAGCAAAAGAAGCTATTATCGAAGTGAACAGGCAACCTACAGAATGGGAAAAAATTTTTGCACTCTGCCCATCTGTCAAAGATCTAATATCCAGAATCTACAAAGAACTTAAACAAATGTACAAGAAAAAAACAACCCCATCAAAAAGTGGGCAAAGCATATGAACAGACACTTCTCTAATGAAGACATTTATGCGGCTAACAAACATATGAAAAAAAGCTCAACATCACTGATCATTAAAGAAATGCAAATCAAAACCATAATGAGATACCATCCCATACCAGTCAGAATAGCGATCATTAAAAAGTCAAGAAATAATAGATGCTCTCTAGGCTGTGGAGAAATAGAAATGCTTTTACACTGTTGGTGGGAATGTAAATTAGTTCAACCATTGTGGAAGACAGTGTGGCAATTCCTCAAGGATCTAGAATCAGAAATACAATTTGACCAAGCAATCCCATTACTGGGTATACACCCAAAGGTATATAAATTATTCTACTATAAAGACACATGCACGTGAACATTTATTGCAGCACTACTTATAATAGGAAAGACTTGGAACCAACCCAAATGCCCCTCAATGACAGACTGGATAAAGAAAATGTGGTACATATACACCATGGAATACTATGCAACCATTAAAAGGAATGAGATCATGTCTTTTGCAGGGACATGGATGAAGCTGAAAACCATCAATATATTTTTAATAAGTAATTAACACAGGAACAGAAAACCAAACACTGCATGTTCCCACTCGTAAGTGGAAGTTGAACAATGAGAACACATGGACACAGGGAGGGGAACAACACACACCAGGGCCAGTCACAGGGTGGAGGCAGAGAAGAAGGAAAACATTAGGACAAATACCTAATGCGTGCAGGGCTTAAAACCTAAATGACAGGTTGATAGGTGCAGCAAACCACCATGGCACACATATACCTGTGTAACAAACCTACACATTCTGCACTTGTTCCCAGAATTTACAGTAAAATAAAAAATAAAAATAAAGAAAAATGCTAGACTACAGTATAATATGTCCAGGTACTAGGAAAGAACAGACTTTGAGAACAACTTCTAGACAGAGGTGTTACATAAGAGAAAATGTCATTTTTATTTTCTTCAAACATCTGTAATGAGTTGTTTTGCTTTCCAAGAGAGCAAACACTGTATGAACCTCAGATGTGAGGCTCCTTAGGAAGCTGATGACAATTCTGAATTTTGTATTTTATTTGCCTGCTGAGTTCATGAAATATCCAGAACATTGTCATTTGCTCCTGGTCACATGTCAAATATTGCTTAAGAGTTGCAGATCAGGGGGTGTTCCAAGACGGCTGAATAGGAGCAGCTCTGGTATGCAGCTCCCAGCATGACTGATGTAGAAGATGGGTGATTTCTGCATTTCCAACTGAGGTACCTGGTGGAACAGTGGGTGCAGCCCATGGAGGGCGAGCTGAAACAGGGTGGGGCATTGTCTCACCTGGGAAGTGCAAGGGGTTGGGGGATTTCCCTTTCCTAGCCAGGGAAGTGCTGACAGACTACATGGAAAAATGAGACACTCCCCGCCCAAATACTGAGCTTTTCCCAAGGTCTTAGCCACTGGCAGACAAGATGATTCTCTCCTGTGCCCGGCTCAGCAGGTCCCACAACAACAGAGCCTCGTTCACTGCTAGTGCAGCAGTCTGAGATCGATTTGCGAGGTGGTAGCCTGGCTGGGGGAGGGGCATCTGCCATTGCTGAGGCTTGAGTAGGTAAACAAAGTGGCCGGGAAGCTTGAACTGGGAGGAGCCCACCACAGCTCAGCATAGGCCTCTATAGACTCCATCTCTGTGAGCAGGGCATACCTGAACAAAAGGCAGCAGACAGCTTCTGCGGACTTAATCGACCTTGTCTGACAGCTCTGAAGAGAGCATTGATTCTCCCAGCACAGTGTTTGAGCTCTGAGAACAGACAGACTACCATCTCAAGTGGGTCCCTGACCCCCATGTAGCCTAACTGGGAGACACCTTCCAGTAGGGGCCAAATGACACCTCATATAGGCAGCTGCCTCTCTGGGACGAAGCTTCCAGAGGAAGGATCAGGCAGCAATATTTGCTGTTCTGCAGCCTCCACTGGTGATACCCAGGCAAACAAGGTCTGGAGTGGACCTCCAGCAAACTCCAAAAACCTGCAGCTGAGGGGCCTGACTGTTAGAAGGAAAACTAACAATCAGAAAGGAATAGCATCAACATCAACAAAAAGGTCATCTACACCAAAACCCTATCTGTAGGTCACTAACATCAAAGACCAAAGGTAGATAAAACCACAAAGATGGGGAGAAACCAGAGCAGAAAGGCTGAAAATTCTAAAAATCAGAGCACTTCTTCTCCTTCAAAGGATAGCAGCTCCTCGCCAGCAACAGAACAAAGCTGGACGGAGAATGACTTTGACAAGTTGACAGAAGTAGGCTTCAGAAGGTCAGTAATAACAAACTTCTCCAAGCTAAAGGAGGATGTTTGACCCCTTGTCAAGGAAGGTAAAAACCTTGAAAAAAGACTGGACGAATGGCTAAGTAGAATAAACAGCACAGAGAAGACCACAAATGACCTGATGAAGCAGAAAATCATGGCATGAGAACATTTTGATGCATGCACAAGCTTCAATAGCCTATTTGATTAAGTGGAAGAAAGGGTATCAGTGATTGAAGATCAAGTTAATGAAATAAATCGAGCAGACAAGGTTAGAGAAAAAAGAGTAAACAGAAACAAACAAAGCCTCCAAGAAATATGGGACTATGTGAAAAGACCAAATCTACGTCTGATTGGTGTACCTGAAAGTGATGGGGAGAATGGAACTAAGCTGGAAAACACTCTTCAGGGTATTATCCAGGAGAACTTCCACAACCTAGCAAGACGGGCCAACATTCAAATTCAGGAAATACAGAGAACACCACGAAGATACTCCTCAAGAAGAGCAACCCCAAGACATATAATTGTAAGATTCACCAAGGTTGAAATGAAGGAAAAAATATGAAAGGCAGCCAGAGAGAAATGCTGAGTTACCCACAAAGGGAAGCCCATCAGACTAACAGCAGATCTCTCAGCAGAAACCCTACAAGTCAGAAGAGAGTGGGGGCCAATATTCAACATTCATAAAGAAAAGAATTTTCAACCCAGAATTTCATCTCCAGCCAAACTAAGCTTGATAAGTGAAGGAGAAATAAAATCCTTAACAGACAAACAAATGCTGAGAGATTTTGTCACCACCTGGCCTGCCGTACAAGAGCTCCTGAAGGAAGTACTAAACATGGAAAGAAACAACCAGGCGAGCCACTGCAAAAACATGCCAAATTATAAAGACCATTGATGCTAAGAAGAAACCGCATCAATTAATGGGCAAAATAACCAGCGAACATCATAATGACAGGATCAAATTCACACATAACAATATTAATCTTAGATGTGAATGGGCTAAATGTCCATTAAAAGATACAGACTGGAAAATTGGATAAAGAGTCAAGACCCATCAGTTTGCTGTATTCAGGAGACCCATCTCACATGCAGAGACACACACAGACTCAAAATAAGGGGATGGAGGAAGATCTACCAAGCAAATGGAGAACAAAAAAAGCAGGGGTTGCAATCTTACTCTCTGATAAAACAGACTTTAAACCAACAAAAATCAAAAGAGACA
>NW_012102399.1:882542-883943 GCF_000951045.1 Mandrillus leucophaeus
AGTGCAATCAAATTAGAACTCAGGATTAAGAAACTCACTCAAAACTGCACAACTATATGGAAACTGAACAACCTGCTCCTGAATGACTACTGGGTAAATAACGAAATGAAGGCAGAAATAAAGATGATCTTTGAAATTAATGAGAACAAATACACAACATACCAGAATCTCTGGGACACATTTGAAGCAGTGTGTAGAGGGAAATTTATGGCACTAAATGCCCACAAGAAAAAGCAGGAAAGATCTAAAATCGACACGCTAACATCACAATTAAAAGAACTAGAGCAGCAAGAGCAAACAAATTCAACAGCTAGCAGAAGGCAAGAAATAACTAAGATAAGAGCAGAACTAAAAGAGATGGAGACACAAAAAAAGACCTTCAAAAATCAATGAATCCAGGAACTGCTTTTTGAAAAGATCAACAAAATTGATAGACCACTAGCAAGACTAATAAAGAAGAAAAGAGAGAAGAATCAAATAGATGCAATAAAAAAATGATAAAGGGGATATCACCACTGATCCCACAGAAATACAAACTACCATCAGAGATTATTATAAACACCTTTATGCAAATAAACTAGAAAATCTAAAAGAAATAGATAAATTTATGGATATATACACTCTACCAGTACTAAACCAGGAAGAAGCTGAATCTCTGAATAGATCAATAACAGGCTCTGAAATTTAGGCAATAATTAATAGCCTACCAACCAAAAAAAGTACAGGACCAGATGGATTCACAGCTGAATTCTACCAGAGGTACAAAGAGGAGCTAATACTATTCCTTGTGAAATGATTCCAATGAATGGAAAAAGAGGGAATCCTCCGTAACTCATTTTATGAGGCCAACATCATCCTGATGCCAAAGCCTGGCAGAAATACAACAAAAAAAGAGCATTGTAGACCAATATCCTTGACGAACATCGATGCTAAAATCCTCAATAAAATACTGGCAACCCGAATCTAGCAGCACATCAAAAAGCTTATCCACCACGATCAAGTCAGCTTCATCCCTTGGATGCAAGGCTGGTTCAACATAGGCAAATCAATAAATGTAATCCATCACAGAAACAGAAGCAATGACAAAAACCACATGATTATCTCAACAGATGCGGAAAAGGCCTTTGACAAAATTCAACAACCTTCATGCTAAAAACTCTCAATAAACTAGGTATTGATGGAACATATCTCAAAATAGTAAGAGCTATTTATGAGAAACCCACAGCCAATATCATATTAAATGGTGAAAAACTGGAAACATTCCCTTTGAAAACCAGCACAAGACAGGGATGCCTCCTCTCACCACTCCTATTCAACATAGTGTTGGAAGTTCTGGCCAGGGCAATCAGGCAAGAGAAAGAAATAAAGGGTATTCAATTAGGAAATGAGGAAGTCAAATTG
>NW_012102399.1:885368-912868 GCF_000951045.1 Mandrillus leucophaeus
ACCAACCCAAATGTCCATCAGTGACAGACTGGATTAAGAAAATGTGGCACATATACACCATGGAATACTATGCAGCCATAAACAAGGATGAGTTCATGTCCTTTGCTGGGACATGGATGAAGCTGGAAACCATCATTCTCAGCAAACTATCACAAGGACAGAAAACCAAGCACCTCATGTTCTCACTCGTAGGTGGGAATTGAACAATGAGATCACTTTGACACAGGGTGGGGAACATCACACACTGGGGCCTGTTGGGGTGTGGGGGACTGGGGGACGGATAGCATTAGGAGAAATACCTAATGTAAATGATGAGTCGATAGGTTCAGCAAACCAACATGGCACATGTATACCTATGTATCAAACCTGCACGTTGTGCACATCTACCCTAGAACTTAAAGTACAAAAAAAAAAAAAAAAAGCTGCAGATCAATATCGCTCATCAACTGGATTGTCTGCTCCTTGAGGGCAAAGACCATATCTTCTCTTTCTTTTGTACTGTCATAAACTATAATATGTAGCAGACATGAGTCTTACCTTCAAGTACCATATATTTTGTTAAAGAAACATACTAAACCACAGCTATTAAGAACATTTGTCATGTAACCAATGCTAATTATTTCCCTAGATTCACAACTGAAATTCTGAGAGTAATGTGGAAGTGGCTGAAGTCAAGTACTACTAGTCAGTGGCAAATTCTGGAAGGGGTGAATTCTGAATTGACTTTTAAAAGACTGTCAGATGATTGGGATGGGAGGGTGCTCTGTGGAGGATTTACTTTCTGGGTCTCAGCACATTACCTGTTTAAGAAAAGCAATTTCTTCGCGAAGGATTCAGACAATCTTTCCTCTGGATGTGTGCTTTGAACCAATTATAATTCAGTGCCAGACAGAACCAGAGCTGAAGCTTATCTGACATACTGTTATAGCATCGCTAATCTTTATAGATCAAGGAGAAAATAAAGAGTGGTTTGTAATTTGCAGGGATGATCTAGGGAGCAATGGCATGGTATGACCTTTAACAAATTACTTATGTGATGGGTTAGTATGAAGTTGAGAAGGGGAACCAAAAGACCGAAGGCATTGTGTCCCAAACTAGCCTCATCCTAAGAATCACAAGGGATGAGAGATGACAGCTCATATTTTAAGGTCTTTTCCCAGGAATGATGACTTACTGTTCTGGAGTGGAGCTTTACTTTGGAAATCTCTGGTCAAAGAGTAAGTAAAACAAATAAGCATTTCCAAAATTAGTTATTTAATAAAAACAATTACTTTTTACCAAGGATTTAAGTTTCCTGAATGTTTAAGCCCGTCAAAAACTCTATGAAATAATTATTATCTCCATTTCATTAATTATTCATTAATTATCTCCATTTGAAATAACTGTTTTCTCCATTTCCCTCAGAGCCTACTCAATTCACATAGCTGATAAGTGAAAGAACCCTGTCTCACTTCACGGGACACCTGTGCTCCTGATCACCAACTCTACAACCTCCAAAGAAGTGTAACTCTGTAGTTCAGCCTCATGTTCACAGTCTTGGACTCTGATATCTCACAGGTCTGATATGGAATTCCAGGTGCACAGTTCTCCGGCTGTATGGACTTGCTGACTATATTAAATTGTTAGGTTATAGTAAATGGCAGCTTTCTCATCTGTAAAACAGGAATATTACTCGTCTTTACTGCTACTAGAGCTGTGAGGAGTAACTGCTTCAAATACATTACAAAAAGCAAGTGCCCTGTTGGAAGTGTGATATCTTTGTCAGCCTTCAGTAAATGTGAATTTGGTGTATGCGAAAGTTATGTCACATGTTTTTGGTTTTTATCATTTGTTTTAGGGCTTCTAAAAAACCTGGAAGGCTTTACAGTCTCCTTTGTGTCTTTTGTGTCTTCCCTTAAATATATCTCCCCCATGTTTCCCTGATGTGAAGTTGCCATCTTCTTTTGAGACTACAAGACATTCATTTAAAAAAAAAAAAAAGTTGCCTCAGTATAGCTTTTCAAAGCATTAAGAAAGTATACTAAATTACCCTTCCTTGAACCATATGCCAGGAGATTTTCTCTTACCCTCCCAACTGAAAGCAATGTATCTTAAGTCCTAACAGATTCACAGGCTTAAATCCTATGACTAATATTGGCCAGGCTCACCCAGGATTTATTAGGGATCAATGTGACCAATGGGTTTGGCAGCTGGTAGTTGTCCTCCTTTCTTCTAATGCTGTAAAAATAACATTGTTGCCATTATTACATCATTTTAGTGTCTCCAAATATGTTCATCAGTCTGACCACTGCTAAATGTTTTTATGAAAAAGAAACTCTGCTTCTCAAAAGGTTAGCCAACATCTGAGAGCTGGCAAGTTACCAAACACAAAACTTTGTCTCCCTTCCTACCTCTCACTGCCCAGCTGATTGAACAAGCAATACTTAAAATATTTGGGGAGCTTGATGTAGCCCACAGGAATGTCAAGTTTCTCCTACTGATTAATTCTTACTGTTCCAAATTAGCAATGCAGTTCTTGTCCCGAGAGCTAAAACTGCCAGTAATGGTCTTACTTTTTGTCTTAAAGACACCACATCTGAAGCTTAATGGCAGCAGTAATCCTGATTTATTCCTCCAAATGCCAAACCTGGAAGGAAAGGTCAAAATGGTCAGTGGGTTCTTCTTAAAATAAAACAAGAGGAAACACAGTCAGAAGAGGCCAATGTAAGATGGCTTTAGTCTTGCCCTCATTTACTCAGACAGTCCACTTACAGCTCATCTGTCACCTAGGATCATGGTGCGTCTTCCTGGGTGGCTGCTGCCTTAGTCCCTGAAATATTTTGTTCATTCTTTCCCACTGGAGCCAAGTGTCTCTTAAAAAAAAATATTGCGCTGCTCATTTTCCTAAGACCTCAAGATTACCTCCCCCTTAAAACCATGCCAACTAGGAGGGGCCTCTCCTGTCTCAATTCCCTCCTTTCACAAAAGTTTGCTCTCTCGTTAATCTTTTACATTCAAAACATTTTTGGCATACTAGACCTGCATTTAATTAGTACAGACACTTGGAAGACTAAGTGTCCTGGCCTTACAAGGAAAGGAAGGAAGGAAGAAATGTTTCAGGCCCAAAGATCTGTCTCTCTAAAACCTAACAGCTTATCCCCATCATCTCTCAGCTATTGAGGTTAGAGGGTGGAAGCAGTACTAAGTTTATAAACTATTTGGAAGCAACCCCTATTAGGATTAGCACTCTACCTTATGTGAACAGGAGAGTTATCAGACTCTGACACCATGAACCGAAGCTGATCCAGCTTTCAGTGTTTGAGCAGTGAAAGAGGTACCTTTAAATCCCAGCACTACTTATAATCTGGTTTGCTCTTGCTATCTTGTCTCCATCAGCCTGCTGACCTCGATGCCCACCAGTAGCTTCAATGTTGAATGTTCTCTTTGTGATTTCATGCTTTCTCAATACTGCCAACCCACTCATGTCCTCACAGAGATCACCAGGGTAAGAAATGGACCCTGTGCATTGTCCCAGGAGTGCAAAGGGAGCTATTGATAGCAATTGCTTTCAGTGCTCGTTATGCTCGCAGATACCAAAGGGGCGTAGGTATGTGCAGTTTCCCTATAATCACCATTACACCATTGTGATTAATGGTCACATTTCAAATGTGCAGCATTCAAGAATGTTTTAGTGATTCAATAACATATAAAATGCTCTGCTTCCTTTCCACCTCATTTTTCCGATTAGATCATCTGCACTCTCTCTTATAACACGAGAAAAACAAAAAACCCCACAGATATTATTTTGTTTTCCTAAGGATAATAAAAGAATGTTCCACAGATGATACTTTCAACATTAAAGGCTACATAGATATTAAAGTTTCCTTTAGTATAATCTCTTTTAGCAATCAATACGCTTAGGCTACATTATTACCTACCTCCCAAGACTTACAACTATTAACAAAGATTGTAATTTAGGTGTCCTCCTGCAGTTATTAACCTAAAGACACCTGCACCATATGAACCAGATACATAGATCTTTTCTATCACTTAATTTGCTTACTTTTGATTCATCATTTGCAAATATTTTATTGCCTTTAACATTTGCTATTTTCTTTTTCTGGGAGAGGGGAGCTTCCTCCCATAGTGATATCTTCTGTGGCTAATTTGTAGCAGTTAGTACACAAAATTCTTCACTTGAGCCTTCTTGTACAAGTTCCACTGTGTATACATATGTGTGAAAATTCCCTCTCTTTTCTAATTCCTTTTATTATTGTTCATTCTTCTACATACCTTTCTATGTAATACACTATAGAGAAATATACAGTAAAGATATAGAAAATAGAAACATTGTATAGTAAATCCATGTAGGTAACTTGATAATTTGTATACATTTTTATACATGGTCATAGCCCCATCTCTGAGCAAACCTCTTGAACCTTCCATGTCTTCTCAATAGCCTGGGGGTCTTCCATTCCTATAACATGTATTTTTCTCCTTAACATGACTTCTGAGTGACTTGGATATGACAGGAAGACTTGATCCTGCCTAGAAAGGATCAGAATGAAAACCATGCTGTGTGTGTGTGTGAGAGGGGGTGTGTGTGTGTGTGTGTGTGTGTGTGCAAGAGTACATGAGCAATATGGATAGTACGTTATGGAATGGAAGCTCAGACCAGCGAAAGTAGCCCTTGGGAAGAAAGTAGGTGGCATCTGGGAATCTTGAGGCAGAGGGAAAGAGAAAGGATGAGTGGGACTTACTAAATCGTCTCTCTGCCTCCAGTCTTTGTCCTCCTTTAGTTCTTCTCCACACTGCCGCTGCCAGAAAATAGAAATCTGATCATGATAATCACTTACTTAAAAGTTTTTAATAGCTCACTGCTAACCCTCAAGATAAAGTCCAGACTCCTTAGCATGATATATAAAGCCCTTCATTATCTGGTTCCGGCCTTCATGGTCAGCTTTATCTCCCTCCACTCTCCACGAAGATGTACAGCTTTACTGTGTTCCCAGAACATGCTATGAGAACAGGGTTTCTCTTTTATTTAATACCATTATGATGGAAGAATTGTGTGACCCCCAAGAAGCATCAAAAACGTTGTACCTCTGTTTTGTTTCTTTAATCTAGGGCATAAATATGAGCTAAGCAACTTAATTACTGAAAAAGGTCACAGGCAGAATTATGTTGCTGTAGGGTGCTGTTTAAAACCTGTCCATTCAATTTTACTTCCTAATACTACTTGGTGCCATTAAGCACTCCCTAAAAGTTGAACATGCACTTGAATTTAGTAGGGTAACATTTATTTTTAGTTTGTTGTGTTCTGTTCAGCTACCGCTAAAGTAAGTCACCTGAATGCTCTCTCTTTAACCTTATTGTATGTACGTTTTAATATATACTTGGAAAATTTCCCTGAGCAACTCATCTAGACTGTCATGAAATTTGGAAAATGTGGTAAAAGATTGCAGTTATTTCTGAGGTACTTTGGTGAATGTAACTGTCTAAAAAACTTAGATCTGAACTTAGGACAGGGAGGTCTAGTTTCTGCCCTGCCATTGAAGAACTGCACCACCTTGCCTCGAGTTTAAGTTCTGCCCCATCTCGACTTCTGGCTGTGTAAATGGGACTGAAGGAGTCCCTAAACTTCTCAAGGAAGAAGCTACTACTCTATGTAACAATTTTCAGTCCATTGTGATTTCTCTTTCTTACCAGTTTCTTTACTGGCAAAGTTATCATTGGGCACTTCTCCTCACTAAATTCAATGATCGTTTGTCGATTCTCATCCTGCTGAATTTTTAAATATCACTCAGGATGATTGACCACTCTCTCTTTGAAACTCTGCCTGCCCGTAGCTTCTTATTCTCATTATAAAATTGGCAGTAGCATATTTTTCTTCTTCATGGGATCCTTTCTTCTTTCTGCCCTTTAAATGTGGGTGTTACGATAGTCGAGTTCTGAGCCCACTGTTCACCTCATTTTCACAGTTTGTGAGCCACCTATTCTCATGGTTTCATCTTTCAGCCAAAGGTTTATAAGTCCCAAACTTTTATCTCAAGCTTGGACCTGGATTTAGACCATTTTCTAAATTCCTGATGGTTGGCCTCACCTGGAATTCCTATTGGCAACCCTACCTTAACAAGTCCATAATAAACTTCTTCATCTTTTTATTTACATGGACTCTTACTAGAATAATCTATGTCTACTTTGATACCACAGTCACCCAAAGTAGACTTCTGGAAAGATTTTTGACCCCTTCTTAATATCCCACATTTAATCTGTTTTTAAATCTTGCCAGTTTTGCCTCTAACATATTTCAAATTTGTCTTTTTTCTTCATGCCTACTTTGCTGCCTAGGTGGGTCTCCTCATAGACTCCTAGGCATCTTAACTGACACATTTGTTAAATGAAAGAATGAATGGATGGGTGGATGAGATCTCTTAAATCCTTGTATACAATTCTGTACTTTACTTTCCCTATTTGTAAATAAGGAAGTTGAGAATGTTCTGTCATATAACCCTGCCATTTTTCATTGTTTCTAAATCTTATCCATCAATGTACCCTTAATTAACAAGTATAGAACATTAGCCCTCCAGTCATAAAATTATAATCAAAAGCTTGATTTAGACAAGCGATATTTGAGAAGTTTTAATAAGTCATGTGTTTTTCATCTGCTCCAAATGTCATCATTGGATCAAGTTAGAAAATTTAAAAAGCAGAAAATTATATATGGCACCCCAAAATCTTGCCTGAAGATTTGTTTTAATATTATGCCCTTCTCTCTCAGTGAAGGTTAAATTTTGCTAAATCCAATCACAAATTGCACATATTGGTGATAACATTAAATTATACAGTGAACATTGAGCTAAATGTTAGATTTCTACCTGAGAGATATATATATATAGCGCTGGGAAAACTATGTTTCCCCTAAAGCTCTGCTCCTTCTTCTAAATAAAGAGAAGAAAACATTAAGGACAAATTTGAGGCAGAACATACCAATTATTTTGGCTCCTACAGTTGGCAGACTTGTGTCCTCTTTTATAATTCCATTTTTATTTTACTATTTTATTATTTTTTATTGTTAAGCACCTTAAGTAAACACCTGGTCAAAAAAGCAATGGGTAGCAGATGCTCAAACGAAAATTTTACTACTGAAGATAATACTATAGGGTTCTTTTAGTTTTTACCTATTTTTATTTTGTAGAGACAAGGTTGCATTATGTTGCCCAGGCTGGAGCGCAGGCTATTCACAGGCGCCATGATAGTGCGGTGCAGCTTTGAACCCCAGCAGCCCAGCCGTCCCACTGACGCTACCTCCAGAGTAGCTGGGACTACAACTGCACACCTCCACACTCGGGTTCTTCTTCTTCTATGTGGCTAAAGGAGTATATGAGACAACATCTATGTAGTTTGTAGGAGCTGGGACAGAAAGCTGCCTTTTTAGTTCCCCAAAAAACTTTTCTTTAGTTCAGGTGTTCAAAAATGCCATTTTTTGATGACAAAAGTAATACTCTATAAATGTTAAATAACAAAAATTGAATATTAAAGTATTTGTAAATCACATATATTATACTACCCAGCAATGATTTTTGTTGATGATGGTGGTTTTTTGAGATGGAGCTTCTCTCTGTTGCCCAGGCTGGAGTGCAGTGGTGTGATCTTGACTCACTGCAACCTCAACCTCCCAGGTTCAAGTGATTCACCTGCCTCAGCCTCCCAAGTATCTGGGATTACAGGTGCGCACCACCATGTCCAGCTAATTTTGTATTTTAGTAGAGATGGGGTTTCACCATGTTGGTAGGCTGGTCTCTAACTCCTGACCTCAGGTGATCCATCTGCCTCGGCCTCCAAAATTGCAGGCAATTATTTTTATTTTCATTTTATGTCCACTTTTGAATATATATATATGCGTGTGTGTGTGTGTGTATATATATATGTATATATATTTATATATATAACAGTATACTATTTTTTACATATTTTATTTTTTTAGAGACAATGAGACAAGGTTGCATATGTATTATATGTATAATGCATATAATATTTTAATGAATAAAGCCACATGAACTTGCACAAATTGCTTATGTTTTATGCCAGTATTTTTTATATTTTAAATATATTTGGATCATACAATTTTAAAGAGTAAATAATTTTCTGTTTTGTGATTTTTTAACCAGTTCTTTATCATTGTACTGAATAAAAATCAGATGGATTTAGAAGATTAAGTTTTTTAAAGATACAATGTATCACCAACCCTTTAGAAACAAAGAAAATAATAGTATACAGAAATAGAAAGAAATAAGTCTTAACCGGATCATTTAGAAATAAAACTGAAAGAATTAGTACCTAGTATGGTGGTGACATTGCAACAAGTAACTTCTTTCTGTTAACTGATTAAATCTTCTTATAAAATATTCTTTTTCCAAAGAGAAAGACTATAGAGCTGTAAATAAATATCTTTCTAATATTACAAGGCCACCATAGGCATTTTCTCTCATTAAAATGAATGAACCCTTTATTCAAAATACATTACCATACTTTCTAACCATACTTAAGTCAAGAGATGAGACTCAAATAAATCTGATAAATCTGATTCAAAAAGCTCTTCAGTTGAAGGAATCTCCTACTGGGAACTAATCTTTAAACCAGGCATATGTGATAAATCTGGAAGGTACGTTCGCCATTAGAGGCAGGTAGAGAGGAGTTCTTTCCTACACTACAGTTATAGCTGGTGCTCTGTGGGCAGAATAAATATTTGGTTTTATGCCCCATTACTCCTACATAGTGATATCCCCACATCCTTTACTGCCTCTGATAACCTTTCCAGAAGAATTTTCAAAAATGGGTTTGGGGTGAGACAGAAACTTTGAAAGTAATCTCCAGAAATCCTAGCCTTTGGTTAATATGTGTGTGTGTGTGTGTGTGTATGCGCGCGTGTGTGTGTGCGTGTGTGTACCAGAAGCAGCCACAGATGAAATGCATGAAGAATTTTATGAGGCCCCATCTTTTCAAAGTCTGACAATTTATTTCCCTTGGGAAAACAGAGGAAGAAAAAATGTTCTACTGTGAAGATATCACAAATCTTTACTTTACTCTGCCATATGTAAACTCTTGCTGTAATCATCCCTCACGTTGCCAGATTAGAGAAAAACAAAATCAGATGTAAAATTCTTTATTCTCAGAATTGAAGTGTAAGTAGCGCGAATTCTGTGTTCACACCAAGTAATCTCTTACTTTGAATCTGGAATGCTAATACTAATGTCGTCTAGAAGTTAGTTAAGTAACACCTAAAAACCTAAGGGCTCCCATACGAGTGCTCTGTTTGCTTTCACGTTTTTAAGATAAGGTAGTAGAAGATATGATTTCATCACTAAATTTCAATACAAAGTTACAGCAGAAGGAGTTTATAATTGGGCAGATCTAATGTCTTTGAATTTTAGAAATAGGATCAAATGTTAGAGCTATTCACATTTTGTTTTAGAACTTTTTCTTAGACTAAATTTTGAGGAACTTCTTTGCTTTACAAAGTATGGTCTTTCGGATGTACCCAGAATTTGACACCCTTTTTCCCAACTTCTGAACCCAGAGTCGCTGTGTCTCGATGGGCAGATTGTGAACTTCAAACCCTATAAGAAGCTATTCACACTCACACAGACCAAAGTGCTTGCTATCTTCAGACAAGCACATCCTAAAGAGAAGGAAAAAAGGAAGGACAGGGTTAGGCATGCCTAGTTGTTCCAGATCCACCAGCCAGAGAAGTTCCTTCATCCTTCAGGAGTAAATGAGGGGGTGGAGAGAGAGGCCTGGAGTGTTACCTTAATGATGCCTCACCACAGAGAAACACAAAGTGAAGGGCAAAAGAGGTTGTCCCTCAGCATCCCCACCCTGTGAAAATTATTTTTCATGAAAAATTTTAAAGACTACCATATTCAATCAATAATGGAGGAAAGTTAAAGGCAAAGATGAAAATATCAACTGATGTAAATGAGTTCTGTATTCTGTTAACAATGAACTCTTTCAAGGAAGTGAACAGAACTTTCTCTGGCCATTTTTATAAGAAAAAATGTAAAAATTAGTTCTTAATATGATTATTAATATATAATATGTTGATACGATTGTATTTATGTCCAGAGAAGAATAGTGACTCCAAGAGGAATGATATAGAGTAAAAGTCTCTCTTTTTTATGGTGAAAATTATGAAACTTATCAGGAAACATGGCCCCAACTTTGATGCTCAGTAATAATAGTTCTATTACCCCACACACTCAATGTATTTCCTCTTCTCTATTATTTACATTTTGAAATCTTATCCATGTAAATAAACAGTTTCTAGAAGTCCATAACAGCATTAGAGGAAAAGGGCTAAAAATATTTTTACCAACTTTAGAAAGTGTACTTGTTATGGTCTGATGTAAAAATTACACTCTGTGTAATGAAACTTACCTTGGCGGGGGGTGGGTCATTGGGGGTGAATTTTAAAAGCCAAGACAGTCACTCTTGGAATATTATGATGTGGCTAAGGGATGATTTTAGGTATAGATTCTCAAGCAAAAGCCACAAGGATAGACACTTGGTATTGCAGGAACTAATGGGACATGGAGCGCTTCTCACATGGGCAACTCTAGAGAGCATGTTCCAGCGTGAGAAAAGCAGGGATTTATTATTAAATTTGGTTATATTTGATCCTATTTAAGGCAGTCTGAAATAACTTTTAGAAAGAGGCAAAACATGAGTGAACTAAGTAACCATTTTTAACTTGTCCTAACAGACCTAATATTAGTGATAAATTAAGAGAGAGATTTTTCAGCATAAGTTTCAAACTCTTCGGGTACATGAAGCCCATTACCTCCTCTTCCATACTAAGAATGGAGAAATTTGCTCCAAGTATTTTTCTTCCTTAGGCTACAACGACATGCCCACCTGACTTGGAGTCCTGGTCAGAGGACTGACCTCTTTTTGTAACACTGCATTCATTCATCCATTTTTTCCCTCACTTTACTCTGGGAATCAGACATACCTGAGTTCTATTTCTGACTCTTCTACTTAATAACTGTGTGACCTTAGTCAAGTTTCTTGCCTTCTCTGAGAACAATGAGTATCTCCCTCACTGAGCTCTTGGGAGGATTTCATGAGATATTTCACATAAAGCATAAAATCTTTACTTGGAACACAGTGAGCGTCACTTTGGATATGTTATTAGGTTCATGAATATTAACCACACTACTAAACCTTGTGGATTCAAAGATTATTAATAAGTTGTTCTTTCTCCTAGGGATAGCAGAGAGGCAAGTGGCTAATCATAATGTTATGTGAATAAGTTTAAGGTAATGGCTAGCTTGTTAGCTTTGAGATCATCAGCCTGTCTGGTTCACTGTTTAATTCCCAGAATTTAGAGCAGTGACTGGTCATCATTATGCAAAAAAGTACTCAATAAGCACTTTTTAAACAAATTCATGAATGAAGTAATGCCTGAATTATTGAATAAATGAATTATATAGAGATGTATCTATTGCTATGAATACACTAATAAAGGATCAGTTAATTCTTTAGGACAAGTAGGAATGAGGCATGGATTTGTGCTTGTTAATTGCAGGTAGCAGAAAGGGTAAAGCTTTTCGTTTGTTTGTTAAGGTTGTGGGCTTGGGTTGGGGAGAAAATTTTCTGATGTTGACCTTTACACTCACATGGAAAATTTCCAGGCTGTGCAATTAGGGTAAGATATTTGAATTTGAAGATATAATAGGATCAAAAGTTCAAGGCTAAGAACACAAAGGGCATTTTTAAGGGCTAGATGGAGCGTGGGCACACAGGGCAAAGACAGGAAAAGGGAAGAAGAGGCGCAGAGGCTGATCTGAAACATACATAAAGCGCTGCTGTGAATTCTAAGGCATTTGGGCTTCATCCTGTAAGCAATAGGGAACCATTGACAGTTTCTAAGGAAGGGAGACACAGCTTAGGTTCTGACAGTGCTTTTGTGTATAAAAGTTTCTGACTTCTACCTCGGAGCTCTGCCCCCCACAAATTCCGTATCATAAATGAAAAGGCTGTCATTTATGCTGTCTGTATAAGTCCTGCCCCAGGCATTTGTACATGAGGTGTTTTTCCATTTTATCTTGTAACATCTAATGCCATCAGCTTTGAAGCAAACATCCCTCCTTTCAAGTTGCTTCGTATGCTTAATTCTGTGGTTACCTGATAAAGTGCCTAATGTTGTAAAGTTTAGAGCTTATTTCTTAACACTATAGGTAAATCAAAAAGAAGAATGATCATAGCTTTGGATTGGAGTTCATCAAGGAAAGGTTTCTCCAAGAGTCAAGGTTTAGGTGCTGAATATAATGCAGTGAATTCATTTTACACATGATATTAAGTGGTAAAAATAAGTATTTGAGGAGAAAATCCAATTTAAAGACTTCAGAGATCTGGTATCTCTTAAAATAGTGCTAGCTACAATACACTCTCTCACTGAAGAAATATTTATTTGCCTCATGAATCTTGGACCTGTGAGGGAAAATGGCAGTTGCTGAAATATAATTTAGGGCTACAGGAAAAAAGTGAATTGATGAAAAAAAAAAGTTGCAAGTCAAGAGGTTTTTACATAGAGATTTTAGGCAAAAAAACCAACAACAACAAAAAAACAAATCCAAGTCAAATGTACAGGATTTTAGACAAATTGCTCATGTTGGCAAACAGGAGTACAAACGTATGCTTCAGAATTTTAGAAGTAAAACCCGATCCTGTGTTTAATACGCAAAGCCCCCTTGGCCTTAACACATCCTTCCTACATCCCCACTTAGAGGACAAGAGAGTTCAAGCTGTTTATGGTAGGAATGTCTACCTTGGGGCTTTTTAAACCAGGTTCAAACCAATCACAATCTCTTTCTTAGGTCTTAAAATAAGATCAAACAGTGCAAAATTCCCTTACCAGTGTTTAAGCCCAGTTGCCTCTGTCCAGATGACTCCTATCATCCAGCCAGGCAGAACACCTCACCCTGCTGTTCCTGCTGATTTTCTGCGTGTCCTTTGATTGTAAGTAATTATCTCCAGCTGTCCCTGCGCCCTGGCCTCCCTTAACTCCTCAATGTCTGGCCTCAGAGACTGCCACACTGGAGGAAACTTAGGGTCCTGAGTGTATCTCTGCACAAAGTGGTTGAGCACTGACCATAAAAAGTACGTATATTTTGGTATCTAGATGAGGCTATGCCCAGAGACTCTTCCGCAGGCTCTTGAAGTGCTTTGAATATACAAAGTCAAGAGCAAGAAAGAAAACTCCCAAGGAAGCCTTCCCAAATTTTAATTCAATAGTCTTTCCCTGCTTGTAATGTGGACTGAATCTACCTTCCATTGTGTTAATATTCAAGACAAAACAAAACAAAACAAAAACACATAAAGGAATTTTTTATTTCCTTGATATTTCCCCTTTATTCTTTTTTAAATGATCATCCATACTTTGTGAAGTGTTATTTGAGGTTGAAATATAGTCTCTCATCTTTGCATTAGATTTTGCATTGAAAAGCAAAAAGCAGTATAAAACTTTTATTAGAACAAATGCGTAGGTCTGCGGGCATGTATATTTATGTAGAAGTGAAGTGTAAAATCTAATCTTTTAGGATTTTTACACTTGACATTATTTGCCCTAGTTAACAGATACTGTATTTTGCAACTTAAAATTTAAGAAATTTGAGGTAATTCTTGAGTTCAATAGGCATTAGTTGTGATAACAATTATTTTCACAAAATAAAATTATCAAATATATCTCTCATTATGTTGCAGTATTTGGCTAAAGTTCTTCACTACAAATCTCCAAAAATTAAGGGTCAGAGAGCTTTGGGAGAAGCCTTGAGTCAAGACGTATGACAAACATATTGGTTGTCCCGTTGCTCTTTCTCCTGGATAGAAACTTATGGCAGGAAGAGGTAAAGATATTCTTGAGATTAATAATAAATCCAGATTACTTAATATGTAGTAGAGTGTATTAGTCAGGGCTCTCTAGAGAAACAGAGCCAATAGAATACATAGAGATATATAGGAAAAGATTTAGTATGAGGGATTGGCTTACCTGGTAATGGAGGCTGAGGAGTCCTGTGATCTTCCATCTGCATGGTGGAAGCCCAGGAAAGCTGGTGGTGTAGTTTCTGGCTAAGCTGAAAGACCTGAAAACCAGGGGGCCAATGATGCAAGTCCCAGTCCACGTCTGAAGCCCCCAAAACCAGGAGTGCCAATATCCAAGAGCAGAAGATGGGTGTCCCACCTCAAGAAGATAGAGCAAATTTGCCTTCCTCTGACTTTTTGTTCTAATCAGGCCCTCAGTGAATTAAACGATGCCTACTCACATTTGTGAGTACAATATTCTTGTCTCAGTCTATTGATTCAAGGAGACACCCTCACGGACACACCCAGAAGCAATGCTTTACCAGATATCTGGGTATCTTTTAGCCTCATCAAATTGACATATAAAATTAACCATCACAACAATCAACAACAGCAACTTAAGCATCTAACAGTATAAAATTAATTAAATAAATAATGGTTCACTTTTTAAGTTGTCATATGACATTGTTAATAAACATCAACATGTAGAAGTATATTCAATGACATAGAAGGGTAATGGCAGCATTATGAAAAAGTCTTATTATAAAAAGTGTGCAGTATGAGTCCAATGTAATCAATTGTCTGTATCAAGCTTACTAGCCTAGATATTAAAGATATTGGTTCTATTGTCACCCAGCCTGAGTGGGAGTGGCCCCCACCATTGAAGCTGGTTACCTTCAGAAAACTGGCTAATCACCCCAGGACTTCAGTTCCTCATTGGTAAATGGATATAAGAATAATACTTATCCTCTATTGTATTTGTCAGGGCCAAGTGGTTTAATCTGTGTGAAACACTTAGAAAAATAACACTGACTCATTAAAGGACTCAATAAAGCCTAGCTATTATTTCTATTAATAGTACTATCTGTATTTATATGTAGTTTACATATAAAAATATAAGGGCTAAAGGTAGTACTTTTTCTTCTTAGTGTGTTTCTGTGTTTTTAAAATTGTCTACAGTAAGGCTGTATTTATCCTGAAATCACAGATACACACACACACACACACACACACAATCAACCAACAATAAATATCATTTGTAAGGAAGAAAACCTGAATATGAATTATGATTCATCTGTTTGAGCTCAGTTCTCTCACTTTCAGCAAAGCATTTCCCCTTTCAGCTTCTGTCTCCTCATCCATAAAACAAGACTAGTTAAAAACGACTTCACAGGATTGTTGTGAACTAAGATGAATATCTATGTCTTTTTAGTTACAGTTTCTTAAGCGGTTTCTATGTTCTGTGCACTGAGTTAAATGCTTTAAATACATTTCCCATTTAATCCTTACTAAAATAGGGGAAAACACACAGAACAGCTATTATCCTTATTTTCAAATAAGGATTGAAATGTTCCATAAACATTTCAATAAAAGTAATTTGTCTGAGTGTACACTGAAATGAGAGATAGGCCTGGGCATAAACCTTTATTTTCATTAAGACATTTTACTAAGTTTGGTCTTTCTTGCACACTGGAAAATTTCCATTTGACTCTGCAGTTAATTTTAAAGTAATGGAATATGGTTTCCAGATACAAAACAATAATTCTTCTGTAATGTACTTGTTCTCAACAGTGTAAGTTACAGAAATATGTTCCTACTACATATCAAAGGGAATCTGTTCATTCAAAGTTCCCACAGTCAACACAACCCATCATACAGTAATAGCTCTTCATCTGCCCTCCGTGGACAATATGATTTCGCTGTGCAGGTCAACTTGTTATCCCTAGATGGAGGATGAATGTGTGTATAAGGTGAGTGTGTTAATATTCTGGACACTTTCTCTGGAAATGAATTTGCCTTTCCTACACACAAATCTTCTGCAAAAACTACCATCCATGGACTTACAGAATGCTTTATTCTCCATCATGGTGTTTCACATGGCATTGCTCTTGATCAAGGAGCTCACTTCATAGCAGATGAAGTGGGGCAATGGGCCCTTGGTCACGAAATTCACCAGTCTTGTCATGTACCCCATCATTTTGAAGCAGTTGATAGAATGGTGGAAAGACCTTTAAAGACCCAGTTATAGCACACGCTAGGTGGTAACACCTTGTATCACAGAAAGCTGTATATGCTGTAAACCAATGTCCAATATAAGCTACTATTTCTCCCCCAACCAGCATCCACCAGCCAGAAATCAAGGGGTAGAAATGGGAATGGCACCAATCACTATTACCCTTAGTAATTCACTAGCAAAATATTTGCTTCCTGTCCTCATACCCTTATGTTAGGCTGGTATCTTAGTCCATTCAAGTTACTAAAACAAAATACCATAAACTGGCTTATAAACGACATACATTTATTTCTCTTGGTTTAGGAGGCTGGGAAGTCCAAAATCAAGGTGTGGGCATATTTGGTGTCTGGTGAGGGCCTGATTTCTTTTTCATAAATGACATCTTCTCACTGGAAGGGGTGAGAAAGGTCTCTGAGGTCTCTTTAATAATAAAACTAATCAAAGCCCTCATTACCTGATCATCTCTCAAAGGCCCTACCTCCAAATACCCTCACATTGGGAATTCAATGTCACCATATGAATATGCATAATACAAACATTCAGTCCATAGGAGCTGGTCTAGAGAACCTAGAATGTTTCCACTGGAAGACACAACAATGACTATATAAACTGGAAGTTAAGACTACCACCTGGCCACTTTGGGCTCCTCATGCTTCTAAATCAACAGGTCAAGAAGGGAGATGCTGGCTGGAGTGATTGATACTGATTACTAACAGGAATTGAGCTGCTACTATACAATGGGAATAAAGAATACAGGAGATCCCTCAGGGCATGTCTTTATACTGCCATGCCATGTGATTAAAGTGAGTAGACAACAGTACCAACACAACTTAGATAAGACTAGTAAGATCCTTCAGAAAGGAATGTTTGGGTCACCCTACCAGGTAAAGGACCACCACCAGCTGGGTTGTTTGTTAAGGGCACAGAAAACATGGAATAAGTCGTAGATGAAGGCAGTTATACATACAAGTACGACCACATAATGAGTTGCAGAATTGATTACTTTAATTGTTCTGAGTATTTATTCCTTATTTTGTTATGAACTTTTACTTGTGCTTGTGTGTGTATATATACCTACACATATGTATATGTCAAATATCTTTGTTTTCTTATCTATTATCTTATTATCATATAACATAAAATCCATACATAATAGTTAATTTTACACCACATTTTAAAGGTTATAAGATATCGAGGAGAAGAGCAAATATCACCCAAGGATTTTGCATCCTCTCCTGGAAAAAGGGTTAGTGTTCTTGGCTACACGCAGGATAGTTATTTTATATTAGGTAGAAGTATGACCTTGTTATTGTCTTTATTTGAAGATTAGGTATGCCTTAAGGAGGTGTAACCCCAAGTTGACAAGGGGTAGACTGTGATGGTTAATTTTATGTGTCAACTTGACTAGGCTATAGTACCCAGTTATTTATTCAAACACTAATCTAAGTGTTCTGACAAGTCAGTTCACAGTGTGATTAATATCTATAATTTGTTGACATTAAGTAAAGGAGATTACACTCAATAATGTGGGTGGGGCCTCAGTCAATCAATTGAAGGCCTTACTAGCAAAAACTGAGTTTTTCCAGGCAAAAAGACAACCTGCCTCAAGATTGCAGCGTTAACTCCTGCCTGAGTTTCCGTCTGCCTGCCCTACAGATTTCAGATTTTCCTGCACTGTTAAATGCATAAACCAATTCATTAAAATAGTAATAATAATGTATATGATAATATATATTTTACAATATATATGTAAACACACACATGCACACATAAACAGATATATATAAAAACATATGTATATAAACATATAGAAACAATAGGACTATATTATATAATCTCCTATTGTTTCTGTTTCTGTGGTTGATATAGTGGGATATTTTATTCCATATATTTCTATATATAAGTATAACAGGGCATCCTGAGAATTAATCCTTTTGTTTCTTATTTGCTGATATCTCTGAAGTTAAAATTCATACTCAGGACAGAAGATTTTTATATTTTTAGAAGGAGCCACTTTTGTAAACTATTTTCATCATATGTAGGACAAGTCCTTACCTATGTTTACTGAACAAAGCTGTTAGGATTTCCTAGAATAGTTTTCTAAAATACTTGTCTCATATTGAGGTATTAATTTTTCTATTTTAATGATGCAAAGAGTTTTCTTTACTGTCAAGAGTATCTTAGCCAATAGCGTTATAATATGAACTACATTGTGGCTACTTTTCTGAGTTCAGAGTCTAAGAAAGAGATTCCAATGTAAAAGAAAAAACAGGCCGCTGTAGTGTAGGTGCTAAGATGGAAGAGAGTAAATCTAGCTGTCTTGAAAGGGCATGGCCAGTGTACGTAAGAAACAATTATATAAATATATAACATATCTATAGCACATATATAACATGTATACGTATATAACATATATACATATATAACATATAGACATATATATATTTGTTCTATATAACATAGATGGAAAATTCAATTCAGGAAAGATAATAAAAATACAATGGATCAGGCTTATGAGATGCAGCTATTCTTCTGAGATACAGAGGAGCACAGTGAGGCCAATAAAGAAGTACCTAGTACAGTTGATAGTATCTGGGGCGCAGACATCTTGCAAAGTGAAGCATCTTGTGAAATATAATTGCCCCTTTGTATGAACCTAGTTTATAGGTGGCCGACTCACTATATAGAGCATGACAAATGTAATTTTTGGAAAAGGTGTCTTTAACATTAAGAAGATTCATCTTTCCTGACTTGCACTTCACAAAGAAATCTTTGGAGTTCATATTATATTTCACATATTGCTCCCATTATTGAAAAACTATAGCCAGTAGTCCCAACATATTTATGTATGAGTCCCCAATAATAAGGGTAATAGGCAAGGCCATGTGATAACCTCGTGTCAGTTACTAAGGGCAGATGGAAGTCATTACTACAAGTTCCCGGGTTTCCTATGTCTTGTGGATAGAGTAGATTTTCTCTGGTCTTTATTAGGAATGGATTTCTTTAATTTACATTGCCTGAGAAATTGTATTTTAAAAGGTTATATTTATGTATCTGGAGGAGGTCTTATAAAACACGAAGATTAACTGCAGGGTTAATGAGGAGACTTACAGTGGCTCAGAAAGGCCACATGGTATCACAGAGAAAAGTCTTAAAGGGAAGTCAAGGTTTATTCCCAAGGCCTACATCTGATTTATTGTGTCTCCTTGGACAAGTCACTTAACTTACCATCATCTCTATTTCCAGCTGTAATAATATTCCTACCTCATATCTCAGAGGAGTATTGCAAAAATTTTTAACAAACACAGACTAGAATTTTATTACTGCTGGGGAATAGCTTTTGGCACCTCTGAAGATAGGGTCAGAAAAAAAAAAAACCGTTAAATATAGATATGATTGTGATGACGGCATAACATATCACATCTCATTTCCCTTCTTAGATTTCAAAAAAAATTTAAGTAAAATTAGATCATGCTGTTTTTTTAGAGAATACTCATAATTAACTCAACTTCAAAATTTTCATTCAGAAAACAAGAAGCAAACCCTTCTGTGAGTTTTTCCCAATCACTATTCACAGAAGCATTTTTACAGAAACACTAGAGGTTTTATTAACTTATATTTAGGATGTGTGATAATAACAACTAAAAAAAGTAGTTCTATTTATACTATTCCTCCAGTCTCCTAGAATTAAAGCACAGCATATAATTCCTTCAGTAGGTGTTACCTTTGGCATTCTATATAAAAATGTGTTGAAATTCTGAAGTGTTATGTAAGTGTTGATTATTAGTAGCAGTATACCATGAGAGAAAATTTAAAAGGCAGGATTGAAGGTATTTTTCACTTTCTCTTTTGCTCACATTCAGGATTTCATGAACACATAAGGTTTTTACTTTTCCTTTCATAATTATTTTCTTTCAAGTAAAGACTAAATGGGTGTCTTAGTGTTATTAACACAGGTGTTGTAAGTAATAGAGAAGAATATATGTGTATGTGTGTATTCAATGATTATACATATCAAATATTAAAAATTGTATGTAACATCCTACTTCATGGGTGAACTTTGAAGGTATTAAGCTAAATGAAAGAAGCCAGATGCAAAAAGCCATGTATGGTATGATTCCATTTAAATAAAATTCCCAGAATAAGTAAATCTGCACATACAGAAAATAGATAGTGGGTGCCAGGAATTGTGGGGAGGGAAAGAAGGAGTGACTGCTAATGAATACAGAGTTTTCTTTTAGGGTGATAAAAATATTCTGGAATTAGACAGTGATGATATTCACATATTTTGTGAATATACTAAAAACCAATGAATTGTGTGCTTTAAAATAATCAATTTTATGGTATCTGAATTATATCTCAAATAACATTACACACAGAGAGAAATGGATAGAAAAAAACATTTATTTAAATTTTAGGTCTGCTAAATCTGGCAGTGTCAAGGTAATATATTTTCAGTCTTTTAAACATGATAATGATATATTTTATGTTTAATGTTGCATAAATTGTTTTATCATTTCTAAATACATGTGGTGAGGAACCAATATCTTTTAGAATTAATATTGTCATACTTGAATTTTCCTACTGAAAGGCACTCTTGCCTTGTCCTGTAAGATTTTTTATCTCTTATAATGATTTAAAATCAGAAGAGCCAGGTTTCAGTTCTCTTCTCCAGGAAATATGTCTTGTGCTATAGAATTGAACAGACACAGTCTAAAACCTCATGTGTGTGATTTAGGATAAGACAGAAAGAGCTACACATTCACCAAACCCAGTGTAACAGCCTGGGTCCAGCCAGCCAGAAGGAAAAAAACACATGGTAATCTGAAGAGGGGGAGTTTGTTATAAAGAATTATTGAAGTATGATAGAAGAGTAACTATGAAGATGTAAAGATAACTCTAGCTAAAGGGTACCCTAGGGCTGAGACAATGTACAAAGAAGGACAACTTGAATCCCCAGGCCTGGGCTGCAGAACACCAGAACTCAGCAGAGAAATGAGGTTGGAGCCAACTGAATGGTGGAGAAGTTATCTGGCTTGCCCAGGTTGGAGCTGGTTCACAGTCACAGGCATACAGGAAGTGACACTCCAGGATGCAGGTGAGCTGAGGCTGGTGGTTGTGTGTTCAGAAAGTGTCAAGTGTTCCAGTCAGTGTGAGGCCTGGAGTGTGTGGTGTCCACACCAGAAGGGATGCTGGGGGTGGTTCACAGTCTGATGCTCAGGCTGCAAGGTTGTTAAGGGACTGTACAATATAGGCATACAGCTGGGACGCTTCACTGCTGGGTGTCGCCATGCACAAGCACCACAAGACTATACCGCAGGAGCAAGAGAAAACAAAACTCATCACACCAGACCAGGAAGAGAAGCCCTTTCGACTGCGGTGTTCTTCCAGCAACTCCTATTGACAAAACTTCCCACTGAGCTCACTGTGCAGAAGAAATGTTTAGAGTCTAGTGCAATGTTGCAGAGCAGGCACTGAAGTATCAAGGTGGCAGTGAGAGGTAGTAAGCTAATAAACTAGTGAACTTAGTTCCCTTTCCTTCCTAAACCTGTAGCTTGACCACATTTAGCAGCACCCTTTGCAGTTAAGTGGGAGTTACTGAGATAAGTTCTAGCCCAGGAGGTAGACACAGAGGTAATCTGATATACTTTCAGAACTTGCCCCTACAAACTATGTCTGTCCCTGAAACACCTGCCTGCAAAACTGGAAATGAAGAATTCTAAATCCCCAGGGGATGGCAGATCCACAAGGTGGAAATACTCTTGAAATATTCTAGATCTCTGACTTGTCTTTTGAGAAGAGACCCCAGAAGAGTCACCTGATCAGGCCTGTTGATGCTGAGGATGTTGCATGAATTAAAAATAGATCTTTACAGTGGTCAGTCGTTGGAATATTGCAGTTGTTTGTAACCATAGTTAGTCTTTTTTGACTAATCTGAGTAATAAGGAAATGGGCATCTTTTGGACTAATGGGTATCTTGAAATTGGTTGCTACCATAACAATAACGTAAAATATGTGGCATTGACTTAGTTGTGAAACAGTGGGCAACAGAGCATGAGATATCAGAAGCTGATAATCTGATACCTCTTATTAGTCAATGGCAAAATATTTGGTGAACTGTGTCTGCAATAATTTGAAAGGCAGACCTTCCTAATGAGCTTCTGTTTCTGGTAGATGTGGTTGAGAAAAAAGTTTTAGAATGTGTTGGTTTATTGATTGCCTTTAGTAAAATATTTCAGGAAAGATTTCAGCTCAGAAAGAAAGTGATTGATTTACAAGCAACAACACAAAAAAGGGGAAAGAGTTTAGAAATCTGGGGCTTTACAAGGTTGGAAAACCTGAAAGTTTCTAGACCTCAAACAGTAATGTATAGGGCAATGGTTTTGAGAAACAAAGACCTATTAATACTCAAATAACAGATTAATTATTTTCTGTGTAAGTTTGTTTTTTCAAATTGCTTCAAGGTAGCCACCATTAAGTTCAGAAAGAGAGAAAAAGAGAGAGAGAGAGAGAAGTGGTGAAGGAGAGGGAGAAACAAGAACAGGGCTAGAACGCAGAGAAATAAGGCTTGCTTGAAAATTATACATAGGAAAAACTTTGGATATGACTGAATACTATGAACTGATTAGAAGCAAACAGACCAGAAAACTGTCAAAGAAACAGGCTGACAAAGCGGTGCATCCCCCAAGGAGAATATATATCCCAATCTCCTCTTCTGATGTGACCATAGAAAATGGCCGCAAGGCTGAGCTTCGTTGAGGGTAGAATCAGAGGTCATGAAGAACAATGGATAAGGGAATTTCTCCCAGAGGACAGAATGGGAGCTCATTGCTCTTATACCAGGGTGAAAGCTCTTCACAATGTCAATCAAGCAGGATTTCAGAATTGCTACAGCCAGCCACTGTGGTGTTATCCATACTTCCATTTTCCAAATGGGTCACTGGGGCCATCCCATCCAAGCTTCTCCTTTGCATACTGGTATTGCAATGCGGAGATAGGTAATTTATCTCTGTATTTTATGTGTCACTGGATCACACGGATCCACACCTCAACCTGACAGGGAGGACTCACCCTTCAAAAACCCTAGACTTTGAGTGGACTGCAGCAACTGGATGTGGCTTCATGTTATCTCCAAGCAGGAGGGAAGATAAGTGTTTTCCAAGTGCGAGAGAAAGGATGAATTAGGTATCGGATGACCAGAAGGCAGATGTTAGCAGACTTTAGAACCAAATTCTGTTTCTTGTTTTACTTGTGCAGAAAATGGAAGTGGTGAAATGTTACCTTTTTGAGTTTGGGTCAGTAGGATGTGGGTGGAAGGACTGCTTTATAGCCCTGTGCTTGTTTCTCCCCCTCCTTCACCTCTTCTCTCTCTCTTACATTCACTTCCACTTCTAGATCTGTCCTTTGCTCTCCTTTGACCTCTCCTAGCAGCTCAAAGCAAAGGACTCTCTGATCCTAAGAGACAATGGAGCCATAAGATGAAAAAAGTTTTCAGTTCCCCACTGGGAAAATAATTGCCCAGAAAAACCACTGGACTCAGAGCTCTCATGTGGAACGATTGCATGAGTGAGTACACTTTATTTTGATGTAACCCAAAGAAGGGGAATTAGGAATCAGAGAAAGAAAGAACAACAACAACAAAACAAGCAAGGGATGAAGACGTATTTCTATATCAATTTGTTGCTACCTGAGCAGACACTTGAGCTTAAAGCACAGTTTAGTTTAGAGAGGCAAGGCCAGGCCAGGCCTATTATCCAAACTAGAATTCTATTCCAGGTGTCAGAGATGCTACTCATAATTACCCCAGAAAAACATATATCTGTATATATATCACATTAATTGTGGGAAAACTGGATGTGTGATCATACTTACAGTTCCGTGCAGGTTTTTGTTTTTGTTTTTGTTTAGAGATGGGGTCTCGCTCCATTGCCTAGCCTGGAAGGCAACAGTGCAATCAAGAGAGTCATTGCAACCTCCGCCTCCCGGGCTCAAGGAAGACTCTCACTTCAGCCTCTTAAGGAACTACAAGCATGCACCACGATGCCCAAATTAGTTTTTTAAATTATTATTATTATTTGTAGAGATGGGGTTTTGCCATGTTGCCCAGGCTGGTGTGCAGTTTTAAGATCAAATAGGTAAAGTTAGATTGGTAGAAACTCCTTCTAAATGGAAAAGAGCCCAAACTCTTGTTACAGTTATGATCCCAGTGAATAATTTTAAATCAGTCAATGAATAAAAATCCCTCTAGTTATATCCTTAAGAGATTTCCAAGTATCCATTTCTTAAGGAGGAACTTTGGTGTGCCTATAGCCACTTCTAAACTCTGGGCATTTCTTCCAAATCCTGTTCACAGTGTGTTGTTAGGACACAAATCCAGATTTCCTCTGCCACCCCTACAAGAGAGACCTTTCTCTCTCCCCCTCTGCAATATACATCTCCACACAGCAAGCACCAACGTCCTCGTGGCAGGGAGCAATTCATTTTCATGTTGACCTCATGAAGAGATGCCTGCAGTGAGCCTGCAGCTGAGTGTAAAGTGCAGATTAGGAAGGAAAGTCCCTGTTCCCTTGATGCATTAACACATTCTCCATTAAGTTGCTCTACTGGAGGGCAATCCTGGGGCTGGGAGAGCTTTCCTGCTCTAGGGCTCTTATCTCCTGGGGCCATTTTCGGAGGGTGGCCAGCCCAGCAAAACTCCATTTTCAGTTTCTTCCTACATGTGTCTTCTGACATTGGCTGCCCTGATCCCTTTCCCACTCCCCACCCCCACCGCAGCATCAATTTAGAAACTGAATGTTAAAAATAAATTGAACAGACATTTTTTGCATAATTAGATTCTTAGCTGTGCATTGTATAAATTGTCATTTAAAAGACTAAACATAAATTCAAATTTCCATTATGAATATTAATGTTGGAAAGAACATCAGGAGATTGTGTGACCCAGTTCTTCTCTTTTGGTAAGAAGGAAAGTTATAACCATCAAGGAGGCCTAAAGCACCTGAGGACAGAGGCGTGACCGGCCTTCATGTCAAACCACAGTACAGATCTCCCACCAGATCTCAGAAAGCCCTGATAATCAGTACTATGAATTGTTCATGAAAATGAATTAATATACATAAAGTCTTGAGAGTAATGGGTATTTATAGGAAGCAGTATATATTAGCTTTGATTTTTACTATTCTAAATAGTGATGGACTATTACATTAATAAACAATATTCGCTGGTTTTATAATAATTAGTATATATTAGTCATCTATACACACTGTAGTTAATATTTTAGAAACATATACTAAATCATTATTAATATATAAATTAGTATATATTATAAACGTGGTAAGTTTTATGTTAAAAAAAGAGAGAAAAGTAGAGAGAGAGAAAGAAAGAGAAAGAATCTTAGATCTGTGTGTTAGTGTTTGGGGGAGGAGAGTGGTTCAGAGGGGAAACAGAGAGGAGCTGAAGGTGGCCATGAAAACTGGATAAGTGACTCAAGTTTGGAAGGCTTTCCACTATTTTGTAGCAATGATTAGATTTGTTCCATTTTATCCCACATTACCTTAGTACCTGTAGATAGGAATTACACCAAGGCAAAATTTGTTCTCTGCTTGGGGAAGTGTGAGAGAATAGTGGTTAAGATACGGTCTCTGGAATCTCTCTGCCTGAGTCCAAATCCAGGTTCAGTGACTCCTTCACTATGGGACCTTGAGCACATCACTTAATATCTCCATAGCTCACTCTCCTTATCTGTATAATGGCATAATAATATTGCCTTCTTGGTAGACTTCTTGGGAGGATTAAATTAGTTCATATGAGTTAATGTATTAATGTAAAACACTTAGGACATAGCGATCACTTGTGTAAGATTTATAAACACTAAAGGGAATGTTTAAGGCAATGAAAGTTGTTTCTAAAAATGGCATAGGGTGTCTAAAGAGGTGGTGAGTTCAATACCCACTGTGGGGCTCACACGTATATTCCTTACAACCCTGGGAATATTATATGTAGCCAGATAATATATTTAAATACCAATCAGTTTTTTCCTGCCAATATTTCACTCTTAGCTCCCAACCCCAACACCCCCAAACTACTTTGTAATTTCTACACCCCTGGGACAACTTTACTTAGGGATATTCTCTATTTCAGGGTATGTCAAAAGCAGAAGGAGGGGAGAGAAGGGAATCCCTTCCTGGGTTTTGTGGTTCCATAGCTTAGGACTTGAAGGGAATAAAAAAGATTCAGGGTACAGAAGAAACTCAAAAAAAGATACAAACCTCTAGGCCTGGGACAAGGCCAGGATGCTCTAGGATAAGTGAAGAGAAAGGAAGTCCACAAATAGGATCCTGTGTTTCCCCTCTAGCAAAGTTCCAAGAGGGGGCAAGAACCCCTAGATAGACTTGAGAACTTGAGAGCAGAGATGCGCTTTGGTATAAGGCATACTTGAAGGCCTTCCTGCATTCCCTGGAGTAACAATGGCAGGAGGCAGAAGAGCCTTGGATGAGAATGAGGCAACCTGCTTGGACTGAAAAGGAAAGGCCAAAGAGAGGGGCTCCCTCAGCAGATATCATGGAGAGTAGACACCAAGCATTCAATGTCTCCTTTCCACAACGTGTACCATGTAAGTCCCCCAGAATTCAGACATAACCACAGGAACAGGAGGAATCCAAAACTGACAGTAAGGCCAGCTTCATGGGTGTGTGACCTATGCAGTCACATAGGACTCTGTCCTTCAGAAGAGTCCAGTGCTCGGTTTAATGCTCTGCTTTTGCCGTCTACAATTTTTAATAATTTTTTAACAAGGGGCTTGCTTTCCATTTTGCATTGGGCCCTGAAATGTATGTATTCATTCCTGCTTGACTTCTATTACTTTTTCTTAATCCCAGTAGAAAGAGGAATTCAAATAGAAATTAAGTTGATTAGAGAAAAGTAAAGTTATATTTCTGTATATCTGAGTTTGCAGGTTGATTTCTGTACTAATACATGTGAGCCAAGACCAGATGAGTAAAGTGAAACAAGTTCAGATCATGCAAATGAGTAGTGAGATTTGACTTGGATGCAGAGGGTGTGTTGGGTAGGGTAAAGATTAAATTAGAGAACGTGGTTGGAGGTGTGAGGTTGGTCCATCTTGAAGACCTCTACAATGGAGAATATCAAGACAGTCTGGCATATTTGGAATTACTTGAGGCCCTGAAATACACAGCCATGTTTGAAGCCTCCATATATAATACTGAAACTAGCCTTGTAACAAGAGAACACTTTAAAATGGAGAAGACAGCTAAGGGGCAGTACTTTGATCCCAGATAAACCTGACACTCAATCCTACCTCTTGCATCAGCTGGAGAGCATCAAATTTTCATTTCTCATTTACAGAAGGGGAAAGGTTCATATCACTTACTTTTGTGGGTTTCAGTGAGGATAAAATGGAAAGATG
>NW_012102399.1:920368-928948 GCF_000951045.1 Mandrillus leucophaeus
CCCTCCTTGACCCTTATCCTTATCATATTACCCTCAGTTAGCCTAGGGTATTACTGGCTGCTCTTCTTTTTAACTTTGCCACACCCAAGTCTTCTCTGACCTACTTTGATATAATTTCTACAGCTGTAATAGCGATAGTCTCTAAGGAGTTTCCATGATGTTAGAGAACAATCTCCCAACATCCTCAGTGGCAGTGGAGGACTGATGTTAAACATTCCATTTTTAAATAAGAAAACTGAGTCCTAGGAGTGTTAGGTGCTTGACAAAGAGAATCTATAACTCAATGGCAGATGAGCTAGAGGAGACTACATTTCATATCTGTCACTCCAATTTATCTTCTGGTTTAATTGAATCAATTTCAGGGGTTAAATAATTCAAATATTTAAGATGCAAAAAGGAAAGAAAATCCAGGAAAATAACATTATATTTCCAGAAAAAAACTGAGAGCAAATACACATATTTTACTGAAGAATGGTTCACACATTTAAAAGAAATGTAAATAAAAATGGCCCAAGCATTACTGGTGTATGATAGGAATGAATGAATAAACTCTCTGATCTTTAATCCAATTTAGTAATAGATGTCTAGATTCCTGGGACTTAGACCTAGCCGTAGGGAAAACTATGAAGTAATAGATTTCCCTTTGGGGTCCACAAGCATAATTCCCTTGCCTTTATTCCTAAATTCTGTGTCTGGTATTGCCTTTCTACTAGCCTGTTTATAAAAATTCATTAGCAAGAAAGAATTGAAGAAATGAATAAAGTAGTATGAAAAAGGTTCAATATATACTAGATTCAATAATTTTTTAGGTTCCTTCCTGCTATGATATTCTGATTTCATCACAGTCTATGCAATTTTCCATTCAACAGAGGATAATATGTCCAGTAGAGGAATTAGTATCTAATTGTAAAATTTCAGGCCTGAGTGATTCAGGTGGAGGACACTTTACTTGCATTGCTAAAATATTACATTGGTAGCCAGATTCTTTTGCCTACTCACAAAACCAACCTTAGTTCTAGATCTCATAATAGTACAACTTCCTAAAAAATAATTGTACTCCCTTTCACCTAATTTCCCCCCTAAATCTGAGGAAATTACTGGCCTGCCTATCTCTGACGTGAAAATTTAAGACAAGATAAATTTTAAGGAACAGAGACATGAAAAAACAGTAATTGTGGTTAGAAAGCAAGATGGATCAATAGTTGTTGACTTAGTCTTTCCCATCATATAGGGTCTACATGTTTTTATCTAGGGTGACATAACCAAGTAATAAAGATTTTGAGAAGACTGCAATAGGAAGCCCAAATAATCCTAAATCAAAGATTATCAGGAATTAAAAAAATATTCAACATCTTGACGAAAAAAGCTGAGTTAAATAATGAGCTACTCTAAAAATTTTGGGAAAAGACATGTAGATTAAGAATAATAAACTATGTGCATTTGACTTACTAGTAAAATAAATAAGCCTATAAAAATTTGCAGTAAAATATTCGTAGCCAGAAAACCAGAAATAGAAGAGAAAAGCTGAACAGTAATAGAGAGGTGGAATAAGTGGTGGTCATTTACAATTAAATGTGCACCAAATTTTATCTTTTATCCAGTTATATTTTAAATATACATTCCTTCCCATTTCCCAACTCCCACTGCAGTTCTTAGAAATTTCACATAGAATTAAATTTTTTTCTGTAAATATTCTCATACTACCATCATTTTGTTGGGTTTTGTTTCTCTGAAACAGTTACCTATTCCTGAAAGTAATGCTTTCAGAAGAAAATGCCTGCTTCATAATGCACTCATATGTAGTTCATTTTCTCCAAGTTTCTTTGACTGAGGTCCCTCAAGTTTATATCTGAGGTTGGAAATGAAAATAATTATGTACATGGGGCCAAAGACAATTGTGCTAAAATTATTAAGGACTTACTCTTATCTAGATTTACCCCAAATGTGCTAGTAAATTACATTAAAGTATGAGAAAAATGCAAAAGGCATGTTCTAAAGTTCCATTTAAGGAAATCGGCTTAGGCAGTATTTCCAAACACTAATGGAACGTTTAAAATCAGACACTGCTTAAAATGATAAAGTAAATAAATGAAAAATAGAAAAGCAAGTAATTTTTTATTCACTTTAGGCATAATCCCAAAGCCAGCTAACACTCTAAAGGATAAAATGCAAATGTAAAGTTTTCTAATTTTTCCAGGTACATAAACATAAATTGATTTTCTATGGCCATTCTCTCTTTTTTACGTATGATCATGATAGAAAAACTAGGAAGTGAACAAGAATTAAAGAAAAATAATTCATTTTATTAAAAAGTGAGCAAAGCAATAGTAGGTAGTGATACTGAACACAGGGCTAGCCACTGCTTAGGAAGCAAGCATACATGATGAATATTACGCTGGAAAGGGCCTTCTTAGTGATTTTGAAGGAATAAAAAATTTGCAGATATCTTGGAAGGTAAGAAAGTTTTGTGAGTATTAAAGTCAATATCCAACCAGAAAAACAATTCCACCTCCCAAAATAAAATAAAGTGTATGTTTAAACCAGGAAATTCAGAAGTTGATAAATACTAAAACTGAACATTTTTACACTGCAGTTAAGCTATTTTTGGGGTGTAGCCTTTGAATAAACTCTTATAATCATCTTATATTCACTGAAGTGATTTTCAGTGATTTCCTTCTATTCAAAATCTTGGAACCTGCTTTCAAAGGGATGGGACATGCTTAAAATGAAGGTTTTTCCATAACTAAATCTTATTAAAAAGAAGCCAAGAGGAACTTGTCATATTCTCAAAGATGTTCATATTAATAACAAATTGTAGCAAGAGCCCAGGGCTTGTAAGAAATGCAGAAATATTTTACTTATAATGTTCTTTTGATTTTGCCTTAGCTGGTATGTCTATCTCTCCCATTAAGCAAAGAAGATAATTGTTTGGTGACAGATAATATAGTAGAAAATGATCATAGGAAAATGGAGAACCACAGCTCTACTGAGCTGGTTGAAAAAATCAGCACTACCCACCATAAGTAAATTAACCTAATAAAGACATGAACTGAAAGTGCGGGAACTCAGGCGCTCAGGTGGGGCCCCACTGGTAATTCTGCTGTGTTAATGTTTAAAATCTCTCACAAAGGACTAAGTTGAGAGAAATTGAAAATTTCAGTAGGTAGCAATGTTCATGGAGTTCTTCTCTTTACAACACTCTCCAGTCTGTTTTGGTCCATGATTTAATAATGCAGCAGATATAACAGCTCTGAGTTCCTGGGTACCTCGTGTGTTTAAAGATACTCCTAGCTGTGAAGTGACTGCCTCCAACATCTTCTCACCAAGGCTATTACAAATAGGAATTGTATTTTTGGGAGAGGATATAATTTATGCTGAGTAGAATGAGAAAAAAAAAGTTAGTCTATTTAAATATTTCATAAATATCTCTTTCTCCTCCTTTCTCACTTTCTTTCACCTAGGCCCTCTGGCTGCCAGTATCAGAGTGACTGACGAAAGGGCAGTTGACAGAAGGACCACTGTCCCAACAAAGGCCTTCAGACTTAGTGGAGAAAAAAACAAGGTGCTTTGACCACCACTTACTGGGATGACAACACAGTCATCATCAATCGTAGTAGACTTGACGATTAAAGGTACAGATATTTCAACTGTTTTTAGCTCATGTAAAAATATCAAAACTCTTCTACTTTACATAACTGATCATAGAAATCTTTCCACATAAGATATTTTTCTGAGTTAATAATCAGTTGTATGTAAAATGGGACCAGAAAATAACAAGACTCGTACCGTACACCAAAAAAAAAAAATAAAATAAATAAACTGTCATTGCATTATTCTTCAAATACTTGTATTTTACTTAAATACAATGTACAACCAAAACACTTAATTATAGCTCTAATATTTAAGGCTCCAAAATTGTCTAGATAATGAAGCCCAAAGTACCTCTGGGGTGAGGGAAGGTGGTATGACAGATCACGGAAGGAACATGGCAGACATTTTCTTGGTGACATTCTTTATATGTATAGTTCCATTCTGCTTCTCTTAAAAACCAACTCACTCAGAACAGAAAACCAGATAAGCTAGCAGTGGCTGAGGGGCCATAGGATGTCACTGTTTTCACACCTCCCAAACTAAAAGTTAAAATAACTTAAGATCACAGTGGCAATTTTGTTTTTCTGTAAGAAAATGATGGAATTGAAAAGTTTGAAATTTATGTAAAAAGTCAACTTGTAAAAATGAAAAATGCTTTCCTTATTTTTTGTAAACATATATATATATATATATATAATTAGAGAATTCTAGATGTCCGTTTAACATGTCAAATTATCCTTTTAAAAAGAAAAAAAACCATTGATAATTTAGAAAACAAACTTACTTAAATTATAAAGAACCATGTTTTTCTATTTTGGGTGATGTATAACTTTTGTTATATTTTTGGCTACACGACTGGCCAGCACATTATATCCATTTATTTAACATAATATATTTGAATACCTATACTTATTCACAAAAGCTCAACTGTGCAAACTGCATATCTTTTGATGAACACACAATTAGATTCAGCATCTGAGGTTGCCTCCAACAGCTTTACAAATTTGTTATGCCTGAAGTAGAAACTTTATCTGGGGCTAGGCGTGAGGGAAGAAAGGCATGAAGTAATATTAACGTATTTCTAACGTTGCTGAGTTTATTTAAATAACAAGTAGCAATGGAGGTTACAAAACTCAAAATTGTATAGCAATGCTAATTTTGTATTATCACAGAAGTCATATTTTTAGTTGTTGAACTTTAAACATAAGCCCTATTAATCTGCTAGGAACCATGTGGGTGAATACCTGTGGCTGAAGGACTCAACTTTTGAACTCTGGGTGTCACAGGGTGGCAGCGTGGGGGACAATCAAAAACACCACCGCCCCATCCCTTGGAAATACCATAAATTAAGATACCAATAAATGTATTAATTAATGTTTCATTTTTTTAAATATGTGTACCAAATACTAAGCCACATGTTTGTCCTGGAATGCCATCTGAAATCAAGATTGAAATTAGTATATACATATAATATTTCTATGACATAGAGATGTAATAATACAAATAATATATATCTGAGAATCTGCTATGATCTACCTAGTCTTTATTTTGTGTGTGTGTGTTTCAGGTTGACCTACTTCATGGTAATTAGCTATAGCCCATATAATATTACTTTAAATAATGTATTGGTTTCACTAGCTGAAATTAAAATAAATCCAAAGGCACCCCGGTCTTGGTTACATGTGATTGTCTACCTGATGCTACTTAATGAACTAGACTGACTCTCCTTTAAATGACTTACTGTTTGAATTTTGTGGAAATCCCGGCAAGGAGGATGGACCGTTCATTCCGGGGAGAAGGACTGGAGGAAGGCCGGGAAGTCCGGGGTAGGTTGCTGGCAGGCTGATGCCGTGGAGAGAACTGCTGTCCATCATGCCTGGCTGCTGTACCGTCAAGCCCAGCACGTCTGAAGCTTTCTTTATACGATCAAGTTCTTGCTGTGCCATCAGCTGCCGAACCGTGGTCGGAGCCAAGTAATCTTTCTCCCGATCGAGCTGACTGCCAACGGTCTCCCTCACTTTTGAAATGTGCTGTTTGGAGAAAATGTGATCTCTGATGGACAAGCGGGCAGAGTACTTCACCCCGCAGAGGGTACACTCTGGTTTGGTGCCTTCCGTTCCACTTTGATTGATCATGAAAGGCTTCCCTATGTTAATTTTAAATTTCTTTTCCTTTGCCCTTGCATTTTGGAACCACACCTGGACCACGCGTTTGGGCAGACCAATTTCATTCCCTAGCATTTCACATTCTTGCATGGTTGGAGTTCGGTAGTCGCTAAAGCAAGCCTTGAGAACCTTGAGCTGAAGATTGCTCATTTGCGTTCGAAAACGCTTGTGACCCGGCCGATCATTACTTTTGGATTTAAAGGGATTGGTGGATCCGAATGGATTTGGGGAGCTCGGGTCCGCTATGCTGGACGTTTCGCTGCGGTCGGCGTTGTCATCCGGGTCATCTGTGATGTAAAAACTTTGGTCGTGGTCGCCATCTTTGTCGTTGAAATGGATGGATGGGCTTGTGAGAGAAAAGAGAAATTTGTCATCGCAGACCTCCGTGGTAGGTGTGGTTGCGGGTTTTGGCAGAGTATCCAGAGTTTTTGGCTCTTTGGGAGACAAAGCCGGTTTCGCATCTCCGGAACTTCCTGTGGTGCTTTCCATTTCAGTGTTTCCCTCGTCTCCGGTGGTGGCGTCACTGATTGCCGTATTAATCGATGAAGTCTCATCAAAATCGGTTTTATTTTGATCATACCCAGCCTCAGCAGGAGGGGCATTTAAATTCTCTACATCCTCAGAACACTCTGCTTTAAAAGAAGAAGGGCTTAAAAGATTCTTCGGCGACAGCTCTGCTGTTTTACTAACAGGTGTTGACACTGTAGAAGCCAATTCATTCTCACTTGATAGATCAATTTTAGTTAATGGCAAAGATGGGTAATCAAAATAAATGTATTTCTGTGGGCTTTCTCCCCCATCTTCGGTGGATATTAAAGGGCTTGGTGGCAAGCTGTAACCTGCCTGCTTTCCTTCATTCCAGTGCCGAGAGCGAATGTGGCTTTCTAAGGCCGACTTTGCTTTAAACAGAGCTCGGCAAAACGGACACCGTTTATGAGACTGTGCTGGACCCACCGCCCGGAACTGGCCTTTCCTCTCCCGCGCTCGTGTATTCTGGAACCAGACTTGCACGACCCTTTTTTTCAGCCCTACTTCGCGTGCAATATGATCAAGCATTTTTCTGGTAGGATTGGAATCCAGCAAGTATTTTTCATAGAGTATTTCCAGCTGTTCCGGGGTGATCGTGGTTCTCAAGCGTTTATCTCGGTGTTGATCTTCACCACTATTCCCTCCTTCTTTTTCACTGCAATTATTATCTTCTTTATCGTCCAGTTTCCTTTTTAGGGAAGCAGCAACGGTTGTGGGGGCTGTGGTGTGGGAGGAACTGGCTTGAGGTGGCATTTGAGTGAGGGAACTGCCCAGCAGTTGTCCAGTCATCAGCGGATTGTTGGGGTCGAATATCATGTAGGGCATGTCCATGGGCCTTTCCAAGAATGGAGAGTGAAGGAATTGGTTTTGAGCAGCAAGGAAGTGCATGTGCTGGTGTTCCTGCCAGAGTTCCAGAGTTGGGAAGGCAACTGTACACTGATCACATTGGTATTGTAGTAACTGTGGAGGTAGACTGTTCTGGAGAGACGTCATGGAAATTTGTAGTGGACTGGAAGGGACCGGTGTTTGAGAGGCTGAGGGAGGTCTTCCGATAAGTTGGGGTTGTTTTGGTGGCTGTGGCTGTGGCTGTGGCTGGGCTGTGGATGCCTGCGGTGGGTCTGAGGAAGTGGATGCTAATGGCAGGGTTGGTTTGGTGCCTTGAGAAGGGGGAGAGGGGTCACTCTGCTTTGGCTTTTCTGCGGGATATTCAGGTTTGGGAGAGGTCTTCTCAGGTTCTGGTTTGGGTGATGGAATCAGGGGGGTGCTGGTCCCAGAGCCAGAACTTGCTGCAGGGGCAGCAGTGTTTTTGGCTGCATCCGTTTGGCCAGACGCTGTGCAATGCTTGTACACCACTTGATCGGTGGCATCCATGGAGTCTTCTGTTTGGCTTTCATCCTGGGCATCATCATCTTCATCCTTGTAACACTGCTTTTTCTGATGCGTAATCAAGTCAAAGATCCTGGGGAAAACCACATTGCACTTTTTACACTGGTACTGCATGTTGCTTGTTCGAATGTACCGTTCATTAGTGAGTTCTCTTTTTTCATTATCTTTTGTTTCTGCTTGATTCTCATAACTCTTTCGTGCTTTCTGACGAGCATTCTGGAACCATACAACAATAACCCGGGTAGGCAGATTGAGAACAGTGGAGAGTTGTTCTATTTCATCATCTTTTGGGTAAGCATTTGTGTCAAAAAAGTCTTGCAGAACCCTAAGTTGGTAGTCAGTAAATCTCGTTCTAGAAGACCTTTTGCTGAATGATGCATCAGATTTATAATGTTCTAAAGAGGTGGGCTGTGGATCAATTCTGATGTCTTCTAAGACCGTTATAGGAGGGTTACTGAAGTTGTATGGCGAATCTTTATTTCTCTGTCGTTCCTTAAAAAGTGTATTTCGAAACCAGTGTTTGATAACTTTTTGGGAGAGGCCAGATTTCTCTGCCATTTCCTGGATCTGTTCTTCACTTGGAGAATTATTGATGTCAAAATAAGCCCTCAGGATTTTTAGCTGATCATCTGTAATTCTTGTCCGTGGGCGTTTGAACTGCGAATGTCTTAAAAAGTTGGGATCTAATCCGAGTTGCTGCTGGCAAAGTTGGGTGAGGTCTGCAGATAGTGCGTCCATCTGTGGCAGCTGCAGGGCAAGCTGGGGAGGAAGTGCAGGGTGTTGCACAGGTTGCATCATAATGGAAGGAAAGAGTGGCAGGTCCAGAGAAACCGGCAGTTGGACCTGCGGAGGAGCAGAAGGTGGAGGAGGTGGGGGAGGAGGAGGAGGAGGTGGTGGTGGTGGTGGCGGG
>NW_012102399.1:928998-935479 GCF_000951045.1 Mandrillus leucophaeus
CGGGGGAGGAGTGGGTGGTGGGGCTTGTAGAGGAGTAGAAACTGTGTTGGGGATCTTTACAGGACCCATAGAAGAAGGCTGTGGAGGAGCCGGAGGCAAGGGAGGAGGAGGAGGTGGCGGGGGCGGCGTTTCTGGAGAAGATGGAGAAATTGGATAAAGCTTGTCATAGGCCTCCCTGTATTGACGAGCAAATTTTTCTAGCGCTCCATATGGAAAAAATTGCCCATGTACATGTTCTTGGTGACTCTTTAAAATAAGAACATTGGAAAACAATTTACCACATGTTCCGCATTCTAGTTTGTCAGTGTTTTCGCCTTCACCACTTTTGCCCTTCTTCTGTACTTTCTGCCTGTTTTCGTTATACTGAATGACCAGTTCAAAACCAAAGTTTTCCAATAACGCTTTGGCAGCATTTCCTCTGGCCCCTGAAGCTATTCGGGGTGGTGGGATGGATGGTTCCAAGGATTTTTGCTTCTTTGTGTCTTTGCCTTCTTTGAGTCCTTCACCTTCACTTACAAATTCCTGCTTTGGTTTTTCTGGCTTTTCAGAAATATCTTCTGCCTCCTTGTAAGATGGCGCATCCTTCATGATTTGGCAGTCTGCACTCACTATGTTACTTTGCTCTTGTTTCAGTAATTTGCTTGCCTGCTGTTGCTGCTGCTGCTGTGGGGGTGGCGGCTGCTGCTGCTGTTTTTGAGGCTGCAGCTGGGGCTGTGAGGTTTGGTATTGTTGTGCTTGTTGCTGTAGTATCTGGAGTTGAGTTTGGCCAACGTGATGTTGGGTTTGAATCTGCTGCTTTAGGTCTTCAAGCAAGGAGCCAGCCATTCCTGTCATGCCAGGCATCCCAAATGTGGCAGAGCCTGGCAAGCCCAAATCTGGCCCCAAGCTAAACTCCGTCCCAGGTATGTAAAATGGAAAGAGAAACTGAGGCTGCTGAAACTGCAGCAGTGCTTCTGGGGTCATAGGAAAATGAGGCAAAAAGGCTGGGTTTAGAAACTGAGGCTGAAAGAATGCGGCTTGCTGTTGTAATTCGTGCTGTAGTTGCATCTGAATTTGTGCTGGTGACTGTGGTGGGTGATGTGTAGGTTGAGCAGAGATTAATTCAGGAGTTTGCTTTTTATTTAATTCTTTGGCATCTAAATGGGTATCTTTGCTGTTTACAGCTGCTAAACTCATGGAATCTAACATCCCTTGGCCAGGGCTGTTAACATTTGCTGCAATGCTGTGCCCACCAGCCACATGACCACCAGGCTCCAGCTTTGCAGCCCTAGCCTTTGTCTGATGAAGCACAGACCTCATGTGGATTTCCAGTGTTGAGCTTTGGCTGTATGCAACATTGCAGATGGTGCACTTGTAGGGTTTGTTATCTGTGTTGCTGTTGGTTTCTTGTGGAACAGGACTGGAGGCTTCCTGCAAAACTTTTTTCAGCTTATGCAAGTGAGAAACTGAATTATAGTGGACCAAGAGAATGTTCTTTTGGGTGAATGACTCTTTACACACTGTACATTTATATGGACGAGATGGATCGAGGAATTTTTCCATTGTAAAATTGGGCCCTTTTCTAAAAGGTAAGGTCCGCTTTGGTTCAGAGCCCATGTCGTCTGGAATAGAGCTACTATCACTTCCTACAGGACTTGCTTTCCCTTCGTGGTCCACCTCGTACTCTCTCTCCATTTCCTGCTCTAGGCCATGGTCATCCTGGGCCATAGTTTCACTCTCTGCCCACAGTTCTCCATTCACGGGCAAGGAGGCATACAGCTGTTGAAGTTCGGCTTCACTCAGTTCGGGGTGGCCTGCTTCCAAGTGTTTTTTTAAAGCCTGGAATGTACGAAAACTGCGCTGGCAGAGGTTACACATTGTCGCAGCCCGAATTGCATGATACTGGGAATGTATCTGAAGCTTCTGCATAGTTTTGAAAGCCAAGCTACAATGGTTACAGCGATACTTATAGACATGGCGGTCAGAAACAGAGAGCGGTTGCCTTTTTTGCTGTTCATTTAATTGATCTTGCAGTGTGTCCGGGATTTTCACATCCTTACTGCTATTTTTATTCCATTCTGAGACTTCTGAGGGTTCTTTAGTTGGTTTCTGCTCCTCATTCTTTACTTCCACATTAGCCTTTGAATCCTCAAGACCTGCCATGCTTTTGTCATCCATTGGACTTTCACCTATTAGGAAAAAGCACAAACATCTCTCTTACAATAAGAAAATCTACTCCTTAAATATTAATTAATATTATAAATAGGGGCCTCTAAAGGCTTCTGCTTAACTAATTCTTTAAAGAAATGTTTACTGAGCAACTACTATGTGGCAAGCACTGGACTGGGTACTGGGAATATAAAGGCAAACAAGAAATCACCTCTGGCCTCAAGAAATTACAGAAAAGGGAAGCAAGTCAAAGGTCATTACAGCTTGCTGCAATTAGTGTGATACTAAGGGCCATCCCTTGGTGTTCATGAATTAGATCACACAGAAGTTTCTTGGGTGTCTGACCCTGAGGTCACTTACAGATAACCAGACATAAAATATGCCTTGGAAAATATGGCTCTTTGAAATGGCATACATTTTTCCCCCATGCTTTACAAAAATCTTTTGATAGTAATAATCTTTGGGCACTACCACAAATGCAAAGCCCCTAAGCTTTGTGTTGTCCACAAGTCTTGATGATAAGATGCATACCTGAATATTTCCCAGACGCCTCAGCTGTCATGGCTGCAGGCATGTCCCGCTCTGATTTCTCAGAGGCAGCTGCTGGCAGTAGCATACTGTTTGGCATCATCACATCAGGGACAGGCACCTTTGAAAACCAAAGGGGTTTATGTCAAATGTACCCCAGAAATCACAAATTCCATCACATCTCTCTTTTGCTGGTAGCATATCCCACTTAAATTTTTTTTTTCTTAACCAAAGCAGGGATGTTTTGTGGATGTTACAGATCAATGCCACACCTTCAAACTTTAGATCAATGCTGTGGCAATGCATTATTATTATTATTATTATGGCTTACAGGTTTCTGTAGGGTTTTTTTTTATAATGATAATGAAGCAAGTTTGAAATGCAAGGTGCCCACTGGGGTTATTTGATGAACATTATAGATATAAAAAGAAGACTGCAAAATAATGTTCTTTACTAAGCGATGCCTTGTTCTATATTTTTTCCAAGCAAAAGAGGTCACATATGGGCCTTGAGTGTGATTACTATAACATGAGCAATAACAGAACTGTAAGTAGCTCTGAAGAAATACAATATAATATAAACAATATAATATAAACCAATAATTACAGATTTTATATTGACATTCTTAACACAGATTTTGTCACACATGCATCAATATTTGGTATCCTTACTGTCATAAGCAGCTTCTCAACACAATCTGGAGACACACTGTGCAAATGTGTCAGATGCAGCTGGAGATGCATTTTGTTGCTGAGGACGTCCTGGCAGAGAGGACAGCAGATGACCGGCTGCACCGAGTGCTGTGATAGGACATGCATCTGGATACGACTTTGGTCCCTACTATTGTAGTTACAATAAGGACATTGATAGAACTGGAAAATATTGAATAAACATGGCCACTATTAGTTAATGCAGTTCTCATTTGATACATAGTAGTTGCATTTTGGGGGTACATGTGATATTTTGATACATGCTTACAATGTGTAATAATCAAATAAGGGTAACTGGGATATCCATCACCTCAGACATCCATTATTTCTTGTACTGAGACCACTTCAAATCTTCTCTTCTAGCTATTTGAACATAGTTAATGTATTCTGATGACTTTAGAACATCAGAAGTAATACCGTGAGTTAATCATATTGCCAACTGCAATGTCTACATACATTTCAACAGCATGGAATCATTTGGGGCTTTAAAACTATCAGGAGCAATAAAAAATAAAGATTTACACAATAAAGGAGAAAAAAGTATTTACCTGTTCATGACAGAATTTATTGTCCTCTGTAGGTTTTGACTTTTTTGTTGCAACATCCTCTTCTTTTGCCAGCAGGAGTGGCTGGGTACCCCCTGCCACACTAACTTTTAGTTCCTTCTCTGGTATGATTATCCCTGATTCCCAAAAAAGAATAGAACAACTCAATTTAAAAACACAATTTCAAAATGAGAAGAATTATGTTTTTCAAACAGTTGTGATTCTAAACACACTGAATCACAAAAAGAACCTATAAGCAGTTTTAAATAATGTTAATCTCAAAAGGCAATAAGAACACTTCTTTTTGTCCACTGACTAAGTGGACTATATAAATGTATTTTAAAATGTACTCCTGTTTCATGTTTAGATAACCCTAGGTGGCCTTGAAAGATTCATCAATAACACATGCTCTCTGGTGTCTCAGAATGCCTTTACCACATTAAAGCAAATCTACTCCCTTTCACAAATACTAACTTAAAAAATCATTATTTCCACTAACATTTAATTACCTATCTCTTTTCTGAAATTCTTTAACGCTTAAAATATTTCAACATTCTGAGAAGGGTTGACTGACTATAATTCAGAAATTCAAATAATAATAATTTTATGTCATGAATGGATTTAAAAATGGAAAGGATTGTAAAATTAATCACATATATCTGCTGCTGCTATTAGTGATTTACTCTTTGCTGTAGATATTTCAGCAGTTGGCTGTACATATAACATTTAGTACAAATCTCAAGAAGACAATGGTTTTATGAGGTTAATCCAAATATTTGTGTTAAAAATGATTTCAAATTTTGCCTAGACCAGCAGTGTAATGTGTAGGAGCCTCATACACATCAAAGAAAAGAGTGCAATTCTAATTTCCCAGTCTAACAGAAAATTCTTTCCAGCATCAATTTGCCCAATAATCTCCTCTGCAAGGCTAGATATTACAGCGACATTGGGTAGGCATGTCACATACATCTCACGACAAACACAAAACCTCATTTACCAGCCATTCCAATCTCATCATAGCATGGCATCATCTGACCTTTTTTCTGCTGTTTATTATGAGTATTTCTAATTTTAACTTTCAATTTTCACCATCTTCCAGTCAATTTGCAACTAAATTATTTCCAGGGTGAGGACACTATCACTGGACAACTGGGTGCAAATACATCTTGAAATGCAATGAAGCTAAACCATTGATTGCTATCAGACCCCGCGTAAATATATAGTCCAGGCGTAATCTGATTGTATGCTGTGCATGAAGATTTATCTTGATTTTTTTTCAATCCACATACGGTTCATATAAATGAACAAATTGCACCTTATTGCAAAATAACCCAGTTTTAATTTAAAAATAAGGTCAAGGATGTTATGGAAACAAAGTAAAAATAAACAAAAGAAAATACATTCTATTTCAACTGTGAAGAGAGATGCATGTTTTATACCTTATAAATAATTTCAGAAATTTCAAATTCAGAAAGAAATATAAAAGCAAGAGTGATTCCATGCAGACTAAAATTAAAATATAATTTAAATGACATCATGACAATAATTTTATTCTCTTGTGGTTCATAGTAGACAGAGAATTAATGCAAAGTTTTCATCAGATTACACTAATACTGATTTCTAGATTTACAAGCACTAGAATTTATTTGAGTTGGTACATTTGTCTACATATATATATATATGTTGGAGACATTTAGGTTATTTCTAAATATTTGAAAAAATAATTTATGATATTTGAATTTGAATGAACTTAAATCCAAGAAAGACTGAAAAGCTTCATTACATTGATTAAAAAATGCCCAAGTATTTGATATCAAAAGATACATCAAAATAGGAAAGTCATAATTCCTATTTTCTTGTCATAATTAACTCTGGAATAAAAAAAAATGTTGCTTTCTCAAAGCTGAATATGCTTTGGAATACTGTTTTAAAAGTGTTAAAAAACAAACATTTAAGAAAGCTATGATATATTTTGAAATAAATCTTACTGCTTAAAGTGTCAAACTAAGTTGTATAAAATTATTGCCATTTAAATCAACCAATGTCTATCAATTGCCTTCTCCTGTGAGATGTTTCTTTAAAAGTTCCCACACTAATAAGTAAGAATATGTTTCCTTAGGAGAATAATACTCTGTCATATCCCCTTATCATTCTTTTGCGTACATGGTGGAATTGGACATGAACGATAAGTTGATCTGGGTCTCTGTGCTATCAAAGACTGTCACACACAAGTTAAAAGAGAATTTCCATGACTTTGTTGCTTGCAGACCCTTTGGATCATCAGAAATAGAATAAATATTTCAGAAACTTCTAAATCTATTAAATGTATAGCTATGAACTCATTTCCATAAGCATATATAATGTGTATTTTATTCTCATATTGAGACTGTCAGAGATCAAAAAATGTACTGATTTCAAGATCTGGAATATTTTACTAAGCCTACACACTAGTGTGCATAATGTATAATTGATACCATGTATATTAAGAATTATTTATTGGGCTGGGCGCGGTGGCTCAAGCCTGTAATCCCAGCACTTTGGGAGGCCGAG